>NC_141198.1:4003073-4523073 GCF_054491065.1 Syngnathus leptorhynchus | reverse complement strand
AGCCACCTGCTTACGGATTTTTTTTTAAAATCAAATCTATTCAGTTTCAGATTTTTCATTTGTTAAAGATCCCTTTTTTGTTGGCTTACATGTTAGAATTACAGTGTTATGTAACAAAGTACAATGTGATGCACTTAACAGCAAACATGGTGTCAGTGAGCAGACTTGGCTCCACAGTGCACCCTCACTAAGTAGCAGTTAAAACGCTGCCCTTCTCTCGCTCAGCCTGGTTAATGGCCAAATGATGTGTTGAAGGTCATATGGTAGGCTGCAATGCCAGTAGCCTGGTGTGTCAGAGCAACCTGCCAGCCCACCTGCTGTTTGCTGTCATTATGCTCACTGTGGCTTCTCTTCCACTATCCAAACAGATATTGTTGTTTGTTTCACTCTATCTAAAATACAGTTAAGGGGCTTTATAAACTGATCTCATTATCCTAATAACCACTTGTAATTGGCGTAATGGGTAAGACCATAGACAGCATAAAGAGGGCAGGGATTATACACATACTGTTTGCATTCAGACAGTCTCAAAAGTCAACACTGTGATATTTTTTTAACCAAACAGTAAACTCCTGAGAAAAAATTTGTGTTGATACCGAAACAACGCATGCATTAATGTCTCAACCCCAACTGCATGCCTCATCAGCATCCAAATTTAAATAATTGATTCCATGAGTGTAGGTCGAATTTGATCTAAAAATACATTCATAGTTAAATTTAGCTACTGTTGGTGGAAAACATGCACATTGTTTTCATGCAGGTCTTCACGTAATATAACCCAGTGTATGTATCACTGCCACCCCCAATTTCTGCATTCTGACCTCAGATTCTTATAAATATGATTTACAGCACCCCTCAAGACAGACCTCATCTAAAGCCTGGGTGTTTATGGACTACAGGTACTTTTACTATAGGGTCTGTTACTGGTCATTTTCTTGTAATACATCTCCACACTCTGAGGAGGTATCACTTACAAAGGCAGTTATTTGAGTGGCTGGTCATGAATTCTACAGCATAACTGCTACTCATGAATACTAAAGTCATCAAGGTGTAACGTGCACCCGAGAAAGGTTATATTGTATAATATACTATATTTACACCTAGTCTATCTCGCCTGTCTAAGCTGACTGGTGAGAGGCAGGGCACAGTAGACCTTTTTAGTCACAGAATAGAAAACATGGGGAACGGAATAAACTGTTTAGATCATTGCGTTGATGCATGTTTTAATTCAATCAAAAACACACTTTTACAATCCCCATGAAAAAATTACACAGAGAAAATCACCCAATAATAAGTTTTATGACGCCATCATTATAACAAGCAAGCAAAAATACTGGCTGAGGGAAGTGGCAGTCTATCCACGTAAAGTACACTTCTTGCTTTATTCACTTTGTACTGAAGATGAGTGACACCACATGAAATGCTACCAAGGAAAACTGATCACTGCCACTTTGAAAAGGGTTGACACCCTTAGATAATGAAAATAATGTTTTCATCATATGAACCAAGTCTGGTTGGTGCGTTCAGGTCAAAATCAGGTGTCTATATTATCATTGTAATCAGACAAGCCATCAGGTTTATGAACAGGCAAAAAAAACAATAATTACGACAATGAAAGCAAACTGTCCCATATAGAATAGATTGACTTTATTGTCATTGTGCAACTGATGCACAATGAAATTAAGATATTCTACCAGTGGGGGCTGCTGCCATGAAAGGCGCTGCCAGGCGCCACTGGGAGCAATTCAGGGTTCAGTGTCTTGCTCAAGGACACTTTGACATGGTCACCAGGGATGAAGATTGAACCCACAACCTGCAAGACATCCTTCAAATGTGGGCAATTGAGCTTTATTAAATTTCCAATGCAATCACACGTAACTGTAATGTGAGACATTACATATATATATGTGTGTATATATATATATATGTGTGTATATATATATGTGTATATATATATATATATCGCCTGCAAGACTTTTATATATATATATATATATATATATATATATATATATATATATATATATATATATATATATATATATATATATATATATATATATATATATATATATATATATATAAATATATATATATAGAGAGAGAGAGAGAGAGAGAGAGAGAGAGAGGGAGGGAGGGATGGGATGATGGATGGATGGATGGATGGATGGATGGATGGATGGATGGATGGATGGATGGATGGATGGATGGATGGATGGATGGATGGATGGATGGATGGATGGATGGATGGATGGATTTCTCCTGATAAAATGTGTTGAGTTCATCAGAGTTTGTGTCAGAACATTTTAATAGCCTTTAACGGTACATTTATTTTCTCTGATCTCGAGCTTTTCTTGTAAAGAAACGTTTGGGCTGATAAAATTATTGGGTAAACTTAGCCCTCCGGAAAGTGTTAGACTTTTTTCACATTTTGAATCCATTCCAAAAATCTCAGCAGTTTTTTAAGCATTCATTTGGGAATCTAGCCAAGAAAGGTCAAAAAGACCACATAAAATAACTGTTTATATTCCAGTGATAAAGAAGTAAACTAATTGAGATTTTCCAAGGTCTCAAATATCCAATGGCACAATAATCTTTTTTATCACCCAGCATATGGTGCAGCTCCATGGCACTCTTATATGGTCAGGTTCCCAGAGAGGCAATAGCTTGTAATTAAACAAGTACTCCAAAGACTACTACACTGAAATCAAATGTTTACCTTGGCTTTACTACAAAAACATAAACAGCATAACAGCATTGAGCAGTTATTATCATCTAGCAATAGAAAATATCACTTAAATGTATACGTATATAAACTGTCCAGACTGGTAGTTCCTCTGATAAAGCTAAATAAAAAAATATGTAGACTATCTGTGCGTCAAAGAAGGTCATTGTTGGGTGAAAATTTCATCACCTTTCTTATTTTCCGGATGAGTAGAAAAAGAATTATGATGGCATGTGATGAGAATGGTAACAATATAGAACAATATTTCAACTTTAAAAAATGCTTTCCCAATAATGGGGAATTGCTCGAGATAGGGGCTTTAAACAGATGGTGCAGGCGGACGGACAGCACAGCGAAGCAGCTGTGTGATCAATCCAAGCTTTGGTGTGACATGTCATCACAGCATCTGTGTAGAAGCCCTCAATCAGCCCATGGCTCAGTGCCCTTAACAATGTAATACTGCCACTTCCATCCACTCCTTTCAATTGCAGTCAAATGATGGATTTTAGGGTTCACATGAGTTTGTGAGACAAAAAGGTATAAATTGCAAGAGAGCCAAACCTGTTTTGAATTAGCAGGAGCACAAATGACTTCTATGTTTAGTCAAAGTAGATCAAAACCAGGCATTGAAATATAAGTTCAGGTAAACTGGTGAGGAAATGTGTATATGGCTGCATGGAAAAGGCCCCACGGGGTTGATTTTAACCACCAGTATGTTTTTTTCTTTTGGAGCGACAAGCCACCTACAACATTGTCTCAGTCCTGATTCAATTGAATTTAAACGATATGCCCACGCATTCAAGCACTTGGGGATACTGGAGTGTCTTTAAGACAAACAGGTGGTGGTACTCATACATTCCCTCTCTCTCTCGTCTCTCTTGTAATTTGGTTTCTTTTAATCAAATCTTTTGCATTTTCTTCAGTAGTGTAAACACTGAGAGGCAATTGAGAGTGATGTTTCACTTGTCACACTGTGGTTTTATGTCATGACTCAGATGCAACTAATCACTAAGTCTGCATTCTCTTAATCCAACTAAAACTTTGAAATCCACTGTTGCGACATGACAAAAGTCTCCAGAAAAGCCGTACTGTAACGTCTTTTTGCCATCTGTTAAGCCAGGAGTCTTGGTGTCTGTGTTTGGTTTGACAAACCTACTGTATAAACATCATTCCTGTCACTCTTTTCTTCACCTACACATTCAAACACTAAGCTCTTTATATCACTTCTCGACAGGCACTTGCCTGATTGTGTATATGCTAGTTGAAGGGGAAAGAAGTTCAAATCGTGAGGAAACCACAGGTCTCTATCTATTCAATCCAAGGACTCAGGCCATAACCTAATGTAAAGGCTCTATTCATATATGTCACAGATTGAGCCACTCACACTTGCAATGGGAGTGGAGAACCAGAAGGGCTTGTCAATCACCAAAGAAGCACAGTATACAAACCTTGGAGTGATAAAAAGGCAAGGTATATGCTTATATTGCCAGTTTTTAAAGTGATATTCAAACTATCCGATGCATAACTTTACCTCAATTAGAGACACGTCATTAAGGGATGCTGAAGAATTATTTAAGGTCCTTGAAGGAGAAGGTGTTTATATATTTTGTATTCTATGTGGTCTGCTCAAAGTTTGCCCAAGTTTACACTTTTGAATGTTGCTTTGGCCCAGTGGGATGCGATCACACTGCAAGGCGGCAAAGCCACAGCATGCTGAGTTTGCCAACATCAACTCCTGAAAATATTTGGATTTAACCCCCTGCCGGCTTCATGCTATACCAATTTAGTTGCAGTTTTCTGGTTTAGTAGCCCTGTTCGCAGTCTCGGCATGAGCGGTAGAATATTGATTGACACACCGACACAAGTGAGCTCTTCCCTTGCTTTTCTGCAGTCCGTGTTCGTCTCACATTGATTTACAGAGGCACAGATATTTTGCTTGAACATCCTAAGCTTGGAAATACCGGCAAGTCAAAATGTCTGGATGTGTCCACTCAGTGTCGTAGCGTGGGTTGCCAGCGCCCGAAGCAAGCTGTATATTTCTAGCATCTAATCCCTGGATCCACCAGACTTATACTCAGACAGTTTCGACCTTAAGGACAGCCACAGTTCCGTCTCATATTCAGTTCAAGTCACATTTTATTTGTTTGTGGCACCCACTCCACTTAAATGAAGAAACAAAACAAATACGGCGGAGCTGCCAAAACCTCACAGTTTTCTTTCGGCTGCCAGGGACTCTAAAATGACTAGCGGTATCATGTGCTTCAAATCAGCCTTTTTAATGACCATAACATGGTTTGAACTAAATCTAATGTAATCATTAAACATGTTTCCACATGTTTTAATTCCCACATAGATTTATATTCAATAATAGAAACACGTATGGCTTTATGTCTCACTGCCGGAGTTTTGATATCCTAGATATTTGTCAGAAGGATAGCCTACATTTAAAACAGTTCCCTTGTGTTAAATTATCCCATGGACCAAGAATTATAAAATGCTTTACACACCCTATGTTTTGTCTTACTAATTACCGTAATTTTCGGACTATAAGTCGCGGTTTTTGTCATAGTTTGGGCGGGGGGGCGACTTATACTCAGGAGCGACTTGTATGTGATTTTTTTCACAAATTTTCAAAATTCAAAATTCTGCGATGTAGTGAAACCGCGATAAACAAACCGCGATGTAGTAAGGGATTACTGTCATTTGAACTGCAAGTGACGTCACCCGTGCCGCGCGGCGGTTGTTTACATAAAAGGCAAAGGATTCGATCACGGGATGACGGAGATGACGAAGGGCCCCACGTACTACCGGCATCATTAAGGCTTTGTTTGTAAGTGACACGGAGGACAAAGAGTTTGAAGGATTTAATGATTTGGAGTGACACAGAAGGTTTGAAAAACTATTATGGCTTTTACGCACGCCCGGTCCTTCTCGACAGGAGCTCTCTGTCACCTCCGTGGATGGAAGTCGGGGGCCGGCGCTCGGCCGCGTGGCTGTCCGGGAACGGTGGATGGGGCTCGGACATGGTTTTTACGCACGCCCGGTCCTATTTATGGAGCTCTCTTCCACCTCCGTGGCTGGAAGTTGAGTAGTTGTTGGCTCGTTGAACTCTTGTTTTGTTAAATAAAGAGACGTTTACCAAACCCACGTCTTTCCTGGTACTTTGTTAATACTACAATATCATTATATACTAGATCTCTGCAGCGCACGCGCGGCGTTGTTGACATAAAGAACGAGGAATTTGAGCGATGGATTTAATGATTTGGAGTGACACAGATGGTTTGATAATATTGTTGTTATTTGAAATATACTTTATATATCATTATATGGGTCTGTGGAATAATTAGAAATGCAACTTATAACGGGTCAGACGTCAGCATATGCGGCGCATACGCGGCATTGTTTACATAAAGCACGATTGATGGATTTAATGAATTGGAGTGACACAGATGGTTTGATAAACGTGTTATTTATGTAATACTTACTTGAATAACACTGAATGTTACGTCAGGCCCGTTCTCAGCTCCTCGTTTGTGTATATGTCACGTTAGCATACTGTATCGTTTAGCCTGTTGTTGCTGGTTCATGTCTGTTTTTGGTGTTGGATTTTGACAAATAAATTTGCCCCAAAAGTGCAATTTATACTCCAGTGCGACTTATATATGTTTTTTTTTTTTACTTTATTGTGCATTTTATGGCTGGTGCGACTTATACTCCGGAGCGATTTATAGTCCGAAAATTACGGTACCTAATCTTTCGCTGGAGTTGTCTTGTCTCATGCTACCTCCACGCATATACATACTGCTTTACCTGTGGCATGTACAGATGTCAACTAAGGACAGAACTAGTGGCTGCGCTTGACCCATGAACCTATAAATAGTACGGCAAACTTTAAAGCCCCTACAAAGAAGGCATGGATTATGTTTTCCCTCATGAAGCTGACAGTTCATCAGCGAGTGATTGATGTACAAGTGCAAATTAGTGTGCAGATCGTTGTACTGGTACATGCAGCAGACATATTTTTGAGGTTGTGTTATGTACAGAGTCAACTCTTGCCCAACCCCATATCCATAATATGTCAGGAAAGCGGTCTCAAAAGCATTTGTTTCCAACAGAGAAAGGCAAGAAATTGTGTCAGTTCGTCCTTTGTCTGGTCAACCATATGTCCTCATTTGCCCATCCTTATTCAAACTTATTCATCGTCCCTTCGCTGTCACTTGTTCCATTTTGTCCATTGTCCCTCTGTGTGGGAAAACAAAAAAGTCAGATAAGAAATCCAATTTGATTCAAATGGTGGATTGCATCTTAATATCTACACCATACAGTGGCTGCCATTGAGCCTTACAGAGCCTCATATTCACTGATGTCATCCATTTCTGCTTGGCACCAAAACTGTAGTCAGGGGACGCAAGGGAGATTTTTCTCCAAGGCCAGAGTTGTCGTTAGGGTCACATCATCGCACGTCATTAACGGCAGTTTTTATCTGCCCAATGTTCACAACCGCACGCAATCAACTAGGCCTCCTCCGCCAGACCATTTCTTCACGCACATCCCACATACACATCCGTCAGTCGTACGCAAGCTGTCACAATTCAACAAAAACTGCAATAACGCTAAAAGGTTTTGTTTAAAATGACTTGCTTCAACTAGGATCCCACACTGCATTGAAAATCAATGCAAGCAAAGGGAAAATCAATCTATGTCAGTTATTGCGCTGCCATACAAAACCACCAGTGGCAACCTAAACCTGGGCTGACGATCTCATTTGGGCAAACAGCGTCATGGCATGAGAGAAGGGCTAACAGCAGACGTAACTCATAATAATAAACATTTAAAGCTCATTAACTGGTTGATTTACTATTCACATTCACTCAACGTACGGACACCCAATTCCTGGTTAACATTTACATTCTCTCTGAAAGTAGTGGTTTTTTTGTTCTGCCTTAGTAATAAAGAATACTTATCTACAGAAAATATCAGGATGGTCAATGCAAAAAAAAATACCGTTAGACTGTTCCGTTCCTGGGATGAAATAGCGATTTATGTCTTCGAACATTTGCTTCTGCTGAGATCTTGAGGGATGTTTCAGATTCTACTGACTTGTCAAGGCACGTCTAAAGTTTGTGTGTGTACGTGTGTGTGTGTGTGTGTGTGTTTGTGTGTGTTTGTGTGTGCGTATTTGGTTGTGTGTGCCTATGTATTTAGCATCTTGTGCTGCAATTACTTGGTTATGCTTTGAAGAGGCAACACCTGATAGAAAAAGGCAGATTGATTTCTGTTATTTGGACAACGTGACATGTCACAAACGCTGAATAGGTAAAAAAAACAAACTTACAGTTCTTTCTTGCTTTACATGTATCAGTTGTCTTTTAGCGTGTGCCCCAGGCTTTCACTGTTCTCTTGTCACTTTACATAAATTTATTTATAACGTTAAAAAAAAGGGTGGGGGGTAACTTGGTTAAACAGATAGGAGTCAAGAAATGATTAACAAAATTTCACATGAAAAAAAAGCCGAGTGAAACATTTGTCTCAACAGTGTCAAGTCCAGCAGTCATACAATAGGATTGTTAAACAATTACTATCACAATTATGTTGGGCCGGTAAAAAGAATTGCATGAAATAGTAGTCACTTCCTTGATTGATGGACAAACATCTATCGGTTACTTCAAAGCATCACACAAGGGGTTTTATGTGGTGCCCGAGGCACAACGGAACAAAATATGTCATAGCTAAGCTAACTTTTATGCCTTGTCCATCATTTTTTATTTGTTGTTTCTTACTTACATCAGAGACAATAAGAGAGAATAAACATATTTCACAAATATAGGAGTTCCTGGCGACGCACTTTCTTGGCCCATATTTTACTTATCTTGGCGTCACGTAGAACTCTGTGGCGCGCCACACCACACAACATCCTACCACCATGCATGTGTCCAATTTTTTGCAGTATTTGTTCCAAACATTATGGAAGATTCACAAAAAGTACCGTAATTTTCTGACTGTAAGTCGCTCCGGAGTATAAGTCGCACCAGCCATAAAATGCACAATAAAGTGAAAAAAACCAACATATATAAATCGCACCGGAGTATAAGTCGCACTTTTGGGGCAAATTTATTTGTCAAAATCCAACACCAAAAACAGACATGAACCAGCAACAACAGGCTAAACGATACGGTATGCTAACGTGACATATACACAAACGAGGAGCTGAGAACGGGCCTGACGTAACATTCAGAGTTATTCAAGTAAGTATTACATAAATAACACATTTATCAAACCATTTGTGTCACTCCAAATCATTAAATCCATCGATCTTGCTTTATGTAAACAATGCCGCGTATGCGCCGCATATGCTGACGTCGGACCCGTTGTAAGTTGCATTTCTAATTATTCCACAGACCCATATAACGATATATAATGTATATTTCAAGTAACAACAATATTATGAAACCATCTGTGTCACTCCAAATCATTAAATCCATCGATCAAATTCCTCGTTCTTTATGTCAACAACGCCGCGCGTGCGCTGCAGAGATCTAGTATATAACGATATTGTAGCGTTAACAAAGTACCAGGAAAGACGTGGGTTTGGCAAACGTCTCTTTATTTAACAAAACAAGAGTTCAACGAGCCAACAACTACTGAACTTCCAGCCACGGAGGTGGAAGAGAGCTCCATAAATAGGACCGGGCGTGCGTAAAAGCCATGCCCGAGAACCATCCACCGTTCCCGGACAGCCACCCGGCCGAGGGTCGGCCCCCGACTTCCATCCACGGAGGTGAATGAGAGCTCCCGTCGAGAAGGACCGGGCTTGCGTAAAAGCCATAATAGTTTTTTAAACCTTCTGTGTCACTCCAAATCATTAAATCCTTCAAACTCTTCGTCCTCCATGTCACTTACAAACAAAGCCGCTAATGATGCCGGTAGTACGTGGGGCCCTTTGTCATCTTCGTCATCCCGTGATCGAATCCTTTGCCTTTTATGTAAACAACCGCCGCGCGGCACGGGTGACGTCACTTGCAGTTCAAATGACAGTAATCCCTTGCTACATCGCGGTTCGTTTATCGCGGTTTCACTACATCGCAGATTTTTGAATTTTGAAAATTTGTGAAAAAAATCACATATAAGTCGCTCCTGAGTATAAGTCGCCCCCCCCCCACCCAAACTATGACAAAAAACGCAACTTATAGTCCAAAAATTATGGTAACTGAATTTCACAACAGCAACAGTGAGCAATGAACTACAAGATGGCTGTTAGAAAATCAAAAGACCGTTTTATGCCAAGATTAAAATTTTGAATGAGTTGATTTTTGTTAGAAAGAAATTGCACAAAATTAGTTCTTGCACTTATTGTTGGTTTCTCGCTCAGTTTTGTGCTGCCCTTGAATTATAGTTTTTATGCGCGAAACCTTTTCACTAGAAAAAAAAATGACAGTATGTAATTATTTTGTTGTAGCCTATTCTTCAAACCCTTTGTTGCTCGCTGGAGGATGGTGGATATTTTCTAGATGCATTAAGAATTGTATTATAAAAAAGGATAAGATGTAAGAGTGTACATTTTGCACATAATCAGATATTTTGTCCATTTCTAAAATAAAATTTGCGTCATACATCTTGTCATGAAGTGTGTAGTCCACCTGATTGTGGCCCTCGAGTAGTACTGATGATTTAAGTTGCCCATCCCTGGCCTAAAGACAGTGAAGCATGGACACAATTACATTTATGGGTTGGTGCTCTTATTTAAAACAAGACACTGAATTAAATGCTTATTCATTCGTGGACTGACTGGCGTCTCTGGGTACTCTTAAAACAAAGGTTTAGCCATCCTTGTCATAATTCAAACTCCAGGTTAAACGTTCTAAATTCGACCTTGGGTATTTTTTCTTTTTTTTTGTAGCAGAATTTACGGAATAACCTGACCACCTTAGACCGCATTTCAATCCCTGCTGGTCAATTTACTTGTTTGGGTTTTCCTGCTCAGATGTTTTTGTTTCTTTTATTTTTGGTTTTGTGTGTGTGTGTTTACACAGCTCTGTGAGTGTGTGTGGTTTTATTTTATGTTAATGGTTGTTTGTAATGTGACTTATAACACTAAATACAATCAATCAACCGCTACTATCTTGGAATATAACAGGAGATGTATAGATCATTTATCAAACATGTCTAAGAATGTCCTTTATTTCTGGCAGAAAAACGCACAGCAGGATATGCAGTACATAGACTATGTCTTTTGAACTCGGTTTCTTGAGTTGATTCATTTGAATAAGTGCTGAAAATAAAGGAGCCATACTTCCTTTCGCACTGTTAGTGGCAATTACCCAGCAGGATATCTGCTCTCTTCTCAGAGCTGCCTCAATAATTATATGCTTCTGGTACAGAAGCTATAGCTTGTCCTCTCTGTGGACCATACTTGTGTAAGTAACATGAACATGCAGGCATTAGATGTCCAGCAGAGGAATTTGCAGAAAGCATGTACACACCATATACATGTGTTTTAATGGTAAACAGTGTGTTTAAGGCAGCGTGAATATATTTAGAAGACCACAGCTTAAAAAGATTGATGGCAGAGCAATGCGTTCTTTTTGAATGAACAAAATTGTATATGTGTGTAACACGCATATGGAAGCCATTACATTCCTGTGCTACTGTTTCAAAGTGTGCACTTCTGCAGTGCGTAATCAGTATCCTGAACAGGCAAAGCAGCAAGCAACCTTGGGCTGCACTTTCTCCCTTCAGCATTCACAATTTCTGGCTGCTGTGATGGGGGCATTCAGATGTGCAACATGGATGATGATTTGTAGAAAGGGGATAAAATATTTGGATTACTTCCTGTGCTAATTGAGTGGTGTGTGATAGTATTAAATAAAAAAAAAACATCCATTGTTCCATACAGCCCTATTGTTTTTATAATGTTATTTTGACGTGTGGGATCAGTGTCAGTGTAGCGATGGTGACGACTCGCCAGTCCCAGCCCCACTCGGGCTTTGAAGCTGCGCCATCCTTGTGAACTCAAGAATGCACAGAGGAGTCAGGTATTAATATAGTACACTCAGGTAGTGCCAATTGGCATCATTTTCATTGGGTTGGCTCAGTTGCTACAAATGTAGCATAAACCAGGATGCCGCTCTGCATTCTAGCCATGGGTAGAATAAAGTTCAAGTCGGTTACTGCAGTGTCGTACAAAATATTATACGACAGCCGACGATCTCTGGGAAAAACGGCTCTTGTTTTTTTGCCATGCGTCACAGCGAGGGTTCATAATACACAATAATATAAATTTAAACCTCAGTATCAGACTAATTTACGATTCAAATTCACTTAACGCACCCACTTCCTGGTTAACGTTCACATTTGTTTTTTTGTGAATGAAAACTATTTGATGATGACATAAGACACAGCAGGGACACGAAGACCCCCAGATGGTAATATGTTGCATATGTATTTTTTTTAACTTAACACCCCCATCCAGGTAAGACAATCTGGTGGATTGATGAAGGACTGAGGGTAGATTGTCAATCCCTCTACTGATCCAAAGGGGGTTATCTGTATTTGCACCAAATTTGTAAAAGGCATATTAATATTCTAAAGATTGAGATGCTGAGTAGATTGTCAGTCTCAATTGATGTATTGAGTCGCTTCAATTCTGACAGGGGGATGCACTCAAGACTCAACTGCACAGCTGTCTCGACTTCCTCTGCCGTGGGGGCCATTGTGTCTAGTAATGAATGGTGCCACATTGTGGAAAGGAACAGACATATTAATCAATCCATTGGTCAAGTTCTCAGAAAGCCCCACATCTGATCCAGGTGACTTTGAAGAGATCAAAGTGAATAGCCTGTTATATCAGGTCGCTTGTCTGGAGAGTGTAGGAGACTCGTCCAGTCTAGGCGATGAATCTGTTGAAGTGCACCATTGCAGTTCCCACTTGAGACTATCTCTGATGACTATGTTGTGTATACTTGTTTCTTCTATTGGCACTGATTGATACCCCTTACTCCTGATGGCTTCAGCAGGTGAGAGGTTTTTACAGACCTTCTTTCAACATGAGCTTTGCAGCAGATGGCCTTGTGGTGCTGTGTGGGGTGTTTCTGTAGGTCAGCAGGAAATTATGACGTCTTTACCGTTTTCCATGTCCTTGAGATACTTCATCACACGCTTCAGTTTGCACAACCCATTCAGCTATGTCGCCATTCAAGGCAAGGCGATTAGGATCTTATGTGAGCTGATGTTGCGCTCCTTTAGCATGCAGAAAGTAAGATCTCTTGGAGCTTCTTATCTCAAGCTGGTTGGAGAGGAGATCTAAACAGAGACATTTTTTCAAAGCTTTTATTGGTCTTTATGTAGTGGTTGACTTCATTATTGCAATATTAGGCCACTTTTTGGTGAACAAGAACATCTTCAAGTGCCATGTTTCCCAATCACTGTGCTGCGGTATTCAGAGATATTCAGCTGTGCCATGAGAAATTGTCCAAAATTAATTACAGGGCGCATTGTAAATAGCATTGCCAAACCACTGGTCAGTTAGCGCAAGGCCTGGTCAGCCACTTACTAATTCTGCTTGCGTGGCTAATTGGAGAATCTTGAGATTTCATGTTATGTCGGTTTGATTGTGCTGCATCGGCACATACAGTGGAGCCTTGGTTTTCGAACGTCTCGGTTCTCGAATAATTCAGTATTCGAACAAAAATTTCGAGATTTTTTTTGCTTCGGATGTCGGACAAAATTCTGTTGTTGAACCTCGCGAGATGAGCCGAGAGGACCCGCATGGCAACTGACTCCGTTCCTTATTACATTCTCGCTACTCTGAGGATTGCAACAACTCTAATCATGCCTCCAAATGAAGCAAGTGGGAGCAGTAAAGCCATCCTAAAACACAAAGACGCTCCTAAAGCAATGCGACAGTGAGCGCCCAGCTGGCGCGCTGCGGGCGGTTGCGCAATCGGACTAAATTAAGCTCCCTGGGCACTGAGGTCCACTTAAATTTTGGAAAGTCCATTAGGACTTTAAAAATATTTTCTAAATTTTAGCGACCGCTCTGTCACAATAATGCGACCAGCGCGGTGCAGTTGCGCGGTCAGCGGCGCGCTACGGTTGCGCGTTCGGCGATGCGCTGCAGTTGCGCAATCGGACAAAATGAAGCTCCCTGCGCACTGAGGTCCTCTTAAATTTTGGAAAGTACATCAGGACTTTTAAAATATTTTCTAAATTTACAGCGGCCGCTCTGTCACAATTATACGGCCAGCGCGGTGCAGTTGCGGGAAGCTTGGGAAACAGTGTTCTAGTGGACGCACAAAGTCAATGTGGACACGTTGCCATAGCTCCGATGAAAATTCCCCTTGATGGACACGAGGTAATGATTGGTTGTTTCTGGTTTGGCGGCTATTTGATCAATTTGCTTGTTTTATGGCGACATGTACACTGTACTCTAAATGCAGCTGTGCGATATTTTTGTTCGAAGCAACATTGGCATTGTCATTCATCTTCACCAAAACAGTTTCGTTAATTTCCTAACACCAAAAATAATGCTCAGTGTCTCTCTTTCTAACTGTAAATAGTTGATCTCCGCCTTTATAGTTCTGGAACCTAAGGATTACTTGAAGTAATTAGGGAAAGATTTTTGGCCAACATTGATTAATGCCACACATTCTGCTATCACAGGGTAAGTACTGACAAAATGACGAGAAAAAACAACAACATACAAACACCACCAGTGGCTCCATCTACACCGCGAGGTTTTCGTAAATTGTAACCTATCCTCGGTGACACTGGGAAAGAGTAAGAGCACTAATCATTGATAGGCAAACATTTCAGTTCTTTATTTCCAGAAAAGGTCTGTGTCATTTTCTTTGGCCAATTTCCACAGTGTCCTGCTGGTGTCTATTGTAGCCATGCAACCAAGTGTTGATTTGTAAGAGTAAAAGGTTAAAGTAATTAAAGAGTTTGTAGTAGCCTAGCCCTTGATTGTGAAGAAAAGGTGGGTTTAAAGTAATGCATTGCGGTCAATGGTACCTGTTTTTTCCCCTTGTACAGTGCTTCACCACACGTTAAGGCCCTCAAAGCACTTCACATTCACTTACGCAGCATCAGGAGCAATGGGGGTATGTTTTGCGTCAGTGGTGTGGTAGGTGTGGATTACACCGGGGGACCATTTTGAATTAAAAAAAATCTGATATGTTTGAGTTTTATGCTAATCCAAACAAAATTTGGCATACTGATTGCAATATTTTTTATCTAGGACGTCAAACTTTCGTCTCCACAATTTACCCTCCAGATGAAAGAAAGCTCTATTCAAAAAAAGTAGTAAGACTATAGTAAGAAGAGCTGACCTCAATTGGATTCAGCATTGTGGCTACTTGTCTGTGCATTCATAATTGAGACAGTGCGGTGAGAGATGTGTGTAGCTCCCAATTGGTGAGTACTATCAATATGTGTAAACAGAGTGCTAGCATAGTAGTAATTAGAAGGATTAATGCTGGCTTTTCTCTAAACCTTGTAACCATGGTTATACTGGTGTTCTATTTCATTTTATGCTATGTTATTTTTAGTATTATTATTTTAGTTTAAGAAGCTTCTAATTGTTCAACCTTAGAGTTGTTTTAACACAATCCACATTTATTTCACTTTTTTTTTTTTTTTTTTTTTAAAAAGGATGATCCCATTGCTTAAAAACTTGATGTGAAAGAGAAAAACTTTTGAATTCTGCACACCAAAATTCATTAAACATAATTGTCAGACCTAACTCAAAAATAGTGTTCCCAACTGGTTTTATGTCATTTCGGTTTCATGTCATTATGCAAAGCACCTCTTCATCACTTCCAGCAAATCTTAATTGTTCTGACCTGCATAGCTAAAATGACTACATCATGCATATAAACCACAGCATTATGACCACATGCAAAATACAACTATATTCAATACAATAATGCTGCTTTTTTAATGTAATAATGCTCCTTTTTGAGAGAGGTGTTAATATTGGTGGATGCTCATCAGGTCTCATAATAAGAGTTGTCTTTTTCATTATTTCAACTGGTCACATAGAAGAGTCACGTCCTCTAAACACATCTCTCACTACAATGTTATCTTTGTAAAGGCAGAATTTTTAATACACTGCATGTATTGGATATCACAATATTGACCAAGTGGTCATCATGCTGTGTTGACTCTAAGTTTCTCATCTATGTTTGAACCTCTAAAATCTCCCCATCCCCAATTAGTTGCTGATTCTGTGGATGATATAGGTCCCAAATTTTGATTTGTAACTCACGTAATTAACCCAGTATTATTTTTGGTTGTCATGTGTGAATGAAATTTGCAAGATTTTTTTGGGTGATACTTTATAATTAAGTACAGTGGGGAAATCCAAATCTAGTATATTCTCTTTAACATGCCTGGCAGGTTGTTTGAATAAATAGAGCAGACTTGAAGCCCCCCGGAGTTGTCCCTTTATCATTAAGTGTTTAGTGCTGTTCCCATTCCCTTCCCCATCAGCTTTTGTACCATCAAACTTGGCAAACATGAATAGATTTTTAACAGACTAGGAGTAAAGGTTTATCAATTAACTAAGACATTTTATTTGTATATTGAAAAGCACAACCATCGTTATCAAGATCAGAATAATCTTTTTTGGGCAAGCATGTTCAAAAATACCACACAATGGATTAGTTTCTGTGAGATTTATCTACTTTAGTACTACACCAACAAACAAAAATGAACATTTAGGACGTAACACAAGAACAAAGAGTCTTCAAGCACTGTGAATATGCAATTAGTGTGGCATAGTACATAAACAATGGCAGGGGTCAAGAAATGTAATGTGAGCAGTAGTGCGGTAATTGTGATACAATGACACTTGTGCAAAAGTTGCAGCGTGCTTAAGCTCTTTAAAGTGTCTAGTGCAGTGTTTTTTAACCTTCTTGGAGGTACCGAACCCCACCAGCTTCATATGCGCATTCACCTTATGAGGAGGACGCTTGCCGCTATCCGCTGCTCTTCACCCTGCTGACGCATGACTGCACTGCAACCTACAGCAGCAACCGCGTGCTGAAATATGCCAACAACACGACTGTGGTGGGTCTCATCACCTGGGGCGACGAGACTCAATACAGGTCTGAGGTCGACCTTCTGGCCACGTGGTGCAGGGACAACGACCTTCTGCTGAACGTCAACAAGACCAAGGAGACTGTTGTTGACTTCCGGAAGGGTCACACCCAACACCTGCCGCTGACCATCAACGGTGCTGTGGTGGAGAGAGTGAGCAGCACCAGATTCCTGGGGGTGCACATCAGTGAGGACCTCTCCTGGACCACCAACGCTGCGTAGCTGGCGAAGAAAGCTCAGCGCCGCCTGTACTTTCTGCGGAAACTCAGGCGAGCAAGTGCTCCTTTTGCCATCATGACCACATTCTACCATGGCACCATTGAGAGCGTCCTCTCCAGTTGTATCGCTGTGTGGGGTGGTGGCTGCTCTGAATACAACATGAAGGCCCTGCAGCGCATAGTGAACACTGCTAGTAAGATCATTGGGGCTTCACTCCCCTCCCTGAAGGACATTTACACCTCCCGTCTCACCCGCAAGGCGACCGCGATTGTGTGTGATGTGAGTCACCCCGCCCACTCTTTGTTTGATCTTCTGCCCTCTGGGAAGAGGTACAGATGCCTGCGCTCCCGCACCACCAGACTCACCAACAGCTTCATACTCCAAGCTGTCAGGATCCTGAATTCCCTCCCCCCTCCCCCCTCGGCTGCATAACGTCCTGTTCTTTTGCGCTATAGTCTGGCTGTCTGCTGTATGCACGCTTGCTCCATTTTGCTGCTCTTATTTGTCTATTTATTTATTTATTGTTTATTTATTTGGGTTATTTGCTTATTACTTATTCATTGCTCTTGTCTATTCGTTTTTACTCTTTGTGCTATTTGCAATAAATTATACTGTGATTTAAAAAGATAGGACTGATTAGTGACTGCTGTATAGAACTGCCTCAACAGCTCTCGTGACTTGCTCAACAACAGCAGGAAGTTGGTTTGGCCTTTGTTAGGGTGAAGTTGATGTTAGTCTCCCAATTCAGGCTCGATGAGACATTCATTCCAAGGAAATGAGCTAAAACCCCTAAAAATTGAGACAATAAAACAGCAAAAATTGCAAAACGAAAAGAAAAAAGGGATTGCTACAACAGTCTATTGAGAGGCAAAGGGTGGGGAGCTCCTCTTTGGGGGTACAGGTTACTGGGTCACTGCTGAGTGAGACGATCTTGTGGAATCTGCAGTTCAGTTCACAAGCAAGCAAGGACTGCAACAACAAAACACAAACACCAGTAAACAGCACAGCAAGATTTTTCAGACGTCCCAGTCCTCGGCTCCCCTGTGGGTCACAACTTCAATTGTGCACCATCTTTTGACGCTTCTGAGGAAGGCTGTAGCCTTATAAAGGAAGTAGCCAAAACATGTAAAGTAGGTAAAAACTTAACCTGTCTCACTAACAGAACTGTCAAAAATAGTTTAATTGTGGTACTCGCAACAGAGGAAGAGCTCCTTGCCCTGACGCCAATTATGGCTGGAAGTAAATGCAACCCATGGAACAAACAGACCCATTAAAGCCATTTAAAAACAAATAAGTAAAGGCATTTTGAAAACAAAGTACGTACAAAGTATCAACCATCGCTTTTTCGAGCCAAAAACGTACCTGCAAAGGTCTATCAATCAGATACAGACCACAATTGAGAGTTTCCTCTTAAAACAATCAATATTTCTTATCTGGATTATAGCTCTGAGCAAAAAACACAATATGCCCTTGCAGTTTACAGAAGTACAAGTAATCAACCAATAGACCAGAAAATCCACTGAAAACTCAAATCTTATTTGGCATTAGATGACATGAAAAAAAACTTTATTTAATCCCAGGAAAAAGGCAATGAAAAGCATTGTCTTTGAAAACAAAAGAATATATTCAGGAAATCTGTGGCACTATGGCACGGTTGTCAAAACAGTTAGTCCCTACGTGTTGCGGTTGAATTCTAACAATCTACATCACATTGAGAAACTGCAAGGGAGGTGGTCCTGATTTTTTTATTTCTAATTTATTTTCTTGAGCTACTATGTAGCTTTGTAGCTTGCTTATTTTACTGTGCGCTCTTTGATAGTGCTCACTAGAAATGACACACTAACCCTGTAATATATGGTGGATAGATGTAGAAAGTTCAAATCAATGGGCTGCCACTGGATGGGGCGCAACATTAAGGTGAAACCCCACCCTGTCCTCCCAGTTGATAGATGAAGTGTTTTGATTGGTCCTAGCAGCAGTGCTTCACATCCTCCTACTTGAGGTTCTCACTGCAGGTCGAAGGTGGTGGCAAGCCAGATTGGTTTTGTATCTGTTTAGCTGGTCTCTGACATTATGTGGACATTTGTCAGAGCACAGACACGCCGGCTAACAGTGAAATATGCAAGCAAACAGATATTTAGGTGTGCTTGAGAAAGCAGCCATATATTTATGCAGAAATGCTGGAAGTAGGTTTTGGATACATCTTGGTCTGGTCACCAGTCAATCACAAAACATAAAAAGAACCACAGAACATTTAAGAAGTACAAAACAACAGTGTGTCATCCAAGAAAGGCAATAATTTACCAGCTTCCAACATAGTATCAGGGGTGGAATGCAGCCACCTAAGACCACATTTTGAAGTTTAACACCTGTCTATAGTACACCCTTTTGTGTTGAAAAACATTTGCCGCTCTGACTTTGCCAAACATATCATTATGTCAATATATCAACTGCATGAACTTTATGAAGGCAACTTGGTCTTGGCAAAGTCCATATTTTGGTTCTTTCTGAAAGGCAAATGCAAATAACTCCTAGTCCTATAATTAGACATTTGATAAACTAATCTACAAAGAATTGCACTATATAAAAATGTGCAGTAACTGTTCATGAAAAACATGATATGCACTTTTAAACCACATGTATATTAGATCAGTTATAATCATAGCTAATCTTTTATTGATGCGTTCATCCATCCACCCTGAATTCCCTCTCCCTAGCCACTTAATCCAGCTCTCCCTGTGGAGGTTCTGCATTTCCCAGGCCAGTGAGAAGACCAAGTTTCTCAAGAGTGTCTTCCCTGGCCTTTCCTTCTGGTGGGACATGTTCAGAATAACTCACCAAAAGGTGTCTAAGAGGCATCCTACTTAGATGTCACATCTCCTGGCTTCTCGTGATGTGGCACTGCTGTGCTGAGCCCTTCTCCTATTACCATTTCTCACAATAGAGCCTGGACAATCTGTTGAGGAACCTTGGCCACGAGTACCCATGATCTTGCTCTAGAGATGAGTATGGGTAAATCTATCCACGCTAACTTTCAGTTATCTAGAACCTATTCTATGGAATCATCTCACTGAATTCGTCCGGAAGGCTCATACTCAATTTCAGAGCAAGGTCAAATCTTTCCTATTCTAGAAAGGAATGATTTATAGCCTCATTCATTTTGTGGCTTAATGCACCGAGTGCCAGACACTGATGAACTGATTGGATGAATTGATGGACCGCTATGTCTCTGTCTCTGTCTGTCTGTCTCTCTCTCTCTCTCTCTCTCTCTCTCTTTCTCTCTCTCTCTCTCTCTCTCTCTCTCTCTCTCTCTCTCTCTCTCTCTCTCTCTTTTCTCTCTTTCTCTCTCTCTCTTTCTCTCTCTCTCTTTCTCTCTCTCTCTTTCTCTCTCTCTCTTTCTCTCTCTCTCTCTCTCTCTCTCTCTCTCTCTCTCTCGCTTGCTCTCTCTCTCGCTCTCTCTGTCATTTCTCTGTCATTCTCCTTTCTACACTCTAATCCAGGGGTGTCAAACTATTTTTTTTCACGGGCCGCATTGTAGTCATAGCTTCTTTCCGAAGACCATTATGACTGTCAACCCAAATAAATGTATGAGTACCTCATATTAAAAACAATAAAAGCTACAAAACAAACTGACAAATAACTAATTTTTAAGTCAGACGAGTAAATACTGGTCAAATATTAAAAAAAAGATATTATTAAAAGTGAAGACAATTTGAAATTTAAGTAATGACACATGAATTTGATGCACAATTTGTCTTCACGGGCCACATAAAATGATGTGGTGGGCCGTATCTGGCCCCCGGGCCATGAGTTTGACACGCTCCAATTCAACTGGTGGAAGCAAACGGCTGCCCCACATTGAGATGGGTCTTCTTGAGGTTTTTTCCCAAGAAAGAGTTTTCCCTTGCCTCCACCCCCAAGTGTGGGTGGAGGCAAGTCATGTAAGTTTCAGTTGGGGCACAGTTACTCTTTTAATAAGTGAAAAGTCTGGTTTTTAGACTGCTCCATGTTTAAAACACCTGGAGAAAACTGGATTTGTGATTCAGCACCAAATAGATCAAGTCAAATTGAATTAAATTATAGTTTTGCCTTTCAACATAGCTCATGCTGTACCATGAAAGAGTGATGTAGTCTGCATAACAAACATTGTCTGTTGATCATCAGCTCTGTTGCCATCCAGATGGGAAAGGATATCATCCCTAAGTCAAAGTCACAGCATGCTTTTCTGACAGAGGACCATGGTCTGATACTTGCAGGTGTTGATTGTCAATCCAACCGCTTCATACCAAGCTGTGAACCGCTCTAGCAAGAGTTGAAGACCACACCTTAATCCACCCCTCCAGCTCAGTTCCTTAGCAACTACAGCCAAGGATCTGACTTTTTGGCTCCTGCCCATCTCACACTTCGCCCGATTCCATGGGAAGCGGGATCCACATTGCCTCCGCGCCATGCCCAACCAGTTCCCACCAGGTGCTTGCCGTTCATCAAATTCCACCTCCTTGCTGAGCTCCAAATTGGGTCCCAATGACCTTTCTTTGGATTATGGAAAATGTGGTCTATATTTATTCCTCGTCATAGTGGGTGATTCATTTGGTCCAGGGGTGTCAAACTCATGCAGGCCGCATTGTAGTCATAGTTTCCCTCGGAGGGCCATTATGACGTCTTCGATATGCATACAGTAAAGGCTACACAAAAAACTGATTAATGACTAGTTTTGAAATCAGCGAATAGTAAAAACTGTTCAAATAGTTTAAAAAGATGAATGCTAGTAAAAAAAAATGCTACCAATTTCTCCATTTTTAAAAAGTGAAGTCAATTTGTAATTTTAGTAATGACACAAAATTGATGCAAAATTTGTCCTCGCGGGCCACATAAAATTATGCGGCGGGCCGTATGTGGCCCCCGGCCCTTGGCATCTATGATTTGGTCCCGCACAGATCCCTCACCACCATGACAAGGTGACAGCTCAAGGAGGGTCTTATATTAATCTGAAGGAAAATCTTTTAGAAGGTTTAATTTGATTTAGCATTTTACAGAACATTAATCCATGTAACCAATGACCTAAACCACCTTGGGCATTTTGCATCTAATGTCATATCACCAACATTAATACTGTAATCTGACAAAATACAGATAACCAGCATGATCCCACAAAACATGACATTTGACCCAAGCTACATTAATGTAGGCTCATGAATCTTTACGCATCAGATCAATGTTTTGACAAAAGAAGTCACAAACATTTGTTAAGCTAAATGTTGAAGTGATTGAACCCTGACCTGCATGAAAGATACTCACCGCCGTGCAGTCAGATTTGGTGTAAATATTATTCATGGGTCACGGCTCCTGCTACGATTTTTTTTCTTTACATCCCCAATCAGAGCTGACGGTTTCAGCGAGTGTTCCTCTCCCTCTCACCACCCGTCAGCTCTGTCCCTTCCTCCACCATCAACTGTATGAGCCTGTTGTTGTCAGATAGTGATAGAGCATGTGCTGTGTGGAAGGAGGATCTCAGCTGTTCACTCTGAAGAACTCACCTCCCCTCCCGTTCCGGTTCTAGGTGAGCCTCAGACCTCCCTTTCCTTTTGGCTGACATTACCCAAACTAAGCTCATTTGTCCCCCTCAATAGACCCATGATCGGGCTTTTGTTTGTGCCCCAACCTTCCATTCACATCCCCTATGAGAGCAGACAAAAGAGGAAAAGACACAGGACTGAACCCTTTTGCCCAGACAGACTGTGGTAAAGCGACCATAAAGAGATGCTTAGCTTGAATGGAACTGTGCAATGACACATTGCTCACAAGCTTTTTCTGGAGCCTCTATGTGTCCTATGTTTGCTTAATTGTTAAGGCAATGACATCATTTAATTTCTCTCAGGAGCAATCGATCACTCTCTCTCTCTCTCTCTCTCTCTCTCTCTCTCTCTCTCTCTCTCTCTCTCTCTCTCTCTCTCTCTCTCTCTCTCTCTCTCTCTCTCTCTCTCTCTCTCTCTCTCTCTCTCTCTCTCTCTCTCTCTCTCTCTCTCTATCTATCTATCTATCTATCTATCTGTCCACAGTATAATTGTTCAGCATATTAAAAAAAACATGTATCACATTAGTCAAACAAGTTGAAAACCTGCAAAATTAGTTGGCAGACAACTGTGATATGTTTGCCATTATGCCACCAGCAGACGTAGCAACGTTACACTGGTAGGCTCCAATAAAGTAGTTCTCACGCATGGAAGCGGGCAGACAAAGTCCGACATTAGCTGAAAGCTAGTGACTTGAGACTAAGCCTAATTGCCTTAAAATATTCATACCAGCAGAAAAGAACAGGGACAGCAACACAATGAAGCTTCATTGCCAGCTCATTGTGTCCGATCATGCACAGACAACTTTGTGCCAACGAGAACTTCATCCATCATAGAATAGGATTTGTCATAACACTTTATGGTACTGTGTCTTTACTGTTGTGATACTTGTTGGATTATGCCAACCAGCTGTGACGCTTAACGCTGCTATTGGAGATGTTTCTATATGTTTCTGTTGGTCTTTGAAAAACAGTATGAGCACATAAAAATGGCCAGTGGCACTGAAAGGTTTGGAGCTCACTGCCTTTAATAGAAAAAAAAAATAAATATATATATATATATATATATATATATTTATTTATTTATTTTTTATATATATATATATATATATATTTATTTATTTATTTATTTTATATATATATATATATATATATATATATATACATATATATATATATATATATATATATATATATATATATATATATATATATATATATATATATATATATATATATATATATATAGCCTCACAGTTCAGAGGGTGTGAGTTTGATTCCACCTCTGGCCCTCCCTGTGTGGAGTTTGCATGATCTCCCCATGCCTGTGTAGGTTTTCTCCGGGTACTCCAATTTCCTCCCGCATCCCAAAAACATACATAGTAGGCTGATTGAGCACTCAAAATTGCCCATAGATGTGACTACGAGTGTGAATGGTTGTTTGTCTCTGTGTGCCCTGCGATCAGCTGGCAACCAGTTCAGGGTGTCCCCGCCTACTGACCGAAGACTGCTGGGATAGGCTCAGGCGGGCCCACAACCCACGTGGGGACAAGTGTGACAGAAGATGGATGGATGGATGGATGGATGGATGGATGGATGGATGGATGGATCAGACCGTCCACGTCCCCGCCTTTGATTGCCGGAGGTGAATAAGTAGCGGTACCTCATAGTGAAGAAGGAGCTGAGCGGAAAGGCGAAGCTCTGGATTTACGGGCCAATGTACATTCCTACACTCACCTATGGTCGCAAGTTCAAAGTAGTGGCCAAAGGAATGAGATCCCCAATATAAGCGGCCGTGTCTGGGCTTTCTATTTAGAAGCTTGGTCATTTGGGAGGGACCCGGAGTTGAGCTACTGCTCCTCCACATTGAGAGGAGCTACATGAGGGGGCTCAGGCATCTTATTCGGATGCATCGTGTACGTCTCTCTAGTGAGGTTTTCCGGTCAAAAGGAGGCCTCTGGGATGACCCTGGACACACTAAGAGATTATGACTCTCAGCTGGGCTGGGAACGCCTTGGGATCCCCAGGGATGTGCTGGATGAAGTGACTGGGGAGAGAGAAGTCTGGGCTTCCCTGCTGAAGCTGCTGCCACTGCGACCCGACTCAGGATAAGCAGTAGAAAATGGATGGTTGAATTAGTTGAGAATTACTATTAATGAATTAATACAAAGATGGCTTGTGTGTGTACTTGAGCATACATAATTCACTTGCTTGCATTTTTATCATTTGAGCATGCATTCAGCCTTCAGGGACTCTGCAGACAGCGAGTACTTGTGTTTGAGCCCTGTGTGAGTTGAGGAAGAAATATAATACATGACTTAAATTTTCCCTTTGCGTTTGAGCAAATTGCTTCTGATGATGAAATATCAACTCTTGCTCCATGTTGTCAAACTGACTCCTTCAGCTGATGCTTCTCTTATGGTTTGTAAAATTTCATCCTATTTGAACCTATCAGCTATATTGATATAGCTCAGACTTTAGTATATGCTTGCTGGAACGTTCTGTACTCACTGACATTTTAATCTACAAAGCAAGAAAGCCTGACATAAAGAGTGTTGTATCTTTCTCCACCTGTTTGATGCTAAATGTGAGCTGGAGTTCAGCTCGGAGACAACGGGTGGGATCTGCCATAATGTTCTATAGGGGCTGCTCGGCAAAGCTTAAAATAGAAGCGATAAGCACCAAGCCACCGGAGGCGTTGGGGACATATTAAAAAAAATGTT
Organism: Syngnathus leptorhynchus; assembly: GCF_054491065.1. Lineage (NCBI taxonomy): Eukaryota > Metazoa > Chordata > Actinopteri > Syngnathiformes > Syngnathidae > Syngnathus > Syngnathus leptorhynchus. The sequence goes on along the minus strand of NC_141198.1, from coordinate 4,497,737 downwards.
ATGTGCTGCTCGTATGTTATTCCACGGAGAAATGAGCCATGTAGAATGACAAGATAAAATTAAAGGTTTCAAATGCGATAAGCTTTTATACTCGTTATCTGATGAAAGTGATGTCAACTCCCAGAAAATTGTGTTGATACGAGACTGAACACACTCAGCAATAAATAGATAACACCTTTTTTTGTCAGTTGCATTCCCATTGCACACAACTAATGGAAGGATTGTGAGAGATAATATACCAAGCCGCGAGATGAGGGGTGTCAAACTCTGGCCCGAGGGCCAACTTTAGCCTGCAGTGTAATTATACACTGCTCAAAAAAATTAAAGGAACAGTTTTTTTTATCAGGGTATGGCATGAATTCAATTACACCTTTCTGATAAGGTTTTGGTCAGGCATGTGGCAGAGGGGGTTGTTCATCACTTTCAGCTGCATTGGTGTTGATGCAATTAACAACAGGTACACTAGAGGGGCAACAACGAGATGGTCCCCAAAACAGGACTGGTTTTGCAGGTGGAGGCCATTTCAAGCTCCTCCCTCTTGATCTTTTTAACTGTTTTTACACAAGTGTTGGCTTTAGCAAGAGTCATTATCAGGACTGGAAGCATGAGGCGATTTCTTAACCCTCCTGAAGTTGCGCAGATTGTCCAACTCCTCCAGGATGACACATCCATGCGTGCTGTTGCAAGAAGATTTGATGTGTCTCCCAGTACAATCTCCAGAGCATGGAGTAGTTTCCAGGAGACAGGCAGTTACTCTAGGAGAGCTGCACAGGGCCGTAGACGGTCCTCATCCCATCAGCAGGACCAATATCCGCTGCTTTGTGCAAGGAGGAACAGGTTGAGCACTGCCCGAGCTCTACAGAATGACCTTCAGCAGGCTACTGGTGTGAATGGTTTTGCCCAAACAGTCAGAAACAGACTTCACGAGGGTGGCCTCAGGGCACAACGTCCTGTAGTGTGCCCTATGCTCACTACTCAGCACCGTGGAGCTCGATTGGCATTTGCCATAGAACACCAGAATTGGCAAGTCCGCCACTGGCGCCCTGTGCTTTTCACAGATGAGAGCAGGTTTACCCTGAGCACCTGTGATAGATGTGAAAGGGTCTGGAGAAGCCAAGGAGAGCGCTATGCTGCCTGCAACATCATTCAGCATGACCGGTTCAGTGGTGGGTCAGTGAGGGTCTGGGGAGGCATTTCCATGGGGGGGCGAACAGACCTTTACAGGCTAGAAAACGGCGGTCTGACTAGCATTAGGTATCGGGATGAAATCCTTGCAACCATGGTCAGACCCTACGCTGGTGCAGACCCTCCTGAGCCACGACATTCCCAGCCTCATGTGGCAAGAGTATGCAGACAGTATCTGGAGGATGAAGAAATTGTCACAATTGAATGGCCCTCATGATCACCTGATCTAAACCCGATAGAACACCTTTGGGACATAATGTTTTGGTCCATCAGACGCCACCAGGTAGCTCACTGATGCCCTTAGACAGATCTGGGAGGACATCCCGCAAGACACCATCCGTCGTCTCATTAGGAGCATGCCGCGACGTTGTCAAGCATGCATACAAGCATGTGGGGGCTACACAAGATATTGAAAAGAGTTTTGAATTGCAGAAATTGAATTTAGGCAAAATGGACAAGCCTGCCACATCATTTTTTTACTTTGATTTTTGGGTGTCTATATACTGAGCCCTCTGTAGGCTGAAAACTTTTATTTCCATCAAAGGATGTGGCATGCTTTTGTTCCTGAGACATTAAACTGTCCATATCAGTATAAATATCCAACTTTCTTTTCACCATTGAAATCTGATGTGTTTTCAAAGTGTTACTTTAGTTTTTTTGAGCAGTGTATTAAGCTCACAGAGACAAATTGTGCATCAACTTTGTGTCAATACAGAAATTGCCAATTGTCTTCACTTTTACAAAATAGAGTTGTTGCTAGCAATTTTTATTACCATTCAACTTTTTTTTTATTTATTTTTTTCTGATTTCAAGTTCTGATTTCAAAACTAGTTATTTATCAGTTTGTTCTGTAGACCATACTGTATACATGAGACATTCATACATTTATTTGGGTTGACAGTTTTAACGGCCCTCTGAAGGAAACTATGACTACGATATGGCCTGCGACAAAAATGAGTTTGACACCCCTGCGCTACATTATAAGAAATACATTCACAAACACAGATGTGGGCAATGCCAAATTGTGACTCTAGTGCAAGACGAGCACGCCGGGCGAGGGGAGCAAATCGTAGGGAAATTAGTCACACAAAATTTTGTGGTAAGCTTTAAAAGATCTGTGAATCCTAGAAAGTTTAACCTTAAGATTTGCATTAGCATATTATATTTCATCCACTTGCATCTTCATCTATTCTAATTCTTAAATGTTTACATCTCTTCTAACAGCGGTAAAGACAGAGAATTAAATGTATAGAATAGTATGTATACCATTTTAAATATTTTTGTAAGTTGTGCTATTGAAGTAGTCACATCAAAATGAACAGTGACAGAAAAAAATATTCCACACCATCTTCTGAAGTTTTTTGGGTGTCCCAGTGGGTCAGTTTGGCATTGCTTTCTTCAGTTTACTTTTGACGGAGGTCAGATAGGGTCATTTCACTCAGGATGTCGAAGCTCCCACATTCCACCGAATGTGAGGAATAGCATATGCATGCTTTTTTCTGCACAGCAAATTCAAGCCGCCATTTAATAAATGTTTGATATGTTTTATAACTCCATATTTCACCACTTGTGCTTGAGTTTTGGCTGAAATAGTGAACATTAAGCAGTATTGTCATATTCATCCATCCATTATTGGGCTGAAGTCTATATCTTAGCTAACTTTGAGAGATGTGGTACACAATGGATTGGTCACCGGTCATTTACATGGCAGAGAAACAACCAAGATTCAAAAAATTTTATTGGCCATGTTTGAGCATGCCAAACGAGGAATTTGACTTTGGTACATCTCAGCCTCTGTTCAACATTTAGGTGACTAACAACACTCAGGACATGTGCGAAAATTGACAAATATTCTCAAACATCCCCTGATCTTAAACTCCCAGTTGGGCAAGGAAAAACTCAAAACTCCTACTCGGGGAAATGAGAAACCTTGAAAAGAGACCACAAGAGAGGAGAATCTTCTAGGATGACCAGGCTGCAATGGATGCAGAGTGGACACATAGTACACATAATATAGATAATTCAAAATAAAGCGTTGAGAGCAGGATGCTATTGCACAGCAATGTCTCTGAGACTCTAAGAGTGGTGTGAATTCATCAGAGCGACAGCCTGGGGGAAGAAGCTGTCTCTGTGTCTGCTTGTTTTGGCGTACAATGCTCTGTAACGCCGTCCGGAGGGAAGTAGTTCAAACAGACTGCAACCTGGGTGAGAAGGGTCTGTAACGATATTCATTGCACGTTTCCTGGTCCTGGACAGGTACAAGTCCTGGATAGATGGGAGGTTGATTCCAATTGTCTTTTCTGCAGTCCTGATTGTTCGTTACAGTCTGTGCTTGTCCTGTTTGGTGGGCGATCCAAACCTGACAGTGATGGAGGTGCACAGGATAGACTGTCACGCACGTTTACATAGTGACATGATTTAGTCTTCAATTAACATAACATGCAAGTAGTTGGATTGTGGGAGAAAGTTGGAGTATTCGAAGAAAACACACAATTGTAAGAAGAGAATATGCAAACCACACACAGGAATGGCGGAGTCGTAATTCAAACCCAAACGTCAGACCTGTCAAGCAGACGTGATAAACACAATACAACTGAGCTCAGCTCAGCCGAGGTCAAATCTTTATGTAAAAGTTTATTTTACAAGTACAATCTGACGAAAGAGCCGAAAAGACGTTATTGTCATTTTATGTGCTGCGTAAGGTTTATTACCATTTACACATTTCAGGTATTTAGTCTTTACAACAATTCATGGGCATTGAAGGCGTTGTTTGTGTGTCAAGAACAAAAAAAAGGGCATTGTAAACTTGCACGGTTCCCTGCTCTCCAGCAAAAAATTGCCCTCAAGTCTTTTGTGAATTAACATCTGGCAGTCAAGTTACATTAAATGAAAATAAAAAGGTGATCACATAGAGAAACCCATTTAAACCAGCAGCGTGGGACCTGAATCCTTGCTGCATTCACTGAAGTCAGACAAATGTACCAAAACACCATTTGTGAGCTATGTAAAATAAAAGGTCATATAAATTGTAGAAAATAAAACAACAAACAGCTACCAGTACGATGCAGTGCAGTTGTTCACCGCTGTAAGTTACAATGACAATGCAATATAAAAAAACCATACATAGATCGGTCATTTAATACAGTGATTGTTGCAATGATCTATTTATCTATTTGTATGTTATTATCATTTATTATTATTTATTATTAATATTTAGCTATCTTCTGTTATCAATGTTAGTATTGTCTATCTGTTTATCTATCTGTATGTTTCTGTATCTAACTGCCCGATCTAACGGCCCGATCATTCTAGTCAAGTCAAGTCAAGTCAAGTTTATTTGTATAGCCCTAAATCACAAGCAGTCTCAAAGGGCTTCACATAGACAATCAATTGACAATAATTCTCAAAGCATCCCCTGATCTTAGGCTCCCAAAAGGGCAAGGAAAAACTCAAAAACCCCTACCAGGGGGAAAATGAGAAACCTTGAGAAGGGACCACAGATGGAAGGATCCCCCATTCAGGATCACCAGGCTTCAATGGATGCAAAGAGGGCACATAAAATACATAATATGGAAATCAAAATTCTACCTATCTCTCTATCTGTCTATCTGTCTATCTCTCTATCTGTCTATCTCTCTATCTCTCTGTCTCTCTGTCTCGCTGAACCAACTCTATACTGCACATCCTTGCTTTCCTGGCTCAACAACGAACATCCCGCACTACCTTAGGTGACCAGAGCGTTATCAATACCATCAGTTTAAGACAAAAAATTGCTCATGATTGTTCAGCCGTTGGAGGCTTGGCACGCCCACTGGTGGAGGGTGAGGACAATTCTCTCCCCCTTTGCACCTCTGCTCCGTCCGGGGAGAACCTGGAAATGTCTGCCGCGCGGTCTTTGTCTTCAGTGGCTCAGGGTAGACTACCTGGCCACCAAGGGGGAAGAGGATTATTCTGCCTCTATTTGAACTGGGGGCGGGGACGCTGTCGATGGCCGATCTGGTTCCTTGCAGGAACCCTTCACTGGGGCGCACTGGGACAGATGATACCACGTCTCTCCTTTGCCAGCCAGCCGGACAGTAACCGAGGTGTGCTCCACCACTTTATAAGGTCCAGTCCACCTCGGCTCCGTCCACTTCCGTCTCAGGACCTTCAGCCAGACCGATGGAGGTATTTGGATCTCGGCCGTCCCTTCTGGGTCCGCTGTCGTCTGTTCTGCAAACCTGGAACCAAAGAGCTGGACAATAGGTTGGAGATGTGTGCGAGACCGCTTACCGCCCTCCGAATCTGGAACCGGAAGGGTAGACGCAGGTCCCGGAAAACAGCGTCCGGTCTGCAACTCAAAAGTGGTGTGCCCAGTTCGGGCGTTAACGGACATACGCACACACATCAATGCCAGAGGGAGCGTCTGAACCCAATTCAGATTGGACTCTGCCAGTGCCCTGGTACAGATGATACCACGCATCTCCTTTGCCGGCCAACTGGACGGCATGTGAGATGCGCTCCACCACTTTATAGGGTCTAGTCAACGCAGGCTCCGTCTCCCTCCTTCTTGGGATATTCAGCCAGAACGTTTCTGCAACCTTTGCAGTCTTTTAAGATGTTTCTTTTGTTCCTCTCATCACTGTGTGTTGAACTCTTACATGTCCTGTTAAGACTCCAAAAACAATTACATTTGACAAAACATTGAATCTTCCATTAGGCTAAATTATTCTACTCCCCCCCTTTTGACACATTCACGTAATGTGTCAATAGAGTTGTTGGGGAGCAAACGGGACCAGCAAGGTGTCCTGGACATATTATCATACCCATCCCGGCTGGACTAGATGGTCCTGTCTTGTCCAACCACAGGAAACGGGCCTTCTCCATCGAACCATTTGTCGTCAATGGTGCCCCTGAGTAATCATCAAATCCTAGGCCATTCATATGCGTGCCCACACGTACAAACTAACAGACACAAAGGCGCCCATTCATTCACCATCACAGCTCAACCCCTGTTCCACAACATGTAACTTCACGATGGCCGTGAGCAGGCAGACATTGAAGTCCACCGGGCCTCAGTTACAGTCGTGCACATCCCATGTCGTACATGCATTCCCTGCTTGTCCTCATTCATCCTTCCATCATCCTGTCTTAATCTCACTTGCTACCACGCCCTCAGCACACACCTGGAGCGGGTACGACTCCACTCCGCGCGCAGCCACAACAAGGGACGCAAGAGGGGGCCCGGCACTTCCATACTGATTCATCCCAGCCTGGCCAGTACTGGGACAATCAATGCGCCAACCCAGCAAATAGCTACCCGCAGAGCCCAGACCCCCGCACCTCCATCAGTCCTCCCCACAATCAAATTACAATATCAATCACCCCACCCACATTCCAACATCCGTGTAGACAATGGAACAGCAAGGCACAGGTGAGACACCTGGGGATCACGCCCCAGCAGTCCTTTCACAAGTAAATCACAACAATCACGTACTCTCCCTTTCACACTCCAACGCCCGTGGAGACGAAGAAAGATGGAGAGGCACAGGTGAGACACCTGGGGATCACGCCCCAGTAGTCCTTTCACAAGCAAATTACAACAATCACGTATCTGACTCACATTCGAAAATCGCAGGGGGAAATTCCGCGGCCAACTGATCACTCAAACACATTCAAAAATTGGCGGGAGAAAACGCTGCGGCCCAACGCTCACACAAACACATTCAAAAATTGGCAGGAGAAACCGCTGCGGCCACACGATCACACATATGAGAAATCCTGTTTCTCAAAAGCTCATCTCAAACACTGTTCCACAAGGCATAAATCTCGAAGGTCACTCGAGAGCGCAAAACCGCAACGCCGAGGAACCCGTTTCTCAAACGTTTATCTCAAACAACAACACAAACACCGTTCCACAAGGCGTAAATCTCAAAGGTCACTCGAGATCGCAAAATCGCAACGCCGAGGAACCCGTTTCTCAAACGTTTATCTCAAACAACAACACAAACACCGTTCCACAAGGCGTAAATCTCGAAGGTCACTCGAGATCGCAAAACCACAACGCCGAGGAACTCATTTCTCAAAAGTTTATCTCAAACAACAACACAAACATCGTTCCACAAGGCGTAAATCTCGAAGGTCACTCGAGATCGCAAAACCGCAACGCTGAGGAACTAATTTCTCAAAAATGTATCTCAAACAACAACACAAACACCGTTCCACAAGGCATAAATCTCGAAGGTCAGTCGAGATCGCAAAACCGCAACGCCAAGTAACTCGTTTCTCAAAAGTTTATTTCAAACAACAACACAAACAACGTACCACATATACCCCAATAAGGAACAACTTATGCCCACACCCGTCCGCTTTATTTTACCAGAACAAGTTCATGCGCACAAACCCGTTCAACTCACGGCAAAATACGCTTAGCGCCACCTGAAAGCGTCCGAAATCTCCTCAACTGGACAAAACCCACGTCGGGGTCACCATTTGTTGCGTGTTATACGGGATGTCCGTTGTTGAGCCAGGAAAGCAAGGATGTGGAGTATAGAGTTGGTTCTTTATTGGCAAGATCTTGGGTTGTTTAATGGCAGCCAGTACACAAGGCATGGCAGCAGATGAAACAACAACTTCTGTCTCCAGGTCAGCTTGTTTTATACTGTCCGGAAAGGCGGGAACTTGTCACATGACCATTTCATACCTGAGGCGGGAACTTGTCACATGACCATTTCGTACCTGAGGCGGAAACTTGTCACATGACCATTTCGTACCTGAGTGTGGGGGGGCGTCACCGCCCTGTGTGTGTTCATCCAGTTATGTGTGTTGTATTCGTGTTCTGATTGAGCAGTTATGTTTACATAAAATAATAAAAGAATTGTACATATATGAGCATCACATTGTACAGAGATTGTCCACCCTAATAGAACATGTACTCATTGCTGTTGCTCTCTCTTCAATTGCATATTATTGTCGTATTCTGGTCCACTGAGTGGCAATTCAGAGTAGTTAATTTGTTGGCGTTGCATGTTCCTGCATGTTTTTAGCTGTGTTTTGTTTTTTTGCCTATTGGTGGACTTGTGTTCTGAAGCATCTTAGAGACAAGTAGGTGGTGGTAATCTAATAAACTCTCTCTCCCCCTCTCTCTCTCTCTCTCTCTCTCTCTCTCTCTCTCTCTCTCTCTCTCTCTCTCTCTCTCTCTCTCTCTCAGTGTGCTTGTGTGTGGCTGGTAGCTTCTCTCTATATGTGCCTGCGTCTGGCTGATGACCAGTTCAAGATTTAGTGTGCTTTCGCCCGATGTATACTGGGATAGGCTCAAGCATGTTTGTTTTTTTTGCCTCTATTAAGCCTTTACATAATACACTTCTAAATGTAACTTTTAAAATACAAAACTGATGAATAAATACAGGCACTTACGGCGGAAGTTCTTCCATTTCAAAGATGATGAACAACTGTAGTCATGGCAACAAGAATTTACAGTGCAAAAAGGTGTATTGACTCACCGGGATTGTACTTTTGGCTGCAATGTGAAGCGGTGATTCTGTTTTAGGCTGGCCATTTTGAACTGAAATAGAAAACTTAAAAGTAGTTACGAAGTGCTTATCATTGTCCTTGTGTGGTGCTGGAAGCAGAGAGCACCCTACTCACAAAAATTTATGAATGCATCCCTCCCCAGAAAATCTATTTTTTTTTGGCTGGTTCAACTTAGAAGGAAAAAAAACAGGAAGAAAATGAGTCAAAAAGCACAGTAAATACACAATAGATCAAGTTATGGTAAAAAATTAAAACTCTGCAATAGACCGAAGCTGCAACGGAGCAGCAAAGTAGTGACATACTATACAGTCTTGTATGTGGGGACAAATACTTTGTTCTCCCAGTTCTCTTTATCTTGAAGACACAGGACTACTCTTTGAGAACTTGTCATAGCCAAATTTATTCTTTCCATCCGTATTTAGCTTGACATATTGACTGACATTTCTGACATCCGCTTCCACTTGCACTCCAATCCTCGGTGCTCATCACCAGCATCATACATCCCTTTACTAATGTCTCATTAAAGCATCAGAAAGGCAGGGAGTTCAGAAGGAGAATTTCGTCTGGGTCGTTGTCCAAGTGACCTTCCCTGAGGACTTAACCCATACCGTCTCTCCTCACTACTCCATAATGGATGAAGGACAGACATTGGAAGGGTGGAAGAGTGGAGGCGCAGGGCCCTTATTACCTTGTGATTCATTTTTAATGAGGTAAACAGGTCTTTGCAGGTCACCTGCAAATTCACACACACATACACACATACACACGCACGCACAACACACACGCACGCCTGTCGTTGGTGGTGTGTGTTCACCACCGCCTTATTACTGCCCACTTTGACATCCTCTGTGGCTACAGGGGCTCCGTAGCATAATTGGGTCGCACTGTCATTGAGATTGTGTCTCACTTCTCACAATATCTACGCTCCAGGTTAGATACCACCAATTATAAAGAGCCATGAAAGCCTTATTTTAGCCGGTGCAGGCAAACTTGGCCAATTTTCATCAAGTTACAAATAAAGTTTGAGTGAAAACCTCAGTTCACCATCACTATTTATTTCTACGTACTTCTGCAATTCATTTTATGTCAGCAACATGTCTTGTTTTCTAAAAAAAAAAAAGTGGGGAACTGAATGCATATGTTTTGGCATGTTAGTATGATACAAAAATTTCACACACAAAAAAGAAACATTGCGGAAGGCTAGCGTGGACCAAGGATGAGACCAATAAAATCAAGTTTTGGATCATTAAAATGGAGCTGATCCTTCAGTTCCAGAGTCAAACTATATACGCATATTTGTATTTTGGATTATATTAATGTTTGAATGAAACGGGCTTCAAACAGTCTCCTAATGAGAGACAGGGTCAGCCGATTGGGCAGAAAAAAATTGTTGATTTATTCCGTTTGATTTGTGGATTGTGCAAACATGAATATGCCCTCCGGTTGGCTAGCGACCAGTTCAGAGTTTACCCTGCCTACTGCCTTTAGACCGGCATGAAATCTGATGATTGGCATAGTGTGCATTTGGTACAGTCATGGTAAATCAAATCTAATCAATTCAATTTAAAATCACTGTACAGGTACGCTTCCATAAACAGGGAGGGGGAGAAATCCCATAGCAATTCCCTCTCAGACTTTGCGAGGCTGTGAAGGAAGGAAAGAGAGAGAGAGAGCGACAGGAAGGTGAGAAGAGGAACAGATGGTGTGATGCAGGGGACTCTACACTGACACTCTTTTAAAACAGGTGCTCTCCATAGACAAGCTTTCAAGCCATCATCACATCTAAATGATATCATTATAGCCAGAAGTCATTAAAACCGATACTTCTCCCTGAGGATAAAGATCGTTCTTCTCCCTTGGGGTTTGGGGCAAAAATGAATTCAGTGCCCCTTCAGTCATTACATTTTATTTTTTATCACCCAAAAACTGCACTTCATATGTGTCATTGTGCTGTATATAGGATTAGAGAGGATCTTTTCTGCCTGACTGGCTACAGCAGCTCTCAGCAACAAGATGAGGATCATTTCCCCTGCTGAGAAAAGCTCTGCACATCCAGCATGGAACCTTCATCACACACACGCACGCATGCACACACACACACACACACGCACGCACCCACACACACACGCATACACACACACAGTGTGTGGATCAGTACGGCTCATCACTCACATAGCACCAGCTTTTATCAACATGTGCTGCATTTGCTACTGGAAATTATAAAAGCCAGTTGGAAGAACATTTGTTTTGATATCTTCAAATTGACATGGAGAACTAGCAAGATCCACACGCAAGCAAGCAGGATGACAAAAATAACATTTGATAGATAGATAGATAGATAGATAGATAGATAGATAGATAGATAGATAGATAGATAGATAGATAGATAGATAGATAGATAGATAGATAGATAGATAGATAGATAGATAGATGGATGGATGGATGGATGGATGGATGGATGGATGGATGGATGGATGGATGGATGGATGGATGGATGGATGGATGGATGGATGGATGGATGGATGGATGGATGGATGGATGGATGGATGGATGGATGGATGGATGGATGGATGGATGGATGGATGGATGGATGGATGGATGGATGGATGGATAGATAGATAGATAGATAGATAGATAGATAGATAGATAGATAGATAGATAGATAGATAGATAGATAGATAGATAGATAGATAGATAGATAGATAGATAGATAGATAGATAGATAGATAGATAGATAGATAGATAGATAGATAGATAGATAGATAGATAGATAGATAGATAGATAGATAGATAGATAGATAGATAGATAGATAGATAGATAGATAGATAGATAGATAGATAGATAGATAGATAGATAGATAGACAAGCAATGTAAGTGTTGAGTAAAACTGCAAGTTACAATTTCATGTCATTTACTATGAGCACAAACAAGTAAGTGTATGTCAAAGAGTAAGAAGTGTCATCTTGAGGCTTCCTCTGGTAAATTATTTCCTTTTTTTCACCTTTGGTAATACAATAGTGTTGATCTGCACAGCCTCCTTCCTCCCTTGTGCTGAATTGAAAGGGAATGGGTGGGGAGGCTCTTTGATTGCCATGGAATCGAGATGACTGTGTTCAGTCCCACAACGGCGCAGACTGCCATTTCTAACTGCGGTCGTCTAAAAACAAAATTGCCAAAAGAAACAAAACTCAACCCATGTGTGTTACAGTTAGAGTGCACGACAAGTCTAGTGTAGTCACAAAAATGGAGCCCATTGTCCATATGAAAACCATACATTCTGGTATTATTGACCCTTGTCTCACACCTTGAGGTTTTGGTGGTTCCACAGAGAACTTTCAGATTTTAAATTAGAACATGGTGTTTATTAAGTTATGGGAATGAATGGGGTAGTGTTTGATTCAAAACATGTCTGTCAAAAATGGGAGGGGGTGCTGATAAGGTTTGCTAATTTACATGAATGTCAAAGTTTCACCTAAAATCAGAGGATTTCAGCATTTCAAAACAATTGTTTAAAAATGGGTCAAAACCTGTTCAAAACTGATGTGTCGGTGCATTTAAGTTATTATTATTATTAAAATATTTATAATGTACTTTACATTTCAGAGAAATTTCAAGTGTTCGATCGTGAGAGCATCAACTCAAGTCACGGTGTGAATGTAAGAGTGGATGGTTGTCTGTCTCTTTATGTGCTCTGTGACTCACTGCCGACAAGTCCATGGTGAAAGTCAGCTGGGATAGGCTTCAGCCTCTTGTTACACTGAACAGTATAAGCAGTGTAGACAATGGGAAGAAAAACCTCTTTACTTCATTTCTACTTTGTGTCAAATAAACTTGCTATTAGAAATAATATTTTACTGAATTATATTCAGTTTTGACATTAGTCATTTATGTATCAAGCTACTTAGAATTTCCTGGATTTGTGTTTCTTACCTCAACCAGAGTTTGACAATTCGGCGACTCATTCATTATATGGGTTTTATATTGATTAATGATTTTTAATGAATTTGTCTAAGTGAAGTAAAATGTCTGCTCATGCATCTTTTAATTTGTGTATATTTTTTATCCTTCGTAGGGCTTAGGGAACGGTCTACCCCCTCTTAAATTGAGCTGATGCTGCCCCATTGCAGTCCCTGCTCTCACGTCCTTAAACGCAATGTTAATGTTGGGTGTGCATTCACTCTTATCTCACTTTCTATTGGCTCGCTGCTACAATTTGCAGCTAATGGACCACAGACACCCCCCAGTCTCTCTCTCTCTCTCTCTCTCTCTCTCTCTCTCTCTCTCTCTCTCTCTCTCTCTCTCTCTCTCTCTCTCTCTCTCTCTCTCTCTCTCTCTCTCTCTCTCTCTCTCTCTCTCCCTCCTCAGCCTTGAGGCATCCCGTTTCAGCTCTTTCGCTTTCAGTCACAATGCTGTGAAGAGGGTGAATGGGTGGGGGGCGTTTAAGAGAGCAGTAAGTGGGAGTGGAGTCTGACCGCAGAAGGTCCACTGTTTAAGCGAAAGGGAATTCTCTCTTTCATTTGCTCTCTCTTTCTCATTCAGGCACACACTCTCTAGCTCTCTCACCCCCTGTCTCTCTCTCTCTTTTCACTGGCTGCACAACATCAGCAGGCTCTCTTGGTGGACTCCAGTAAACACTCAAAGAGAGGAGAGAGAAGCAAGATGATGGCAAAGCTGTCAGTGCTCTGAGAGGTGCAGACTGCTGATAACAGGCTTGGCTGAGAAGCTGTTCACTACTGCTTGGGCAAACCTTGAGAAATCAGTGAAGTGGGCGTTGTGCAGAAGGTAAGTTCCCTTCTTTACCTGTATGGACAAGAAGCAAAATTGATTGACTTTTCGGATTGTTTAATTAATATAATACATGTATATAAGCAAAATTGACACATTTCACACCTTTGACCAATGGCTCTCCTGAATTTTTCCTCACTTCTGCGTATGTTAAAACATTTTTGTCAATCATTATTAGAATTTACTTCCTTGCTTCCTATAGTGATTATTTGTTTTATCAAGTGTAATGATGTCATTAACAATGACCTATGGTTCCAATATTAAAATTGTATTAGCTTGTATATTTTGTTAACTATCAGCAAATTGGCCACTTGTTTGGACTATCAGGTAACCATGACTGTTTTATGGACCGAGATATGTTGCAAATCAGACTAAAGTCGTACATTTTGATTATAGCCAATTGAGATGCTAGCTTACATATATCTTGGCACCAACTTTTTACTGACAAACTTTATCTTCTTGTCTCATTGTTAAAAAAAAAATTAAAGGGTGCTGTTTTCAAAAATGTATAAATGAGCTACTGTGTTAAGTACATTAGCTGTGGTTGGAGAAATAATAAAGAGTGCCACTGTAGGTGTGTGCGCATGTGTGTTCGTGCGTGTGCGTGTGTGTGTGCGCGTGTGCATGTGTGTGTGTGTTTTGACTGCCAGCCAGAGTAGGTCCAGATGTATACTTTATGGTACATGGCAGTAGACAGTGGGCTTGTGTAACCCAGGAAACAGACAGCTGCTTTACATTAGATGCTGCCGGTTGGTTCCTCTCTTAGATCTCCAGCATAGACACTGCAGGCTGAACACTGTCAGCTTCACAGACATACACACACAGTCACTGACAGTGTGATTCCATATCTCCAATTTCCGCATCAGCATCATTTGTTAGTTACTTCAGTCTCATGGGGGAGCTTGTGAAATGGGAAGCAGGCATCACTGAAAAGAAAGGATATTTGAATTTGTGAACCAACTATGTGTGAGAAGATATCAGATTTTATTTAATACCAAAATTTTCTGACTATAAGTCGCGGTTTTTGTTATAGTTTGGGTGGGGGGGCGATTTATATGTGACAAATTTTCAAAATTAAAAAATCTGCGATGTAGTGAAACCGCGATAAACGTACCGCGATGTAGCAAGGGATTTGAACTGCAAGTGACGTCACCTGTGCCGCGCGGCGGTTGTTCACATAAAGGACAAAGGATTCGATCACGGGATGATGAAGATGACGAAGATGACGAAGGGCCCCACGTACTACCGACATTATTAGCGTTTTTTTTTGTAAGTGACACGGAGGACAAAGAGTTTGAAGGATTTACTGATTTGGAGTGACACAGAAGGTTTGAAAAACTATTATGGCTTTTACGCACGCCCGGTCCTTCTCGACGAGAGCTCTCTTTCACCTCCGTGAATGGAAGTCGGGGGCCGGCGCTCGGCCGGGTGGCTGTCCGGGGACGGTGGATGGGGCTCAGACATGGCTTTTACGCACGCACGCTCCTATTCTATGGAGCTCTCTTCCACCTCCGTGGATGGAAGTCGGGGGCCGGCGCTCGGCCGGATGGCTGTCCGGGGACGGTGGATGGGGGTCGGACATGGCTTTTACGCACGCCCGAAAATTACGGTATATTTGTTTATGTACGATATAAAGCCCTTGTATCTTAGCTTCCATTGGCCTGACACTGTTCGCAGAAAATCTGAGAGTAAAGTAAGAGCTGTTGGGTGAAGAATGGTAATCATAGAAGGTGGAAAGTGAAGGAAGAGACCCACAGGATACCAGAGCATTGTGTGCTGCATGCTAATTATGTATGCTCCAAGTACAAGAAAGGATCTTGTCAATGTTTGTTGGTTGCAAATTAACGTTCAGTGAGGCTTTTGTACAATTTAACTGGTATGCCATTCAACTTTTGCAACTTTACATTATTTTAAGTAACACCATCTCTGCATACATAGTGAGAACTTGAGTACACAATGTGTGCTATCCATTCATAGGTGGTCTTTTAGGATTGTTTGGCTATATATGTGAGTCGGCACTCTAAGACAGTGACACTCAGCATAATGTTGAGTGGGAAATGGGCCTTTGTTTGGACAGCTGTTAGCTCCCTATGCCCCGTGCCCTACAAAGCATTATGAAAGGGCAGTTTTAACCCCACTTAGCTCCTTGACTGGTGATGGAGCACAAACAGTAATTGCAGATATTCATGAACATTTATGATTGGAAAGATTCAAGAGTGATGAGATCTGAAAACAATCATTGACTTCCACATACATTCAGAGGCATTCTTTAAATTGTAACCTAACCTGGTGTAATTTATGGTGACATTGTTTGGATAATTTCACCTAGACCGTACTGCTGATGTAAATATGACCACGTGTGGACCAGATGGTTCCAAAGAACAAGAATAACACAAGAACCAAACAACAGTAAATTTCAAGAAAATGAAATCTTCACAGTGGTACATCTGTTATTTGTGTTTGCCAGAGAAATATGCAGTGAGAGATCATAGAAATTTTACAGCAGTTCACTCTAAGAGAATGTGTTTGATCAATTACAAATTTAGTATTTATATTGTACACATGCCTGAATGATGAAAAATATTATTATGCACTAGAGAAAACCGGAGTGCTACTCTGAATATTTTTTAGCCTTTCTGAATGTAAGGACACAGAGGACAGTAGAAAATCCTATATTAATCTGTATTTATTGCTTATCACAATTGGCTCTGAAGGTAAATATAATCCCGCCTGCATTTAAGAGTATCAATATTTTGCTTCTCTTTTGATCTTAAAAAAAAAGAGGGTAGTGCAACCACACTTCCAGACTAACGCAGATTAGCCCCCTGTAATCCAAATATGGATCACTGCGTTTAAGGGTTAGGTTTAGCCAGATGGCTTTTAGTGTCCCTCTGTTGCTAATGTGTAAAGTAAAACGAGTGGAAGTCTTGAAGTGCTGATATTCAAGACTGCTTTGTGTAGGTCAGCCCACCATTGGATGAAGCCAACAGATGAACACATATGTTAGAGTCTTCACTATGACACTGTGCCTCCACTGGTGACCTCATACAAGAATGTCTACACCATAGGGGACTTGGAAAAGGATGGGGCTCCTTTTGAAAAAGGCAAAAAACTTGAATTGAAAAAAAAAATGTTGAAAAAAAAAAGCCAATGGAAGCCAATGAGCAGCCGACCTGAGGCACTAGGGTCATTAGACTCATACAAGTGTCTGAATGGATGACACTCCCAATTGGGACAGGCAACACGCTTCAGGCTTTCATCGCCGACAAGGACTAACAGATGTCCCACTATCTCTGCCAACTCACTCATCGCCTTTCTAGAGGAAGGAGAATTACTCCTGCTATCTATTAAAGGAAATTCATGAACAAATGTAAAATGCTCAAAAGAAAATACAATTTAAGATATGAACTCCCTCTAGCACCTATATCAAGATTTTATTTATCGTGTGCATAAAATGAGGTATTTTCTTTTGCAGAGTTTTTGATTGTTCTTTTTGATAAGCAGTGAGAAAGACAAAATGGGTCAGTGAGTATTCAGTGATTGGATCGCTTAGTTTGTCAGTCATGCTGCAAGACATTTTTTCGCAGATCTTTAGTACACTAGGCCACTCACGCCCTAAATAGGTTTGTCTGATCTTAAACTCCCCTAGGTTTTGTTTGTCAAAATGATTTCTCTGAGATTAATGCTTCTGATCATTATGTGAAGGAATGCCTTGGGGTACATTCTGACAAGGCCTACAACATCGGTTTACGTCATTAGCTTTTTACAATAGGCAGCCAGGTACATGCCAAATTTTTATTGTAATTATACTGCAACGCAAAAGCTGGAGAGAACAAAGTTGTAAGCATTTACAAGTCTTTGGACAAAACAGCAGGTGGATATGTTAATGCTATACACAAGGCTGCCAAGCCTCCGCACCACACAGACTAGACTAATAAAGCAAGATCGTGTAATGTTAAAAAGCTGATGAATAATGACTTGCATCCAACCTCTCCATCTGGACCCAGCAAGAACAGAAGCGGAAGACGGAGCCACTGCAGGGGAAGAGCCATAAAGAATATTGATGGGCCTCACAGCAAGAAGTCATCCAAATAACAATACAATACAAATGGGATTGAGCTCTGATTGCTGCACGGTTGACCTGGTGAGCACCGCTTCACATCCATTGTTTCCATATCTTCCCGTCAAAGTCGAAAATTGGTTTTGCTCGGAGAAATACTTTTTGGGGATGCTATCAGGCACGTCATCTGAAGCTTTCTATCGGCCCAGCAGCTCTGAAAAGCTGATTGGGGCTCAGCCTTGCCAGCGACTTTCCATATACCAGTAGTGTTTTTGCTGCATGATATCTTAAACCAGTGTGTTCAGGTCTTATCAGCAATGAACACACTAACCCTTACTACTCCTTTGTTATCTGTCATCAGACCCAATGGGATCAGGGTTGAGAGCCGATGAGCGTCGCCTCCGGACCTGTCAAAACCATTCCCTCCCAAATCATTATCTGTTTGGCGAGTCAACCATTGAAAATATGTAATCATAAGAGCAAGCATAAAATATTTTATGTACTGCCTCCAGTTAGATGTTTAAGATGGAAACACAGAGCTCATGCCTAATGGAAACCATGACCACTTTGAATGATTTCATTTTTTTATCATTATTAGTTAGCTGTATCTATTACTTATCGTCTCAGTTAATTTCCTTTTCAAGGAATCAGTACAGTCATAATATCCAGCAATGCATCACTTTGTCCATGAGCACACCAGTTATCTTTTTTATGCAGGTGTCAATGGTTTTTGTAGTTCAGCACAACAGCGACAGCCACATCTGTCATAACAGCCAGAAAGAGAAAATGGCGTGTGCCTTCCAGAGCGTGCGGTGATAAAATGTTAAAAACCTTTTCTGAGAACCAGCATAAAACTCAGCCATCAATCCCGATGGATCAGTCGACTCAAGCTATAGTTTTCTTCCTGGAAATTAATTTCTGTCTTTGAATTATCATAACTCACAGTTGTAGTGCTGTCCTCAGCAACTCGGTATCTCTCCAGCTATGACCTTGGTGGAGATGGCGGATCCAAATCAATACTCACCTGCTCGTGCTTTCTTTCACCTTCCAGGCACGTTGACTGTAGTCAATGTATTTATCCGCAAGTATGGTATTTCTTTAAGTCATGATTGAAGGCAATAATATGCTTGATTATTCATATGTCCATAGTTGGGGATCTTTCCCATCACAGAATGATGCCATTTCAAGGTTAAAGGAGCTCCAGGCAATAGTGCCTCATTCAGTCTTGAAATCATGACCCAAATTTGGATTCTGTCCCATTCAAAGCAACGGAGTTTTTGTCATGGATGACCTACTAAACAAACTTAATACATTCTTCAGAAATGAAAAGAAAACGTGCATCCGATCAAATATTCCTGCAATTCATTCTGGGAGTCGGGTTGTTGTTGTATTCACTGAATATTTACAGCTTGTACATACTAAGTGGGTTGTGTTGCTCCATTATTCAGTTTGTGTTGCCAAGACATCAGGCAGCTGCTGTGCAGTTTGTAAATATATTTATTTATTTATTTATTTATTTTTTAAATTTTTTTATTTATTTTTTTATTTATTTATTTAGAAATTCAGCCTTTGAAAATAATTTGTTCCAGTTTTGATTTGACAATGTATTTTTATTATTGTGGTTGTATTTCACTGTTAAGAGTCAAAATATTCGACACAATGCTGAATATGTTGCAGACCCCATGGACCAAGATTGAAAAACCCTGTTTGTATTCTGCAGAAAGCCTGCAGAACAAGATATTTTTCATAATTTATCTTCAACCTGCTATATGTGAAAATCTCACTGAACTACAAATATGTGTGTGAGCATTTGGGACTGGCTGAGTTTGAGAGAATTTCTAACTTCTGCTTGTATTAATAATACTGACCTGCTTGACAGCCTGGATACAAATTTCTAGCTGCCTGTGATCTGTGAGATTGCTAATAACTTTTCAGGAATTGAGGCAATGGGTCGTATCTTTTTTGACAGTGGCTGGTCTGTTTCCCGCCTATTTCATGTGTGTATTACAGGGATTGCCAACCGGTGGTCCCCGGTCCTCTAGTAGTCTGTGGCGGTATTGGAAGTGGTCCGCGAAATTGGAAATGGAAAACAATAGTAACATTTTTAAAAATAAAATGGATTTATTATTTAGACTTCAGTTATTTTTCAGCTAATTTTGTGAATCACTTAACCATCCAAATTATGCCAAATATAACTGAGATTCCCAAAATAAACATACAGATGCAAATAAATAGCCTGTATAGGTCTATCCTCCTTCGGTGCAAAATAGAATAATATTACGCCAAAGCAGTGGTCCCCGAGTTGCCTCTTGGTTATAATTGTGGTTACAAGGTTATTGCAAATGTGTTTGACATAATCATGATGTCAGTTTGAGGAATGTAGGTGAAGAGACTTTCTGAGCGACGTATCAATACACAATCCACATTGTGAAAGAGTATTCACATCTGTTGAGATAGTGCTATAGAGGAAATTGTTCTGCTTCCACAAAATTGAAATCGGTTATCTCTTCCTTGTTTTACAAATGTCAGCTCTTTAAACAATACCAGGTGCAAAGTAATGGTATGTTTTTTGTATTTCCTAGCTTTTATTTAACTAACAACCTATTCCACAAATGCTCGGGTTTAGTTTGTGGGTGTGTGTATGGGTTGTTACTTACAGGGATTTAAGAAAGTCGGTAATAACACTAATTTTGTACATGATAATGTGTGTCTTAAAAAAATAAAATAGATCCATACATTTAAAATTGTCTGGATGGTAGTAATGGGTTGTGAAATCGACTATTAATTTTAGCAACGATGGAAGCCTCAACACCATTTATTTGAGTGAGAGTCCTATTTTCTGTTGACCCTCACTGTCAAACTGGGTTCATGAAAGAACAGAGGACAATCGGGTTCAAATGATAAGAAAATGGAAAATTATTACCTAGTCATCACTCCTTCTGTCAGGCTGTCTACATTCTCCTGTGGAAAACTCGGTTTGACATGAATGGAATTTCAGACACTGATTGGTCTTGGAATACTGTTCACATTCACGCATGTTAATTAATAAGAAATTGATGCGTTGCTATTTGTTTTCAATGAACAAATCAGACAACATTGGAAATGACACTTAATACATTTCCAGATGACCACATTTAATTTAAAGTTACACATCTTGCCTTTTCAGACAATCCATAATTTTTTTACCAGTGTTTCCCCAAATCCCATATTAGCATACCTTCTTGTACTCGGGTCATCATTCCCTCGCCACCCATCCCCTCCACCTGTCTGTCCACCATAGGGGAGACAGACAGCTTCTAAGCCTCACCAAACGCCCCCCCCCCCCACCACCACCACCATTTGTGGGACTCAATACCTAACACACGATCTCTGCAAAACTGATGGATGCACATTTTAAAAACAAATTTCTCACCCATAATCAAACAATACTTATACACTCCATTTTCATTTCCTTTGCGTCAAATGTGTCTTGCTCTCTTTGGATGGATAATTTTCTGAATTCTGCGTGTACTGCAGTACATAGCAGCCAGTCAAGGTATAAGAGTAGACATGTTTCTCAGACGCTGTAGAAATTTGTTTCATCTATTTCTGAATAAAACAGTATCCTAGAGCCAGATTTTCCCACAAAGCTGCACTGGTCTGTTGAGGTTGCATTGTTTAGAGATCCATGTGGCGAGCAGCCAGCCTTCAAAGTGAGAAAGCCAACCATCCGGCCAGAACTAAAACCTGAGCTGCAACTCAAAGCAAGTTTTCAGCCATTTTGTTGATCTTATCCCTCGTTTAAGATGCTTTCCCGACTGGTGTGCAAGCCCCAATGAGCACAAGCGACATAGTGTGTCAGCAACTGAGACACTGAGAGGATTTCTGTACCCCCCTGGGTTTGGTTTGTCATCACTCCCAGCAGCGGGCTACATTATCACATTTGCAGTTCCCTACCTGTTTAATCATGAGATCGGTGGGTGAAGCCATGGGATCCTTCCGCACTTGAGCTCATCTGTCAGTTTGTCTAACCACACGTGGAGAAGAGAAGACTGAACATGTCTCGTGGATCAGAACCTGCTATGTCTTAACACTTACTGGCTGGCCAACAATTGCTCTGTTTTTGTTGTTCCCACATATGGCAGCATGTAATACAAACACACACACGCATATATATATATATATATATATATATATATATATATATATATATATATATATATATATATATATATATATATATATATATATATATATATATACACTAGTGTGTGTGTGAATAATTGTTTGTGTGCATGAGCAATTCACTAACGACTAGTCCTCGGACAGATATTATTCGCCTTCCACCCAAAGTCTGCTGCGAAAGCCTCATTAATACTGAATGCGATATATAGTTTTCTCCCACGTGTCTCGTAGTATATGTTAATTTGCTACAGGGAAGTTGTTGTTTGCTGCAGAGTTGAGAAGAGGCTCCTCCTTCTCCTCTGACAATAAATCAAAGTTTCGACATTGCCAGTGAATCAGATGGCCCGTGGTTGTGCTAAACGTTGGCTAATACTAAATGCTATCTTGGTTCCCCGACATGCATATGATTGTGGAACTATCTGTGCGAACTACATTGAATTTAAATGTAATCGAAACACTCAACTCATTTTCGGCCTGACCGCAGCATAATAAATACAAGTGACATTGAAAATGTACAAGTGACATTGAAAATGGATGGGTGGATATACCAGATGTCACACATTCAGGCATGTAAGAAAAGATGTCAGAATGAAAGGGATGAGTGAATAGCTCATGAGCTGTGCCTTGCTCTAGAGCAGCTCTCATCATCTAAGTAGCATCTGCCTTTTTTTTTTTTTTTTTTACAGCAGGAATTGAGCCTTCTAACTCCAAAGCCCAAGTCCTTAGAGATGAGCTACTGCTGAGTTGTCTCTTTATTAGGAGAAGCCTAGGGTTTATATGGTGTCAGTTCAAGCAGACTGTGGCTCAGATGAAGATCATATCGAGCCATTTTACGACCAATTTTTGTGGAAATCAAATTAATTCCAAAAAGGTTTACAGAGTACATGTTTCATGTGTTTGTGCCTTGCACAGTTTGACGCCTACACAGATACTCTGAACTTGATTAGTAATCTGGTATTCTTGCAAATAAAAAACACAGTCGTTACAAGGATGAGAACAAAAGCACAAGCTAAGCAATTTTTTCCATCATACCTTTTAAACAAATCATGTCTGTGAGAGGTTTGGTAAAAGGTAATGAGAATCATGTTACACAACTCAAAGAAGACCCAGTGGTTGCCAGGAAGGCTGTTTGGAAATGCTGACCTGCTATTTTCCAGGTAGCAGTGAAGCTGTAGACTGGTGTGCTTTTCAGGCTGCCCACAGATAGTTCAGCCATTCTATTCCCGTCAGCTGTCCCCAAGGGGGTTGCGGGTGTGTTGGAGCCTATCCCAGCAGTCATCGGGGAGTAGATGACGGACACCCTGAACTGGCCAATCCACTTTAACATGATTGTAAAAATTAGAACTAATAACTAGGTCTCAATATAGCTTCAACCGGTCAAAAACCAATCACAAATTTACTAGTGAGTTTGATGATTTGTTATTTCTTGGAATATAATTAGTACCTTTCATAGTTTGGTTTTCTGAGTGGTTTTACACGTTAATAACATGACAAAAGATACAAATACACTTCTGTCTTTCATAAATTTCTTTGAATGAAATACCACATTAACAGTACTGACAAGTTAATTCATAATTCACTCATTGGATCATACACTAACTGACCCATACCTTATCAAATTGAATCATAATCCCGCTGAATTGAATCAAATGAAATTGTTCCACTTTGAAATGCACCATTCTTGAATCATATTGCACCACATTGTGTCTGCTCATAGAAACACAGTAAGCAAGTTCAAATATGGCTATGCCTGGTAAAACATTGCAATCTCACTGAAAACCATAGAATAATGAAATTCTAGGTTCTGGCTGGTCTCTTCTTCGTCATTGCATGTGTGTGAACAGACAGAGAAAATAATGATGTTGATATAGTTGTATGGTACATCACTCAAGTTGGCATTTCAAGTTGTAATAATATATTATTGACCATCATCATGATGATGATGATTATATTGATAAACAGTGACAATATACTGTCGATTATTACACATTACTGGTATCTCCCAAAACCTTGCTTTATAGGGAGACATAAAGTGCAAGCCAATATCCAGCGTGGATATTCATCCACTTCAGGTCTGAGCAGGAATATTTACTTTATGGGGAAAATTATTTGTGTGTGCGTGTGTTTGTGTGCGTGCGTGTGCGCGTGCGTGCGTCTGTGTGTTTTAATATTGACTTGACAACGTCGAAGAAAAGAGTAAATCAAATCTTCGTCCTTTCCCTCACTTGTGTTTTCATTGTCTTTTATGAAAGGTCACAAAAGAAGAACAGTATAGACTTCACTCGGTGCGAGCGAAAGGTCATCATGGGGATGAAAGGCCTCATCTTGGGCTTTGTGATTGTGGCCATGGTCCTTCAGCTTTCCACCGCTGGCCTGGTTAAGAAGGTCATACGGCATCGCAGAGAGGCTTTAATGCCTAAGAAGAACCAAGAAAACCACACCCTGCCAAACCCTGAACACCCAGTCGTCTTCAACCACGTCTACAATATCAATGTTCCTTCAACATCCCTCTGTTCTGTGGACCTCGAGTCACCCGGCGGCACCGTGGCCAATCACAAGAATAGCCCACTGGACATGCAGAACACAGAGCACATGGAGCACACGGTGGATGGTGACAATCAGATTGTCTTTACCCACCGCATCAATATCCCCAAGCAGGCGTGTGGCTGCAACAATCAGCTACCTGATATAAAAGAAATCCTGAACAGACTGGAGATGTTGGAGTCGGAACTTTCCAGTCTGAGAGAGCAGTGTGGCAGTGGTGCAGGGTGCTGTGGATCTCAAGTGACTGGTAAGTTAAAATGTCATGCTGTATGCGGAATTTGGTGGAGAACATATGATATAAATAAATCTCTTTAAAAGCCTTGCTCAAAGTGCATGAAAAGACAGAAAAGAAAATCCATCACTACTGTTCCAGCAATTCCAACATCATTTCAAAACCTGATATCTTGTATAGTCATCTCAAACAACGCTCACTGTAGATGTAAAAATCAAAAGCTCACTGGCAAACTTTTAAATGCAAATTACTTCCCATTCTTCTTCAGTGCTGTCTACTGACACAAAAAGGATTGTCAAGGTTTCGGTGTGATACATAAATTGTGTCAGAGTGTGCTTTGAAGCAACACAAAATTTGCAACTTGAGATATCAAATAAAAATCTCACTCTGCTGAATGGCACTGACTTCATTAAGGAAGTGGGATTTTGATACGCTCTACAACACAAGTCACCAACCTTTTTGGAATACTGATTAGTGTGAAGGGCTACCAGTTTGATACACACTGCAATATATTACATCACATTGACATTAGCTCAAATTACCTTGAATGTTTTACAAATAATGTTATGATATATTCCTAATGATGATGACAATATTCATGGACGGATGGATGGATGGATGGATGGATGGATGGATGGATGGATGGATGGATGGATGGATGGATGGATGGATGGATGGATGGATGGATGGATGGACGGATGGACGGACAGATGGATATTAATTAATGTGAAGACACTGACCATGTTTGACACCACAATTAGAAAACAATGAAATTGGCTTCTCTTGTCTTAGTTTGATTGAGCGACCATACAAAAGGGTGTTTGCTAATGAAGATCATGAAAATGAAACAATAAGATGTAATAATGTGACTATAATCACTGATTCCGCTTCTGGTTTCAGAAAATTCAATGCTTAACAATGGATTAATACTACATGCTCATGTTAGCTTACTGAAGTGCGTTCAAAATCTTCTTGAAAAATGTCTTCTTCTTTTCTCATCTATCAGGTGAAGTGTCCACAAAGCCTTACTGTAATGGCCATGGAAACTGGAGTGCTGACACCTGCAGCTGTGTATGTGAGCCAGGATGGAAAGGCCCCAACTGCACAGAACCTGAATGCCCTAATGAATGCCAGGACCAGGGCCGCTGTGTGGACGGGAAATGTGAATGCTTTGAAGGCTTCAGCGGTGACGACTGCAGTACTGAGCTATGCCTGCTGGATTGCGGTGATTATGGGCATTGTGTTGAAGGGGCTTGCCTGTGCGAGGAGGGCTTCTTTGGGGAGGACTGCTCCCAGACAAACTGCCTCAACAATTGTCTGGGTCGTGGGCGTTGTGTTGATGACGAGTGTGTCTGTGATGAGCCGTGGACGGGCTTTGACTGCTCCGAGCTCATCTGTCCAAACGACTGCTACGACCGTGGACGCTGCATCAATGGCACTTGCTTCTGCGATGACGGCTTTGCCGGAGAAGACTGCAGTGAACTCACTTGTCCTGGCCATTGTAACAACCGCGGCATCTGTGTGAGCGGACTGTGTGTGTGTCAAAGCGGCTACAGCGGAGAAGATTGTTCCAAGCTTACATGTCCCCAGAATTGCAATGAGCGAGGCCATTGCTTCAATGGCAAATGCATCTGTGACCCGGGATTTGAAGGGGATGATTGCTCTGTTCTGTCATGCCCTGAAAACTGCAGCAACAAAGGGCAGTGCATAAATGGGGAATGTTTGTGTGATGAAGGATACCAAGGCGAAGACTGTAGTGAGCTGTCCTGCCCGAACAACTGTCAAGATCATGGGCGCTGTGTTGCTGGCCAGTGCATATGCAATAAAGGGTTCACCGGCGAGGACTGCAGCATCAAGACCTGTCCTAAAGACTGCATGGGACGTGGGGAATGTGTGGATGGCAAGTGTGTATGCTTTGCTGGTTTCACTGGGAAAGGATGTGGTGAACTGACCTGCCCCAATGACTGTCTCGGCCGTGGCCATTGTGTGAACGGTCAGTGTGTTTGTCACAAGGGTTTCACTGGTGAGGACTGCAGTAAGAAGACATGTCCTAAAAACTGTCTGGACCGAGGATATTGCAATGACGGCATCTGCGTATGCTACAAAGGCTTTGCTGGGCTGGACTGCTCCTTCCTAACTTGCCCCGGGGATTGCCAGAACCAGGGTCGCTGTGAAAATGGAGTGTGCCTCTGCGATGAGGGTTTCATTGGTGAAGACTGCTCTGCAGGTAAGGATAATAGCTGGATCATTGCTTTGGCTTTCAGATTTTGCTGTACTTACTAAACTGCTTGCAATGCACTCTCATTTGAGATCTGAATAGTATTATAACCTTAAACATAATAAATGCAATCATGCATAAACGTAGATTGTACACTATCGCACCTGCTTGACTTGCCATTCTTGCTCTTGGGGGAAAAACTACAATGATGATTCTTGTGAACGAATGAAAATCTGTAATTATTGAAATAATAAAATATTCCTTGGGTTACCCAAAAACAAATAATAGTTCATGTTAAATGAAAAAAAAAAAAAAACCAATAATGTGCCCATCCGATTCCGTGGTAATAATGCTCATTTTATTGTAAAGGGGTTGACGATTGCCATGCAACAGAAAGGGTAAAAATGAAAACACACCCAAGGCCCATTGGGAGTGATGAAACGTATATGCTAGCTGCTACTCCCTTCCCTATCCATTATCACCCTGTGATTGACTTGCAAACAGCCCAGACACTTGTCGGCTGTCGTGCTACAGGGAGTTTCTCTGATAAAGAATGTCCTTTCTTGGTCCAATTCAAAACCTTCCACAAGGTTTCGTTTAAAATATGTAGTTTGTTTTTTCAGAGTTCTCATTTTAAGCGTGGCATGTACTTTCTGTTTTCCTCAGTTTCACCTCCAAAGGACCTAACTGTGGAAGAGGTCACACCTGAGACGGTGGATCTGTCTTGGGAGAATGAGATGCGCGTGACAGAGTACTACATCACCTACGTTCCCACATCGCCCGGAGGTCTGGAGCTAGATGTGCGGGTGCCCGGTGACCAGAAGAAGGCTACGATTAGAGAGCTCGAACCAGGCATTGAGTACCTGATCAGCGTCTATGCTATTCTCAACAACAAGAGGAGCATTCCTGTTAGCGCAAGGGTGGCAACACGTATGAGAGTTCCAGTTTATATGTGACTATAAAACAGTCTCAAGCCAATTAAAAAGATCGTAAATTAACTGTTTCTATACATCCCAGACCTTCCCGAGCCAGAGGGCCTGAAGTTCAAAGCAGTGCGTGAGACGTCTGTGGAGGTACAGTGGGACCCCCTGGACATCCCCTTTGATGGATGGAATCTCATCTTCAGAAACACTGTGAGTAATGCTGGCAATGATTATTAACAATATAAAACTAGTTCAACCCACTGTATAAAGAAGCAACATTTTGAAATGATCTTCATTTTGAGTAAGTTTTGCCTCCATTGCTCAGAAACATTTGAAAACACTGCCACTAAAACCAATTCAAGGTCTATTAAAAGATGGTCTATGTCTCATCGCTCACTCATAAGTGTAGTGCTACACAATGCTGACTTTCATGCAGTTAGATTGTGATCGATTTACAATCAGTGACTGATGTGGAAAAATGGTTCTCTGAACTGTATGTGCCTGTATGAGTTCTGCTCAGTGGAAAACAGGCATCATGTAGGCATAATCATAATAGCAATCAATACAAACAGTGTGTTGATATAGTCAATGAAACAATGTCATGATGTTATGAGGGTTGTAAGGCTTCTTTTTGTGAGGAAAGGTAGGGCCGCAATGTTTTTTGTCTACATTTATGATATTGTTTTCCCAGTTAGGCAATACATTGTAATTTAATCAATGTTTCAGGCCATGCTTTGATAACACAACACACTGAGATACTGAAAAGCACTGCTCAGTGGTTTTATTTGGTTCTCCCAGAAAGAAGAGGATGGTGAGATTCTGAGCTCTCTCGGCCGACCAGACACGACCTTTGAGCAGTCTGGCTTGGGCCCTGGCCAGGAATACGAAGTCAAACTGGAGGTAGTGAAGAACAAGAAGCGCGGACCACCTACCTCAAAGAATGTTGTTACAAGTAAGTGTACATATGTATTCATGCTGCAAGCTATTATTATTATGATTATTATTATTATTATTAGTAGTAGTAGTAGTAGTAGTAGTAGTAGTCGTAGTAGTAGTAGTAGTAGTAGTTGTAGTAGTATACACAATGGGCTGGATATTTAACAGTCTACTTAAATGTTTTGCGTTTACTATTGCACATCTTTTTTCTTGTTTTAATAATATTTTATTCACAATATTTTAGTTTTTCTCATATATATATATTTTAGGTCACAGGAGATTCAACCAGCCAAAATGTGTTAACAGAGAAGGAAAACCTGATAAAGAGGAGTACTTTGTTGATCTTAAACCTTTATTATTGTCTTTTTTGGCATTCCAAACAAAATTACCGTAGTTTTCAGACTATAAGTCGCAGTTTTTGTCATAGTTTTGGTGGGGGGGGGCGACTTATACTCAGGAGCAACTTATATGTGATTTTTCTTCACAAATTTGCGATGTAGTGAAACCGCGATAAACGAACCGCGATGTAGCAAGGGATGATAGCGGCGGTTGTTTACATAAAGGGCAAAGGATTCGATCACGGGATGACGAAGATGACGAAGGGCCCCACGTACTACCGGCAACATTAGCAGCTTTGTTTGTAAGTGACACAGAGGATGAAGAGTTTGAAGGATTTAATGATTTGGAGTGACACAGAAGGTTTAAAAAACTATTATGGCTTTTACGCACGCCCGGTCCTTCTCGACGGGAGCTCTCTTTCACCTCCGTGGATGGAAGTCGGGGGCCGGCGCTCGGCCGGGTGGCTATCCGGGGACGGTGGATGGGGCTCGGACATGGCTTTTACGCACGCCCGCTCCTATTCTATGGAGCTCTCTTCCACCTCCGTGGTTGGAAGTTCAGTAGTTGTTGGCTCATTGAACTCTTGTTTTGTTAAATAAAGAGCCGTTTACCAAACCCACGTCTTTCCTGGTACTTACAATACAATGCAATGCTACAATATAGTTATATACTAGATCTCTGCAGCGCACACGCGGCGTTGTTGACATAAAGAACGAGGAATTTAATCGATGGATTTAATGGTTTTGAGTGACACAGATGGTTTGATGATATTGTTGTTATATAAACCCACGTCGTTCCTGGTACTTTGTTAACGCTCCAATATACATACAACATATACTAGATGGTTTGATAATATTGTTGTTATATAAACCCACGTCTTTCCTGGTACTTTGTTAATGTTCCAATATACATACAACATATACTAGATCTGTGCGGCGCGCGTGCGTGGCGTTGACGTGAAGGAGGAGGAATTTTATCAATGAATTTAATGATTTAGAGTGACACAGATGGTTTGATAATATTGTTGTTATATAAACCCACGTCTTTCCTGGTATTTTGTTAACACTACAATATAGTTATATACTAGATCTCTGCAGCGCACGCGCGGCGTTGTTGACATAAAGAACGAGGAATTTGATCGATGGATTTGATGATTTGGAGTGACACAAATGGTTTGATAATATTGTTGTAATATGATAATTATTTGAAATATACTTTATATATCGTTATACAGGTCTGTGGGATAATTAGAAATGCAACTTACAACGGGTCCGACGTGAGCATATGCGGCGCATACGCGGCATTGTTTACATAAAGCAAGATCGATGGATTTAATGAATTGGAGTGACACAGATGGTTTGATAAACATGTTATTTATGTAATACTTACGTGAATAACTCTGAATGTTACGTCAGGCCCATTTCTCAGCTCCTCGTTTGTGTATATGTCACTTTAGCATACCGTATCGTTTAGCCTGTTGTTGGTGGTTCATGTCTGTTTTTGGTGTTGGATTTTGACAAATAAATTTGCCCCAAAAGTGCGACTTATACTCCGGTGCGACTTATATATGTTTTTTTTTCACTTTATTGTGCATTTTTGGCTGGTGCGATTTATACTCCGGAGCGACTTATAGTCCGAAAATTACAGTATGTTTTTTTTTCACTTTATTGTGCATTTTATGGCTGGTACGCCCTATACTCCGGAGCGACTTATAGTCCGAAAATTACGGTACTTTAAATCAAACGGAAGCAGTGCCTTATTGGCTTGAAACAGGACCGCCTCCATAAAACAGGCTGAGTTCAGCAAAACTCAAATAAGAGTTTATAATTATTGAACGTTGGTGTACTGGAAAATGACGAAAGCATGTCACAGACAAGATTCAAGATTCAAGAGTTCAAGACAGCTGGGAACTTTTAAATGTGGTTTACCATGAGGAAAAAAGGTCTAACCTGTCTCCTTTGGAGGCAAAATCAGTCGGATCCTTGATACAGTATATCTGATTGATTCACACTGACATGCATGACATGCGCAGGACATGTCAAGCATGTCTGATTAGTTCAATAATTGGATTGGTTAAAGGCTAAGTATAAACAACTGTGTCTTCATTAGAGTGGTTCATGATAAGGCCTTTTTTAAAGAGTTTGACAGCAATATGCACTGACCAGGTAAAAAAAATCTAACTTGTAGGTGTGCTTTGATTTTATTTGCGAATGCATTTCTGGAGTCGTACTAAAAGATTAATTAAAAAAGATCCAATGCCATTTTCTGCACACAGATTACATACATGTCAAGCCGAAATTAGATTAGTGGGTTCCATTTTTTGTTGTTCAGGCCCTCTTAGCATGCTAAGAGTTTCAGTCCAAAGAATGTCTTGCAACACTCACTGAGACACAGTTTGTACTCAGTTCAAATGTAGACTGGATTTGATACATCATTTCTAGCCCTAATGAAAAAGTGTCCTTCATGGACCTTTGATCTGCACAAAGTTTAAATGACCCTGTAAATACAACAGTGTCTGCGCTTGCATTTCTGAAATTGCAATAATATGCACAATACTCTGGTCTGTATGGAGGAATCCTTATCCAGTGGAAGAGACAATTGGTGTGTGCTGCGAACCAAATTGAACACACACAAGAATCTTGCACAAAGGTGTTTTGATTGTTTTTTAAATCAGTGTGTGTGTGTGTGTGTGTGTGTGTGTGTGTGTGTGTGTGTGTGTGCTTTTGTGTGCTTTTGTGTGTGCGTGTGTGTGCGCGCGCGTGCGTGCGTGCGTGCGAGCGAGCGAGAGAGAGAGAGAGAGAGAGAGAGAGAGAGAGAGAGAGAGAGAGAGAGCGCTCTTACCCATGAATTAATATCAATAAACTTTCTCGTCACTGCTCACACCAGAGGGCAATAATGAATTAAATAGTAGTGATAGTTTTAACCCGCGCAAGTTACCCCGGAATAAGTAGTGAAGTATTTAATTTCTGTCTGAGAAATGCGTGTCAAACGCAGGTGCTTTTTACTGAAACATGGAAAATCTCCTCCTTATTTATCCTGAGTTATATCAGAAATGAATTATTACCTCGACATATTACCTGTAGCTTACTGTACTTATTTAGCTCCTGTGTAAAAAAAAACAAAAAAAACAGCTGGTTTAGGTGGAGACGAGAAGTCCTGGTTCCTTCAAGAATGTAAAAAAAGTACAATAAAATACATCATAACTGAATGCACAAAGCAACATGTGAGCAGGACGGACTCGGTCAACATAATGTGACCCGTCTGCTGTAATATTGAGTTTTATTACTTTAATTGTCGCAACTATTGGGAGAAAGCGGCGTACTGCCACATGCGAGTGTGGCCAGGGCTCGTGCACAGTGTGACGTCACTATGCAATCAGTAAGTATGCCATAAAAGGGAAGCCAACCCCAAAGTTTTCTTTGTAATAAAATGTTCTGTGTAGCCCAGGTAGTGGAAACACAGTAGTCTGATTCATGTTTTGTTTGTGGAATATGTATTGAACAGGCAAAATCAATCACAATTAATCACGGTTCACCAGTTTTCTAAAACTGAGGCGTGACTGGTTGTGACCTGAGACTGTGATGTCATTTTCAGTCGACAGCAAGTGGAAAAATGGCTGTCCCCGGAGATGAATAAAAACAGGGGGATTTTGCCTGTTCAAATCATATTCCACAAAAAAAGCATTAATCAGAATATTGCGTTTAAACTAGTGGGGCCACATACAACATATTATTGTGAACAAAATTTGGGGGTAGACTATCACTTTGAGAACTGTAACTGGATTCATCAAGCAGATGTGCAACGTATTAAGTTGTATACACAAGAGACAATAAAAAGCACTTAAAACTTACTAAGCTGTTTTTTCCAGATGCATTAGCAAGAGCTTGACTCAGGTATTCTGCACGTTTTAACGACTGGGGAAAAAAAGGAAATCCATGACGTCTTCCTGATTCCGTAAGACCTTGTAGGCCATGAACAAAAATGGGTGTAGTAAACAGATTTAAAATGATACGAATCATTCTTTAGCACTGTGAGCTCATACAGCAAGTAAAGCCACGGATGATACGAGAAAGGAGAGGCAGCTTAGTCTTCAATGCCTGCCATGTACCTGACTTGCAGCGCACAGATGCTACACATCACCTTTCCACGCGGACTTGGATTTTACCTCCAAGCAAACTGAGGAGCTGATGTGTAAGGGGTAGATACAGCAACACTGCTTGAACACAAGAAATGGAAACTGAGTTTTTTTAAGCCTCCAATACGTCAATCACGAGTAATGTTTAGTGATATTATAGAATCAAAGGTATGTTTGCTTTTCTAAGGTAGTGGAGTCAAAGTACACAATTTCCAAAACAAAATGCACTCCAGTAAATTGTAAAATTGTTACAAACATCAGCCATTCATTTCCCATAGGCCAGCTTAACCTCATTTGGGTCGCAGTTCTACTGGAGATATAACAGATGACTTTGGGGTGACAGTTTGGGTATATAGGACTGGTTGTACTTACTCAAGAAAAATGACTTTGTTATTTACAGTCCACCACTGCAAGTTTGTGATCTTGCACATTACAAAAACAAGTGTTGTTAACAGAGTTTAATTAGTCTTGTTTCCATGGAGTCTGTTTCACTGGTCTGTGCAAGGTTTATTTGTTGTTTTTGTGTTTTTACACTTGACGTGGCTTTGTATTAAAACTGCATACCCCTAGGAAATGGAAAAGTTAATTACTCGGTTCTTAAGTGTCATCATCTCACCATGTTTTGAAACAAGACAACAACATTTCGTTACGTGTGGTTTACTCCTCCAGGAATTGACGCCCCGAGCCAGGTGAACATACGGGATGTGACGGACACAACAGCGCTGGTGACCTGGGTCCAACCTGTGGCCTATGTGGATGGGATCAGCATCTCCTTTGGGCCTGGCGCCAGCCCTGCTGATCATAGTGTGGTTGAGCTTTCCTCCACAGACACCCAATACCACTTTGGGGGCCTCATCCCAGACACCCAGTATGAGGTGTCTTTGACAGCCCGGAGAGGAGAACGGTCCAGTGTCCCTGTTTATGACTCGTTCCTCACAGGTAAGAAATACACGCGGTAAGAACCTTTTCAGATGTAGAAATGTATCTTCTTTCCTCCATGGTATTCTAAACCAGTAATTCTCAACCGATGGGTCGGAACACAAAAGTGGGTCGTGTATCAATTTTGGGTGGGTTGTGGACAACTAGTAAAACATTCTTAGTTTGATTCTTTTCTGCTACAGTTATAGAGGTGTTCCCAGTTTCCAAGTTGAACATAATTAAGTGAGCAACAGCAAGTCTAGACTTCTTGCTTTTAGCCAATAGTTTATAAACAAATACAGGGCAGCTCAGCCTAGCTGGCTAGCGGATGTCACAGTGAGCAATGTTCTTTTGCTGGTAGGTCATACTCATTTTGAAGGTGTAATAAACAATACATGCGTTAGCAAAGGCTCTACCTGTGTTACCTTACCTGCTAGCTGAATTATCGTGGTATTTGTGAGTTCACAATAACATCTCGTAAATCCAGCTCGTAATTTTCTCCGAACCGAGCCACTGGTAGTACAGACCGACCACAAAGCAATAGTTTGTTTGTGGCTGCGTAGATAACAAGAAGCGCTGAGGCCATCGGCGGACAAATGCATGGACACTGCATTTAATATTGTTCTCGAAGACTTAGTACTCACAAACTCCTTTTGCGAGAAGAGCAGCGAGAGGCACTTTTTGCATTTTTAACTGGAAAAGAGGTTTGTATTTGTTTTACTTCTTGATGAGGATTTCCATTGCCGTGAGAGGTCAAAACAAAAAATTGGCTGGCTGCATAAATTGCCACATCTCTCAATCAACTTGCTGAGTATTGTACTCAGTTGTCCCTCCTTTCCCCAGCAGATCACAGTGGAGCGGTCCCAGATTGATACTGTAAAGAATTCTTTCACAATTCATCAGTCTGGCTCTTGCCAGTTTAATACCTGTGTTAGCAGAGGCTATTTTGAACAAAATATGTTCTTTATGGTTTCAAACATCTAAAAATGTGGGTCACAACTATGCAACAAAAGGAAAATCTGGGTTCTAGGGTGAAAGCTGTTGAGAAACACTGTTCTAAATGGTAACAATCTAGATCTGCATTACCTGAATTAAAAGCTACAGACTACTACCTATTCTCCACAAACAGGTATGGAATCTATACTGTATATCAATGTATCACTTAGATCAGGTATAAAGAGAGAGGGGTACGTGAAGGACCACACATTCTACAGGTTTATGAGGAAAGAAGTCCTACTGCGGTGTAATTAATAATGGTTGGTTTTCAAAGGACCACCTATTCCACCAAGTTTAAAATAATGATGAATACACATTTTCTGTGGTGGGTCGCTCTCAGTCTAATGGAAACAACTTGTCAGAGCTTAGCATCAGTATGAAATCAACTTCTCTGTGTGTGTTAGACTTGGATGCCCCCAGGGACCTTCAGAAGCTGGAGCTGACTGATGAAAGCATCACTCTTGAGTGGAAAAATAGCCACGCTCAGGTGGACAACTACCGCATTAAGTACGGGCCTCTGTCTGGAGGTGAACACAGAGAGCTACTCTTTCCTGCCGGACTCAAAGACACAACACAGGCTAAGATAATTGGTATGCACAATCCTTGTACCTCCACAGTCCACCCAGTAACTAATAATTGTACCATCCAGGAGAAAGCTATATTGCACATTGGCAAGTTGGGCAGTCTGCCCAGCATCTCAAATAGCCGTTTGCTATGAAAATAGAAATATAGAAATTCAGTTTCAAGATGCATGATAACATTGGTATCCATGGTTTGTCTCTAAGATCAGTGAAGCACAAACCGTATGAAGCTCACAACAGAGATAGAAATGTCGAATAACGTTTATGATTATTGCTGCAAATGAGTACAGAAGGCACGCTTCCTGTTTTTATCCGCTCATTTACCATCTCCATTTTATATATCAATAGTACTCAAGATATTTTATGACCTTGGACCAATTAATGTGCGTCCAAACGAAAGGTACTTTAGCTTCATCACTGAATGCAAGCTTTTTCTATTCCTTGCACAATTTTTGTTGTTGTTGTTGTTGTGTCACTGCTGTCTGCATCTTACATCACTGTAAGTAAAAAGCAAGTTTTGACAGTATGAATTGTTTACTCTTATTATTCGGACGTGCAGTCTGTCTTAATAATTGGACAGTATTATGTTCTGCCAGCTGATTTCTGCAGTAGCTTTCCTTTGTTTTGGATTGCGAAATGTTTGCCTGTCTACAATAAGCCTGCCTTATGAGAAAACCACCCAGAGGGTTTGGCATTCACTGTTTAAATTGAATTACTCTGCTGCTTATTTCTCTTTTGCTTAAGCAAGAGACATGGGCATGTTTTCATCTATCAATGCTGTTGACATTATAAAGCAGTGCTTTGAGCTTTGTTTTTATATTTTAATTTTTTTATTTTGTCGTAGTTTGTTGATTAGACACAATAAGAGAGGGGAAAAACTTTGTCTAATGGTGTCTTTGTCTGGCACAATTCTTTGTCCTTGGGAGGCCCATCTCATGGAAATAAAGCATAGTGTCCATTCAGCAGACGTCCCCCTCTTCGCCACACACCTCAGTAGTGCTTTCACACAGTTATTATCTGTAATTGCCTTCACGCTCGTGATTTTATTGATAATGAGTTTCCTGGGTATTAGATGTAATTTCATGCTGCAGAACTCAGTGTGTGATGACCTCTGTGGGAGTTAATAAAGGAATTAAAGGCAACCAGGCCTAGAGAGGGCTTAATTGTGGAAACCAAAGGCTTTCCAAAGCCAGCGGTATCATTGGGAGTAGTGTTTCTGCTGCACGACAAGGGCCCTATAGATCCATCAATGCAAACACACCAGCCGTGTTCCACAAGGAGCTAAGCTTACCATGAAATGCAATTTGGCTGCAACCTATTGTACTATCGCGCCACATGAAAGTGTTTTTGTGTTTGCCATGGCCACCGAAGCCATTAGCAGAAACAGCTGGCCACTTGACGAGACAGACTCCCAGCCATTCAACTGAGGGAAGATAGAGGAATTTGGGCAAACAACCATATAAGTTGGTTTACTTTGTTTATTTTGCATGGTTACCTAGGTCTGAGACCCGGCACAGAGTATGGAATGGGAGTGACAGCAGTAAAAGGGGAACGAGA
The DNA here is from genome assembly GCF_054491065.1 of Syngnathus leptorhynchus. Taxonomy (NCBI): domain Eukaryota; kingdom Metazoa; phylum Chordata; class Actinopteri; order Syngnathiformes; family Syngnathidae; genus Syngnathus; species Syngnathus leptorhynchus. The sequence goes on along the minus strand of NC_141198.1, from coordinate 4,460,651 downwards.
GAGTCTGCCCACGACCACCAATGCTGTGACCGGTATGAAGATTTCACTTACTACAATAAGACAATTAATGTTAACCTTAACAATGTCTGTAATTGTCAGTAATGTCCATCATTCAGCAGTTACACTACAGTAGTATGTTTCTCAATTTTGGCAACAAAAACGTTAGATTTTCCCAGTCTTGATATCTTCTGAAGTTCAGTTTGTTTTGTTCATTTTAGCTAATTCATCCATTTAGTTTGTCAGGATTCCATCAAATCAAATGTGTGTGTATATATATATATATATATATATATATATATATATATATATATATATATATATATATATACACACACATATATATATGCTAATCACAGAAAAGTCGCAATAGTTATCACAGTTAACAAATAGTAACAACATCCTGTTCAAATCTTTGCAATACATTTAGGCCCTATGGTGGTGACATTTATTGTCTCGCACACTCTGTCCTGTGTCAGGCTAGCAGATTAACTTCCATTCTGTCATCATTGGGTATAATTTAGGGAAAAGACTCAGGGAGTGAGAAGCTAACAGAATCATTCTTTTGTAGGATGTCACTAAACCATTTGTAACAAAAAAAATAAAAAAATATTATGACTGAAAATCCTGTTGCTCTTTCTCATGATGAACTAATTAATTATTGTAAATCACTTCTACAAGGGGAAAACATTGTTTCCTTACATTAACCCTCATTTTATTTTGCTTTGTAGGGCCATACACCTCCCCTTTGACTGATGACGAGGGTGACAATCCACTGTTTCCCTCGCCTTGCATCAGCTCAAAAAGGCCCTGGCGTCAAATCGCAATTTACGAACTAGTGTCCTATATGTTTCAGCTCTGGATGCACCAAAGGACCTAACTGTTCCAGAGGTGACAGAAACAACAATGATGTTGGAATGGAGGCGCCCCCTGGCCAAGATGGACTCCTACCGACTTGTTTATGTTTCCGCTGATGGTCAAAGAGCAGAGGAAGTGGTCCCAGGAGGCTCTGAGTCCCACACCTTGAGAGGCCTGACACCAGGCATGCTCTATACCATCAGCATCACTGCAGAAAGGGGCCGCAAGACCAGTGCACCAGCTACCATCTCTGCACCTACAGGTTGGTGAATATGAATCATTAGCAGTCTTTTTGACTGATAATGTAACATAGCTCCTTAATGGACAAAGTGATATGGCACTGGTATCAAACTCATGGCCCAGGGGCAAGATACGGCTCGCCACATCACTTTATGTGGCCGCGGAGACAAATTGTGCATCGACTTCACGTGGGGACATAATACGTAAATATAATATTAGTTTTCAATGTTACGTGGATGACACCCAATTCTATATGCCGTTATCAATGACAGATCTGAACTGTTGTAATCTTGAGGCGTTCCTCGCGGAGATCAAGCAATGGATGTCTCTCAGCTTCCTTCGTCTTAACCCAGATAAAACTGAGATGTTGATAATTGGTCCAGCTCGTTATCAACATTTATTTAAGGAAACCACTATAACTATAGATAACCATACTATCACTCAGAGTGATACTGTAACTAATCTCGGGGTAATATTTGACCAAACGCTCTCCTTTCAAAAGCACATTAAGAATATAACCAGATAATCGTTATAATCGTTCGCAAAACGCTAGTCTTTTAGTGACACCGAGGGCCAAGAAAATGTCTGCAGGGTCTAGAGCATTTTCTATTTGGGGTCCAGAGCTCTGGAATGCCCTACAAATGGATATTAGAACTGCTACCTCAGTAGAAAAATTTAAGACACGTCTAAAGACATATTTCTATGATATGGCCTTTAATTAACCTGTAGTGGCCGATCCGGCAGGAGTTTGTTTTTGCTCCCGCTCCCCGACCCCACTTCCCCCACCCCTCCCCGGCTGGGAGACATAGGTGACATTAGGTGACACCCAAGCTGACAGCGGCTATCTAGATTCTCGTGGACCAAATACAGGATGAGGGAACTGCAGCGGATTACCCTCCTCGAAGACACTGCCAGCTCTTCGCTTTGGACCAACAAAAGATCCACTTTTTGATTTCCATATTATGTATTTTATGTGCCCTCTTTGCATCCATTGCAGCCTGGTGATCCTGAAAGGGGGATCCTTCCATCTGTGGTCCCTTCTCAAGGTTTCTCATTTTTCCCCTGGTAGGGTTTTTTTGAGTTTTTCCTTGCCCTTTTGGGAGCTCAAGATCAGGGGATGCTTTGAGAATAATTGTCAATTGTTTGTCTATGTGAAGCCCTTTGAGACTGCTTTAGGGCTATACAAATAAACTTGACTTGACTTTTAAAAAATAGAAGTGTTGCTAGCAATTTTTATTATGATTCATCTTTTTAAAATATTGGAACAGTTTTTATTCGTCCCTTATTTCAATACTTGTCGTCCATCAGTTTGTTGTGTAGCCTATACTGTATCATCATATATGGCGTTGACAGTCATAATGGTCCTTCGAAGGAAACTATGATGCGGCCCGCGACAAAAATGAGTTTGACACCCCTGTGATTTTGTATCATTGAAGTAACAATCGACACAGACTACAGCCACGAAAGGCTTAACTCTTAAAAATAAGAAGTGGAGTCTGTACTTGTCTATTTTTCTGTTTGTTTGTTTGTTTGTTTGTTTGTTTGTTTGTTTGTTTGTTTGTTTATTTTTCTGTTTGTTTGTTTGTTTGTTTGTTTGTTTGTTTGTTTTCCCACCTGCTCGTTTCATTGTTTTATTGATTGCTTCTTAGTTTGTTTCTTTGTGGAGTATAACATTTTTGTCTCCCTCCTTGATCCATGCATAAACCCAGTACTGTAACTAAGCAACACATTGATCAATTATCAATTGAACATAACCTTCTGCCTAACCTTTTCAGTTTGGTTACATATCTGAAGGTTTCTTGATCTCTTTTGAGGAAATTAACCCTGTTACTTTTTTGTGTTACTGTTCTTTTTCATTGAAATCTTGCCAAAATGACAAAAATGTTGTGAAGAACAAATGGCAATACATTTTAAGGTCTGTAACACAGATTTCCCCATTTTGTAATAATGGTGACTGGGTTGCTTTTTTCAACATGGTCCTGTGACAACAGCATCTGCATTTTGAATGAGCTTTACCACTTTCTTGGCTATCTCATTCAATATTCTGTCACGCCTTTTCAGTCTCTGTGGAGACGGTGCTGCTGATAGAGAAGGGCAGGGAACAACAACAATACAACCCAAAAACAGTCGAACAATGGCTTTTCTTATACTACCAGACTTTCCGGCAACTTTGAGTAGATTTTTTTCCCCCATTCTCAAACCATCCCCTAACCAGGAGCCAAGTCACTTGCAGACAGCTGATGACCACACTATCTAATATGACCATTGCATGTGCAAACAAGTACAGCCAACCGTCCTATAGTAATCGTCGTACACAATAATAGTGGTTAAAAAACACCACTGGTTCATGTAAGTATTGCTGCCCATCAAACAGAAGAAATAAATTGTTTAGTTAGTTAGTTAGTTAGTTAGTTAGTTAGTTAGTTAGTTAGTTGGTTGGTTGGTTGGTTGGTTGGTTGGTTGGTTGGTTGGTTAGTTAGTTAGTTAGTTAGTTAGTTAGTTAGTTAGTTAGTTAGTTAGTTAGTTAGTTAGTTAGTTAGTTAGTTAGTTAGTTAGTTAGTTTGTTTGTTTGTTTGTTTGTTTGTTTGTTTAGTGAAGAACAAAATCTATTGTAATAAAAAAATATCTAAAAAGAAAGCACATCAATAGTTCAGTCGTTAAGCACAATTTACATTTTCAAAAGGGAGTAGGAAGAGGTAAAAAAATATCTAGTCCCACCCTTTGTTCTTATGTAACTCTCATATTAATGCAAAAATAAGTTATTTGTTGGAATGAGGTATTTGTCTGAAGTAATACCGTCTATTTCTCCGACTGGGGCTCATATATAGTATGTGGAAATACATTTGCCATTACTGTGTAGTATTAATTTTTCCTCATCCTGAAAACAAAACAAAATAATTGTGGCACACTTACACACAATTGTCAAATCACCTGATGCAATAAGTTTCAACATCTGTGGACAAAAATCAAAATACGTGGGAAAAGCAAAAGATCTATAAATAACGGCTCATTGTGTATTTCTGGACTGCGCTTTAATTATAAAGGGCAGGGTGATGGCAGTGGTGGTGTGGGGAGGGCCATTGAATAATGTTCATTCATGTGGTAATTGTTGACGTGAGCCTTGCTCCCCTCTGGTTTTGTGCGATTTGACCACGACGAACTCTGGCTCTGTCAGATAAAAGGCCACATGCTGGGACTCCTGTTAAAACATTGTCTCTGAAATCAGCAGCCTTCTAATCCACAGCCTGCGTTGATCTGAGCTGAGCCTTTATCGTCTCCAGACATGAACGTAGATTGGACTCGTTTTACAGGAGGAATTGGAGAAAAGTGGAGCAGTGGATATGACGAGGTTTGGATGGACGTTTCAGTGATCTACTTACTGCCTTAGTGACGATTACAGGAATTAAATTTAATAGTGTTTGAAGGGATATACTGAGGCAACATCAGATGCAAATGTTTTATGTGAATGTAATACTTGAATGATAAATGGAGAAACAGACCACCGTCATAAGGCCCACACCAAATTTGCATGCCTTGTGCGATTTCCCCTTGACGATTTTTCACAAGTACGTTAATGCACTCGTCGCAGCAGGTCCATTGTTGACCTTTGTCTGATGTGCCATGTTCCTTTTCTTTGTTGACTTTATTGGTGGCCTGCACTTTGTCTTTGTGGTATGATTTCTCCTAATAATCTATCTACATTTCATATTTTGAAAATGAAGTCTGCAATCCATGGCTCCAGAGCCGCATGTGGCCCTTTCATCCTTCAGCTGTGGCTCTATGTGACTTTGGAAATTTTTCAGTTTTCAAATGTATTTCTAAATTTCAAGATTATGGTCCTCTTTTATTATTAAACCTAAACATTTACTTCTGGGGGGGACTCAATATATGCGCCACAGGCGCTGATGTACAACACTTGGCATCAACATTTATTGAACTATTTGACCAATAGTAGGCAAACATGGCTATATGCAAGAAGAGAAAAGTTTCTAAAGAAAACGGAATGTTTAATTGAACCCACCACTCCCGCCACTTGCTATTGAATGATTCGCTAGATTGTTTGCCTATGGCTATAAATCAGTCTTTCTTTTCTGATCACAAGGTGATCCTAATAAGCTGCTGTAGAGGTCGAGGGAAAAAAAAAGGCAAGCCAAGAGGCCAAGAGCGAATGTGCCAGCCCCACCTGCTTCCTCAAGTGACATCGAGATCCATACATTCATTTTCTATACCGCTTGTCCCTACGGGGGTCGCGAGTGTGCTGGAGCCTATCTCAGCAGTCTTTGGGCAGTAGGCGGGGGACACCCTGAACCAGTTGCCAGCCAATCGCAGGGCCCACAGAGACGAACAACCATCCGCACTCGACACTCACACCTAGGGGCAATTTGGAGTGTTCAATCGGCCAACCAAGCATGTTTTTGGGACCACGGAGTGCCCAGAAAAAACCCATGCATGCCTGGGGAGAACATGCAAACTCTACACAGGGAGGGCCGGAGGTGGAATCGAACCCGCACCCTCCTAACTGTGAGGCGGACGTGTCATTAAGCATTTTTACTCTGATTAGTCTTTTAATCCAAATAAATGTGTCCTAAAGACAAAGCCACTGTCTCTCAGGACATCTGCTCTCCATAAACTTGCCAGTGTTGAGGATATTGCGAGTTGCGATGTTTTTCTGCACTCTCTATATCGTTCTAATCTATTCTCTGAATGTACTCATGATGGTCGTGGATTACAGGCGACTGCACATTTTCCGCATGGCTTCCGCACTTCTATTTGAAGTGGACAGTGTACTTTCTACCGTTCTGGCAGGGCTACACTGCACCTTCAAATGGTAATGGCTCATTTGAGGTCATTAATGCACACAAGCTACATTGCATGTCTCACTGTTGCTTTCAATTTTTAACCCTTCTCTCTCGTATGGTAATATGGATGTTATGGCTATAGGCAGCCATCCATAATGAGGCGCTTTGTTCAGGTCTGGTATTTTGTCGTGAAAATAGTAGAATACGTCCTCCTCAGTCAAGTGAAAGAAGAATTTTCCTTTGAGACAATAAAATGAAATGACTGAAATACGGCACCATTAGTGTCAACATTTTCACTGCTACCACCCACGGTCTCACAAAACACCACTCATGTTGGCTCGGATGTTCAACCCATGCATTATAATAAACGTTTTGGAATGCTTTGTTTGTATGCTAACATTTAGACCAATATCAGCTGGATTCTATCAAAATATTGGCATTATACTGCCTGTGATGCAGCCCTAACTGTGAACCTTGAATGCATATTGTTCTGTGTGAGTTGGAAGTTGGACCCCTATTGGCTATTGCATGACTGTGGCATAGCTGGAAATGTCACACGGACTAATCTTAATAGCTTCAGCTTCTAAAATGTACGTCTACATAGATGTTGTTAATGGGAACAATGAGTTCACCCAGTTGTGTGTGTGAAGAGAACTGGTCGGTGGAGGGGGGTTCCACAAGATCCTTAAAAAAACATAGCGGACTCTCCATTCTTTGTATGTCACCACCCTGTAACTCCATATTGATATGTTTTTCATCACCCAGCAGACGAGATGCCCATGGTGACACATGTCAGTATCAGCGATGTGTCATGGGACAGCTTCCTCCTGTCCTGGTCCGCAGACGAAGGGGCCTTTGAAGCATTTCTGATCGAGATCACAGATGCAGAGACGGGCGCTGAGTGGCAAAATCACACTGTGCCCGCCGATGCTCGCAGCATTGTCATCTCTGGCCTCACTCCCATCACCTGGTACAGGGCCAATCTGTACGGGGTGTACAGGGGCCTGCTGTTAGATCCAGTCTTTGCAGACACCATCACAGGTACAAACACCGTCAATGCTGTGGCCTCACTCTTTCCTTTGCTTGATTCCTCTCTTGCTGCTTCACACTATGAGAGTGATTATCTTATCTTCGTGGAATTCCGCTCTGTTCAGCACCGACTCAAAATCTTCAGTTGTCTCCCGTGGAGGTTTTAAAAAAAGAAAAGTTATTTTCTCTTTTTCCTTTCCTTTTAAAAACTAAAAACTACAGCCTCAAAATTATCCTGGACCTAAGTTTGTAGAATGTTTTTTTTTATAAAAGGTGAAATAATTGGTATTTGCCATGCGACTGAAATTCTTGAGTTGAAAGTCTGCATTGAAATCTGGAAAAGCAGGTTTTGTTCTCTTTTATTTGTTAGCACACACATTTAAATTGTTGGAAAAGCACATTAAGAAAAAAAGACTAACTCATCACCCAGCACCAGACTTCATGCCAGACGCCAGTGTGACCAACTCAAATTCACCAACACCCAGACATAGTTACGGAACTAATGCTCCATTCCAGAAAAGTTAGACGTACATACTACACACTTCGTTACTTCCTTGGAGTATATAAGTATGGAGTCCAATTTCGTCATCCAAAGGTACTTCCTTGGAGTATATAAGTATGTAGTCCAATCTAGTAATCAAAAACATGACTAATGAGTGTAACATGTTAGGTTTATTTTTTTTTTGATTGAACATTCGATTTAATCAGCAAACTTGGCCACAAAGTACTGTTTTTTTTTCAGGCAAGATTAGTTTTTAAAATAAACTTTTAAAAGTTTTCAGAGCGCATGTTGTGTTGAAAGGTGATATGTAGTATAGCAATTATATACAAATAGCTTCATGGCCTCTGGTGTACAGAAGTCTGTCTTGGCCATAAAATCCAGTTACATGAACAGTAGTTGCACTTTTATTTATTGGAGATTAGATGTCCAATTTTGCAGTTTTTTTTTTTTATATATATATTTTCCCATTTTGAACAATTATGAAAATTGGGCTACCCCCCCCCCCCCCCACACACACACACACACAAGCATGTCATTTGTGTTAAAATGGGTCACAAACTCGACCTTAGTCAGTCTGCATGCTGAAAAGCAACTGAGGCCCCATTTTCATAGACAGTGCATGTGCATTTGAGCGTAAAAACTGGCACATTTTGAGTTCCGTGCTTACATTTTGGCCCAATTTCCTCTGTTTGGGATTTTGTCAGACCGTGTTGCAACATGCTGGGCATTCCGGTGGATTGGAGACAAGTTTTTTTTTTTTTTTTTTTACACGCCATGATCCATCCAACAAATTGTTAGTAGAAAGTACAATACCGTATTTTTCAGACTATAAGTCACGTTTTTTTTTTCATAGTTTGGGTGGGGGGGCGACTTATACTCAGGAGTGACATATATGTGAAATTATTCACAAATTTTACAAATTCAAAAATCTGCGATGTAGTGAAACCGCGATAAACGAACCACGATGTAGCAAGGGATTACTAGAATCTGAACTGCAACTGCGGCGCAAACGTGGCGGTGTTTTACATAAAGGAGAAAGGATTCAATCACGGGATTTGATTACTTGAAGTGACAGAGATTGTTGAATAAAATTGTTGTTTATAATTATAACGGCCAGTAGAATATTTTGAAGTGCAACCGCCGTCAGCGGCGTGCACCCAGCGTTGTTGACATAAAGAACGATAGATGGATTTAATGATTTGGAGTGATACAGATGGTTTGGTAATAATATTGCTTATATGATAGTTATTTGATATATAACTTATATATCGTTATATGGGCCTGTGGAATCATTTGAAGTGCAACCGCCGTGAGCGGCGCGCAGCCAGCATTGTTGACGTAAAGGACGATCGATGGATTTAATGATTTGGAGTGACACAGATGGTTTGATAAAGGTGTTATTTATGGTATAGTTATTTGGATAACTGCCAATGTTACGTCAGGACCGTTCTCAGCTCTTCGTTTGTGTTTATGTCACGTTAGCATACCATATCGTTTAGTCTGTTGTTGCTCGTTCATGTCTTTTCTTGGTGTTGGATTTTGTCGAATAAATTTCCCCCAAAATGCGATTTATACGTTTTCTTTCACTTTATTGTGCATTTTATGGCTAATGCGACGTATATTCCAGAGCGATTTTACGTCCAAAAATACGGTAATTTCTAGATTATCAAAAAGAAGGTCTAAATTTTGAGGCAGGTGATGTAACGCATTTGTGATGTATTTGATCCAAGTGGAGGCAGACAGATTCTGAGCTCTGCAGACATGTGTGGTGGCTCACGTTTCTGTGATTAAGGGCTATATAAATAAAGTTGACTTGAGTTCAAGAAGAATTTCAAGAACCTAAATCTTGAATCTTGAATCTTGAGTTGACTCAAGAGAACATTTTCAAATACAACATATTCTAAAACAATACCTCTCGACAAACAATAAGATTATTGTAGGACAAATTGGCAACGTGGTAAAACTGAATCAATCCTCGCTTTATTCACAGTTTTATGAGTGTCTCATTCCAACATGAAGCATCATTCAACATTTTAAAGACTGATCAGTTAAGTGAGGAAAAAAACGGGAGAACTGACCGGAATTAAATAAAATTAAAAAACGAGGCTTTGTATGAGGTTTCTTGTCTGTATGCATCCCAAGTCCCCCAAAGACTGGGCCGCGCTTCATTCTCAGGCTGCCATTGCCCTTGCCTTTGCCAGGGGCTTCTGAGGCCACGCAGAATATGGCATACACTCAACACAGTCTATTGTCAAGATGTTAATGGCCGATCAAACCATCTTTTTTCAAGAGCATTAAGCATTCCAAGTAGTGAATGCAGGCACTGACTAACTTAATTATGCCGTGCACAGTAGTCAACACTAGTCAAGTGGAAAAAGATATTACAAGGGAGATTAAGTCCTCCAACTGAAAAACATTAAACACGGAAACTTTGATTAGCCAAATAGTTTTATGTAAGAAATGAACAATGTTACCACAAACAGATGTGGACAGCATGCCGAATTACCTTGAAGCTCTCTGGATCACCACAAACTAGCAGTAAAGTTGTCAGGTGTAACTGGTACATAGTTTCTGCTTGCAGAACACTTGTTGCCGCATGCTCCATGCCCTCTTCCAAATAACAAGCTCGCTTTTGTGAGTGGCGATTCTGTTCCCCCAAGACGTGGGGGCGTGCAGAAAGACACAGTGGAAGTAGCAGTGATACGGTGGAGAGGGTGAAATCAGTAGCAAGCTAGCGCTTGTAAGCTGATGGAGGTGACCCTCCTTCTGTTGCACTGACCAGTTAAAGCTACCGATGCTGGCTAATGAGGAGTGACAGCTCCTTGGGATTTGTTTGTTTTGTTTCTCATTTCCACTGCTTCTTCTCACAACAAATGCCTTGAGCATGTTTTTCCTCGTAAGGAAAAGGGGCTTGAGGTGGACCCTTACAACACTCATATTTGGTGGTGTTTTAATGAGCAATGGCACTAGGATTTAGTCTAAGTTTTTATTAGCCTTAATATGCATTTTTCTTTCCAGACTGCTTTAAAAGCTCCTTCTGATCCATGTGTCCTTGTATCCGTAGATGCTATGGGACATTTCTCTGGCTAATTAGCTTGTGGGTTTTCTTTTGTCTTCCTATAGGCTGCTAAAAATGGCTGCCGGTCGAACAGCTTTTCAACAACCCATACACGCATTTGTAAAATGAGAAGTAGTGGGATGAACTTTTCCACTCGAACAAATATTATTGTCAAACATTGTCTATTCTGTCATGAAATTTTGGAGATTCTAAATGACTTGGACGAACCTGAAACCAGTCACAAGAATGAGTCATTTCATATTGCTTGACAAAACTCCTTTCAACTTTACTTGGATCTGGGTCATTTGCTTTCAGTACACTGTGACTTATCCTGGAGGAATTTCTAAGATGCGCTGTCCCAAGTTTTAAACTCAGCGTTAAGCAGAATGGATTCAATTCCCAAGCACCCGGACCAAGTTAAATTGAACAAAACATGGCTTTTAACCCAGTTATGACTTCTCTAAAATTACAGATGGGATAAATTTCTTTTCTGTTTGTTCTTCTTTAACACTTTAAATTCATTTTGTTTGCAAACTTGTCAGTCAAAAAAATGAATTGGTTGAGGTGGGAAACAACTTTCTAATTGCAAGATTTAAGGTTTTGATGATGATTTCTTTGCACTTGCACAAAGGTTTTTAATACATATCCAGATAAAGAATCTATTAAGTATGCCCTTAAAAATACTGGGTTACAAACAACTCAATTTATTTTGCCTAATAAACTCTTTTTTTTTTTTTTTTTTTTTTTTTGCAAAACAACACAAAATTTGCTTAAATTGCACCAACTTCCTGGGTTGGTCCAGTTTATTAACCCAGCGGTTTTAAAGGCGTGTTGGCCTAGCAGGCACCACATAATGAATTTGAGTAGCATTCAAAATATTACCTTTGTTGTGTGATCCGACCTAATATACAGGATTAAGGACTTTTGTTTGAAGTTAGTCAAATCTGTGGTCTACTGAACTTTGTAGAGACAGTTTTTCAAAACTCAGGCTTCATGTTGCTGAATTTCCATTTCAGATTGATTCCATTTCATCACAGTGTTCCTATTACGTAAAAGCATTCTCGAGTTTAACAGAAGAGCAAATCTGACCTTCCCTTGTCACTCAGAGACTGAACCACAGGTGCAGGCTCTCCTACTGTCTGACATCACTCCTGAGAGCTTTAGATTGGTGTGGACAGCAGATGACGATACCTTCGACACCTTTGTCATAATGGTGAGCCAGGCTGAGAGCCCTGACCAACCCCAAGAGCTGGTCTTGGGTGGCGAAGAGAGAAGCACAAAAGTGATGGACCTCAACGAGGACACAGAGTACAAAATTGAAATCTTTGGACTAATTTTGGGAAGGCGCTCCAAGTCTGTAATCGAGGGGGTGAGAACAGGTACAGCTTGAAAGGATGGCTCTAAATGAAAATCTGGGAAGGGATATTCAGTTTTATTTGTTTTGTCAATGTTTCTTTCCTCATATATGTTCTCACAAGCATGTAAAGGTCCAAGATATTGTCTTTTTTTATTTGTTTACTAACCAAACAATGTCCGAACTACTTGATGCAAAGTCTAAAATCTTACGTATGTTTCCTATGAGAAGTAGGTTTAGAACATGCATCTTTATGGCACGGTTGTATTTGTGTGACCATGTGTCACTGGCTTGGTGTCTACCAGTAATCCTGAGTGGTTGAAGTGAACTGAAAAACTGCATAAAAAAATTAAATATTCCAAACTGGGTCTAAAGTTTCATCTGAAAAAATTCAGACACATCTGTTGGCTCCCACTCAGGACGTTTACTGAGCTTTTCTGCAATCCTATTGTGATGTCATTTTCGTCTGGTTGTCCTACCAGTGATGTCTTTGATTTATTTATTTTTTTTGTGGGATGGAGATGGAGTTACTGTCTCTGTCTTTTACTGTACAACTGTTGCCTATGAATGTGTCCCTTTTCCTCCCTGGGGGTAAGGCTTTACTCTTGGGTTGTGTGGCAGATGTTTTGTCTCTTGATGAAATGGGGGCAATCTCCTCAGGTTTGTCACGCAAGATACTGTTACTAATGGCCGTTACTGGGAAGTAGTCTGTCAGCGCTGGTCTTCTTTTGTCTGTCTACATCACTTCACAAACTCACTCTTTTCCCCTCCTTACTTATTTGCCTTCTAGCGAATTTCTGATAAAGCTACAGTCCGTGTATTTTCCGCTTTATCAAATGTATTTTCATGCTAAAATGCTTGATTTCATGCATTATTAAATGCTCATTGATGCACTCTTAGGTTCCTGTTCCCTACTATGACTAGTCTGAGAACGCAAAAATCATGTTGACTCACTCTCTCCTGTTTTGTCTCTTTTGTGTCCCTTGTGTCATTTCTACCAGATCTGGGACCACCCAAAGGTATACGCTTCTCTGATGTCACTGACTCATCTGCTACTGTCCACTGGGCAGTTCCAAGAGCCCGTGTAGACAGCTACAGGGTTACGTATGTGCCTGCTCATGGAGGTCAGTCTCATCATGTTCGAACAACATTAATTAAGGCATCTTGACAATCTCTGCCAAGAAAACCAACCCATGACCTATATCTAAATCTTTATAACTGCTGGCACTTTCACTCTAAGCTACATAAAATGTAACTCAAAAGCAACTTGTATATTGTGCAAAATATACTTTACAGATACATTGTGGGGTATTGAATACAGTGTTAGCACAAATTAGCTTACATTTGTTACTAACGTGTAGTGTTACCTTGAGATATGGGATGGATGGATGGATGGATGGATGGATGGATGGATGGATGGATGGATGGATGGATGGATGGATGGATGGATGGATGGATAGATGGATGGATGGATGGATGGATGGATGGATGAATGGATGGATGGATGGATGGATGGATGGATGGATGGATGGATGGATGGATGGATGGATGGACGGATGGACGGACGGGCGGACGGGCGGGCGGACGGGCGGATGGATGGAGCATGTGTCCGTGTGTATGTGTGTGTGCGTAGGTGCATCCATGCTGCATATTTCAAATGTTCAATATGAGCTCTTTAATTGCATTATTTTAATGGTGTGATGTACATTTTTCATGATGACACTTTCTATAGAGTATCAATGATATTTCTTAATTGACACTGAACTCTTTGGGCACTCAGGGAACGCTAAGACTCTGACAGTGGACGGATCAAACTCACAGACTGTACTCTCCAACCTGATACCTGGTGTCACATACCAGGTTACTGTTGTTGCAGTCAAGGCTCAAAGGGAGAGTGATCCTGGATCAGACAGTGTCACGACTGGTGAGATTTGTGTTACACTGACAAATGAAACACATGCAGTTTTTTGCCACACAGTTGCCAGAAACCTCAATAGGAAGACATACACCATCAAATTTAATGCAAGATCAAAAAATACATACTTGATTCCACACTTGATTCCTCTAAACCTTCCCACCAGCTTAAAGTTTTATTGTTTGTGTTACAGCTTTAGATAAACCCCGTGGTCTGACTGCAGTCAATATCACAGACACGGAAGCTCTACTTCTCTGGCAGCCTGCCATTGCTACAGTTGATGGCTATGTTATTACTTATAGTGCAGACTCAGGTATGAATTTACATACACTGCTTCACACCGCTTCAAACCTAAGCTAATTACCTACAACCAGCTGTGGACATCCCATCTATTTGCTATATTAACAGAGACACTAAAAAAAGTGGTTTAAGTACCAAAGGTTTGATGCCAGTACTACTTTATGTCTCAAACACAATTCAAAATTCAATCGAGTATTTCATCCATTGAAACTATTCACGACCACTCTCAAGCTGCTTGATTTTTATTCCTGACATTTTGTGCCCCCCAGTGGCTCCAGTGATGGAGCGTGTGTCAGGAAATGTGGTGGAGTTTGGAATGACTACCCTGGTGCCAGCAACGCGATATACTGTAAAGGTCTATGCCATAAGGGATTTGGCCAAGAGTGCAGTCACTACAACAGAATTTATCACCGGTGGGCTTTTGTTTGAGCATAAAAGAATTTAAATATTTCAATGCAGATTGACTTCATTCAAATGTTAATAAAATTACAAATTGTGATGCATTAGACATGAACAGTCCAATCTGTAGCTGCTAACTAACCCCTTTTTCTCTTAAGATGTGGATGCCCCTCAGGACCTGGCAGCAAGCAATATCCAGACAGAGTCAGGCATGTTGACTTGGAGGCCACCACGTGCTGACATTACTGGGTACATCCTCAGTTTTGAGTCTTCTGATGGCGTCTTCCGGGTAAATAGATATTGTACTTCACGCATTCTGATCTTTTTAAGATAGACATTACCAATATTTCTTGTGTAATTTTGCTCTTTAATTATTATAAATAAAGTCGGTAACATAACATACTACCTCATCTCAGGAGGTGGTTCTCAGTCCAACTGCAGTTTCCTACAACATGGTTCAACTCAGTGCCTCAACAGAATACTCAGTCAGGCTGCAGGCCATTGCAGGGCCCAAGAGAAGCAGAGTCATCAGCACTGTCTTCACAACCAGTAAGTAAAAGCATGACCACTGTATGATGGAAAAAATAAAAAAACGTCAGATACAAGTTGATGGACCGTATGTTCAATCCTATAAGTCCTTAATATTCACCCCATGAATAGATGGGGCTACCAAATAGGCACTGTGTTTTCCAACCAACGTGCCATGGTTAATTTGTCAATTTCCACTTGGGTAATATTGTACAGTACACCATAAATATGACATGTCACGACAAAAATTAGAGCCTTGCTCTTTACGGCATTCTTGCTTCACTTTGGCTATTTCCGTAATCATCTCTGATATAAAATAAAACTGTTTAGATGCCTCAATAAATTATGACATCTATAACTTTTTTTATTGTTACAATTAGTACTTGATTGGTTAAGTGACATCCTCAAGTTGCATTTGGTTATTAACTGGCATCATTGGGGAGCCAGAACTTAAGCGTGTGTGTGCGTGTATGTGTGCGTGTGTGTGTGTGTGTGTGTGTGTGTGTGCCTGCGTGCGTGTGTGCGTGTGTGTGTGCGTGTGTGTGTGTGTGTGTGTGTGTGTGTGTGTGTGTGTGTGTGTGTGTGTGCGTCTGTGTTTCTAGCTGGCGTGCTCTACAAATATCCAAGAGACTGTTCCCAGGCCTTGCTAAATGGTGACACCCAGTCTGGCCTGTACACCATCTATCTGGGTGGAGATGAGAGCCAGCCCCTTCAGGTCTACTGTGACATGACCACTGACGGAGGTGGATGGATTGTGAGTCCCTGACATATTTAGCATACATATGTTGGAGAGAGACCCTAAATGTTTTTATTTTAAAATTCTTTACAGGCCCCTCAATGAAATATCAAAGATCAATAAAGTTTCTATCTCTATCTATCTATCTATCTATCTATCTATCTATCTATCTATCTATCTATCTATCTATCTATCTATCTATCTATCTATCTATCTATCTCTATAATCAGTATTTGGTTTCGTTTTTCACGATTTCTAAAAAGATCAATAAAAGACCTAGGCCTTATTGTAGGAATGTGGATAATAGGAGTGTAAGTGTTTATGAGATATCAAATCACATAAATCCTGCATAATCAAATCTTTGTTATATTTTTCCTTTCCAGATTTTCCTCAAACGCCAAAGTGGCAGACTGGAGTTTTTCCGCAATTGGAAGAATTACACAGCTGGCTTTGGAGACATAAATGACGAATTCTGGCTGGGTATTTTCTAGTTGATAATACAGTACACAAAATATTTTTGTCCAAGATTCTATATATTGAATTCCATGGAACTACTTTTTTTCATCACTTGTAATTTAGAGCATTTATCTCTATATTATAGCCATGTCTACAACCGTAAAAAAGAAAAAGGGAAAAAGAGATTCTGCTGATATTTTTATTTTAATTATCAATAAGTGATAGCCTTCCATACAATTGGCTGACCAAGAGTAGTTGGCAGAATACAGTAGATGAGTTTTGTCTCTTGGGTGATAAAGAAATACACTACACCGTGCATGTCAAACGTCAAATGTGTGTTTAACTACGTATGCTTCAATGTGCAATTTCAACACTGTTTTGCCCCTCAGGTCTATCCAACCTTCACAAGATTACAGCTGGGGGTCAGTATGAGCTGCGAGTGGACCTTAGGGACAAAGGAGAAACAGCCTACGCTCATTATGACAAGTTCTCTGTCTCTGAACCTCGGACTCGTTACAAAGTTCATGTTGGGGGATACAGTGGAACGGCAGGTAAAGATGAATAAGATGATAAAGACAGTCAAAGTATTTCAATAGTTTGGATACACTCTAGGGTGCACTGGGTAGCACGTCCGCCTCACAGTTAGGAGGGTGCAGGTTCGATTCCATATAATGTTATTAACATGGTGGCAACTTAAAGTTAAAGCCCCATCATGCAATTACACTCTAACCAAAGATAGTTTGAATCACTTTACAATTCTATTGTAAATTGCTACAAGGCCTAATTGTTGAATTCACTAACATTGTTTCTTTATCAAAATCAAATTGATTTAACTTTGCTAACGGTGAAGTTGCGGTTAGCATGTCAGCCTCAAAGTGGAAAGGCTCTGCCAACAAATCTCAGCTCAGGCATTTCCATTGTGGAGGTTGCATGTTTTTCTGAGCTTGCGTGTATTTGACTCGACCAGTCCAAGGTGTACCTTAGCTCTATCCCAAAGTTATCTGTATCTGTAATTTACTAGGGTTTATTTGAGGTTGATTTAAGTAATTTTCCCAGATGGAATTGACACAGGCGGCTCGGTGAGCAGTGGGTAGCACGTCCGCCTCACAGTTAGGAGGGTGCGGGTTCGATCCCACCTCCGGCCCTCCCTGTGTGGAGTTTGCATGTTCTCCCCGTGTCCGCGTGGGTTTTCTCCGGGCACTCCGGTTTCCTCCCACATCCCAAACATGCTTAATAGGCCGATTGAGCACTCCAAATTGGCCCTAGGTGTGAGTGCGAGTGCGAATGGTTGTTCGTCTCTTTGTGCCCTGCGATTGGTTGGCAACCAGTTCAGGGTGTCCCCCGCCTACTACCCGATGACGGCTGGGATAGGCTCCAGCACACCCGCGACCCCCGTTCAGAAAATGGATGGATGGATACACTCTTCTAAAAATGTAAGAATGTAATAAACCATAGTTGACCCTGTTGTTTGTTTTTGAAGGTGATTCAATGACCTACCACCATGGTCGTCCTTTCTCCACTTATGACCATGACAATGACATTGCGGTTACCAACTGTGCTCTTTCATACAAGGGCGCTTTCTGGTATAAAAACTGCCACCGTGTCAATCTCATGGGAAGATATGGTGATAACAGTCACAGCAAGGTACGATTGATATCCTAAGCTCTTGGGTGAAATGTGAAGATACAGTATAAAACACTTTGGTCATCAACTCCTTTTACCAGCTGCAATATCTGGACACAGCTCAATTGTCAAACACATTACATTATTTTAACAAAACAATATTTTTATCATGACCGTATTTTTCGGACTAAAAGTCGCTCCGGAGTACAAATCACATCAGCCATAAAATGCACAATAAAGAGGGAAAAAAACGTATAGAAGTCGCACCTGAGTTTAATTCGCATTTTGGGGGAAATTTATTTGACAAAATGTAACACCAAGAACAGAAAAGAACCAGCAACAAGAGGCTAAATGATACAATATGCTAACGTGACATAAACACAAATGAGGAGCTGAGAACGGGCCTGACGTAAAATTGATAGTGATTCAAATAACTATAACATAAAGAACACATTTATCAAACCATCTGTGTCACTCCAAATCATTAAATACATCAAATTCTTCGTCCTTTGTGTAATATAAACAAGAATTTTATGGAACCGTCCGTGTCACTCCAAATCATTACCTTTATTAGAATCTTCGTCCTTTGTGTAAACACCAGCACTTCTAACCCCAGAAGTGTGTGCGGTGCGCCGCTGACGTCAGTTGCAGTTCAACTTATTCCACAGACCCATATAACTATATATAAACTATATATCAAATTATAATATAAACAACAATTTTATCGAACCATCTGTGTCACTCCAAATCATTAAATCCATCAAAATCTTTGTCCTCTGTGTCAACTAAAAAAACAAACAAAAAAAACCAACTGTTGACTCCGGAACTCTATGCGCCACTGACGTCAGACTCGTCATCAGTTATGCTCCAATTATTCCACAGATCTACGTATATAACTAAATTGTAACGATATCAAAGTATCAGGCAAGATGTGGGTTTGGTAACCGGCTCTTTATTTAACAAAACAAGAGCTCAACATATGTGTTTGTGTGCTCCAGGCAAGCGCCCTGGATTCCCCCGCTGCCTTCACGGCCTCGCTAGACAATCGGAAACTACTGAAGTCTAACAACATACACGTTGCTACTCTAAATAAACTATATGTCAAATAACTATAACATAAATAACAAGTTTATCAAACCATCTGTGTCACTCCAAATCACTAAATCTCCTGACTCCAGAAGTCAGTGAATGGAACTCAGTCAGTGAGGCTCCAATTATTCCACAGCCATAGTGTGCCCTCATGCAGTTTAAAGTGAAAATAACATGTGAAGTGATCAACTATACTCGTAAGTAAGTAATGTATTCATGATCAAGTTTACATTTGTGAATAATTTCACATATAAGTCGCTCCTGAGTATAAATCGCCACGCCCACCAAACTATAAAAAACATGATTTATAATCCGAAAAATACGGTACTTTACTTTATCCAAAGTGTCTCACTAAAATGTGGTCAGATCTATACCTGCAGTCTTTTTAAATGAATTGTACTTGTTCATTCTCAGGGCGTCAACTGGTTCCACTGGAAGGGCCACGAGCACTCCATTGAGTTTGCAGAGATGAAAATTAGGCCATCCAACTTCAGAAATTTGGAGGGACGGAGGAAACGCTCATAGGCGCATCACCTATTACTACATCAGCAACAACAACATTGCTACAATTGTTTTGGACTCCCTACAAAACATCTCAACCCAGACCTAATCCTTTACCGCCCCGCCATGCAACAACCAAAGCCACTGTCGAGGCCCTTGTTGCTTCCATGCACATCAACAAACCTTACTGTTCTCTCACAGGCTCCCTATACCCCATGCTGCCTGTGCCAAAATGCATATGCATGTTGCAAACTGGACTTAAGTGAAACCTGAATGGATTCTGAGTCCCACACCAAAGAGAACAGAACATTGTACAAGACCTGATTATCCAAATCTCTCGTGTTTGCAGCATTTGTCGCGAGGCATGTGTGCATCTTGGGCATTCTGTTATGTACAGTCATGAATTTACCCATCTCGTGAGCCAAGCCATTTCTTAGTAGTTGTTAACAATGTCTAAGGCAGGCAAAGCACAGTGATGTTTATAAAATTGGAATAGAGATAGCACAAGTCAACTCAAAGACATTAACCCTCTTCCCCGCACCTTCATCATCCCCTCTTCCTCACCCGCCATGTAAATTGTCATTTGTTGGTCTTTGTGAGACTGAACTCGTTGTCTCTGTGCCACTTTATCCTCCCCTGGTTTCCTCACAACCTTGTACACAAGCTAATCAATGATAGGATAGGTTTCCATACAAAAAAAAAAAAACTATGGGATACAATGTTTTCCATTCATTTTTGCCCCCCAGTCATTAACCACTGTAATCTGCGTTAAAGGAGACATATTATGCAATTTTCACAATTCATAAAAGATTCCGAGTACTTTGTCCAACACGTGAACGTAAGATTGACTTACAAAGCTCTACTTCAAGTCAAGTCAAGTTTATTTATATAGCCCTTAATCACAGACAAGTCTCAAAGGGCTTCACATGTACAAAAATTGACAATTATTCTCAACATCCCCTGATCTTAAACTCCCACGAGGGCAAGGAAAAACTTTTAAAAAAAACTACTGGGGAAAATGAGAAACCTTGTGAA
Organism: Syngnathus leptorhynchus; assembly: GCF_054491065.1. NCBI lineage: Eukaryota > Metazoa > Chordata > Actinopteri > Syngnathiformes > Syngnathidae > Syngnathus > Syngnathus leptorhynchus. The sequence continues at coordinate 4,440,232 of NC_141198.1, read as the reverse complement.
GAGACCACAAATGGGAGGATGCCCCTTCCAGGATGACCTAGCTACAATAGATGCAGACAGGGCACATAGAACACATAATGTAAAACTATTCAAAGAAAAAGTGGATGTCCATATTCAAAATGAAGACCTGCAGGAAGGTGCCCACAATTGTCCTGGCAGTGTTTTCGACGGTGGTAATCCACCGCAGTTCCCTCATTCCGCTTGGTTGACGAGAAATCCAGACAGCCGTTATCTGTTTGGGTGTTACCTAACCCCCTCCCTAGCTCCAGCCGAACCGGCCCACTTCAAATTATTTAGTCGATTTTTTCTCGGGGTGGATGGGGTGGACAGTTCAGTCTTCTGCATACGAGCCACTCAACATCCACCCCTTGTACTTCGAAGCCAATGGGAGTACTTTTTCATGACAACTAGGGACAAAGCTCAGGTGTTGTGCTTTTGGGAGAGGCTACTTGTTTTTAAACGGTTCGGAGAAAGATGAGCAGAAGAGTAGAGAAAGCAGACATTGAAGTCAAACATTTTCACAACAAGAGTCAGCACTTTAATACCAAGCTTAAAAAAATTACAATTATTGCAGTGGATCTGTGTATGTGGTGCATGCAGCAGAGATTTTGCCAGACTCAAATATTTTTAAAACTGGAGCCAAGTCATGGGTGAAGAAACCCATTAAGGAGGTTGTGGTAGTCACACACGTGGTCACAGTTCTGGAAAATTCAGGTCAGTTCTTCACAGACACATTTTAAGAGATTAGTAGCTCAAAAGGCTGACTTGTTGACTTTTACACTTGAGGCACTCTATGACTCTACTCTATTAGTATACAACCTATTAAATTTTCCCATAATATGTCCCCTTTAAAACATTCGTTTATATTCACGTTTGATGAAACCAAGGCAGGACCTATTATTGACTATATATTTTTTTCATACTCTGAGTAATGCGAATACAATAGATATATGTCAAAAAAGATTTGTTGTGTTGTGACAAAAGATTTTGATGCTCTAAATGTACAAAACTATCAAGCCCATCAAGTACTATGTTGTTGAAAATGTTTCAATGAGTTAACTAAAAAAATGGTAAATATTTTTAAGCCCCCCATTTCCCGCAATGGCAGGATACTAAACCACTGACCATCAAAAATTGCCTGTGTAAGTTTGTTTTGTTCTTATTGTTTGTTTATAACTGGGTGAACAACAGGTGTTTCTCTGTAAACTGTATCACAATAAAACTTTCTTTTAAAGGATATTTTTACTACAATTTTTACGATGACAATTTACTTTTCAGCACAGAAATTTGTCACATATAGAAAAAGGGAGGCATAAGAAATACTACAAAAAAAACCTGGAACAATGAAATACCGTAATTTTCGGACTATAAATCGCGGTTTTTTTTCATAGTTTGGGTGAGGGGGCGACTTATACTCAGTAGCAACTTATATGTGATTTTTTTCACAAATTTTCAAAATTCAAAAATCCCCGATGTTGTGAAACCGCGATAAACGAACCGCAATGTACGTAGAAAGGAATTACTGTCATTTAAACTGCAAGTGACGTCACCGGCACCGCGCGGCGGTTGTTTACATAAAGGACAAAGGATTCGATCACGGGATGACGAAGATCACGAAGGGCCCCACGTCTGAAGGATTTAATGATTTGGAGTGACACAAGGTTTGAAAAACGTATTTATGTTATAGTTATTTGATATATTTTTATTTCGTGTAGCAACTTGTCTATGTTTTTATCGTTACAGGTCAGTAGTTGTTGGCTCGTTGAACTCTTGTTTTGTTGAATAAAGAGCCGTTTACCAAACCCACGTCTTTCATGGTACTTTGTTAACGCTACAATATAGTTATATACTAGATCTGTGCGACGCACGCGCGGCGTTGTTGACATAATGGATGAGGAATTTGATCGATGGTGTTGTTATATAAACCCACGTCTTCCTGGTACTTTGTTAACGCTACAATAAAGTTATATACTAGATCTCTCCAGCGCACGCGCGGCATTGTAAACATAAAGGACGAGGAATTTGATCGATGGATTTCATGATTTAGGGTGACACAGATGGTTTGATAATATTGTTGTAATATGATAGTTATTTGAAATATACTTTATATATCGTTATATGGGTCTGTTTAATAATTAGAAATGCAACTTACAACGGGTCCGACGTCAGCATATGCGGCGCATACTCAGCATTGTTTACATAAAGGACGATCGATGGGTTTAATGAATTGGAATGACACAGATGGTTTGATGAACGTGTTATTTATGTAATATTAACTTGAATAACTCTGAATGTTACGTCAGGCCCGTTCTCAGCTTCTCGTTTGTGTATGTCACGTTAGCATACCGTATGGTTTAGCCTGTTGTTGCTGGTTCATGTCTGTTCTTGGTGTTGGATTTTGACAAATAAATTTGCCCCAAAAGTGCGACTTATACTCTGGTGCGACTAATATATGGTTTTGTTTCACTTAATTGTGCATTGTATGGCTGTTGCGACTTATACTCCGGAGCGACTTATAGTCCGAAAATTCTGGTACGTGTAGATAGATAGATAGATAGATAGATAGATAGATAGATAGATAGATAGATAGATAGATAGATAGATAGGTAGGTAGGTAGGTAGGTAGGTAGGTAGGTAGGTAGGTAGGTAGGTAGGTAGGTAGGTAGGTAGGTAGGTAGGTAGGTAGGTAGGTAGGTAGGTAGGTAGGTAGGGTGGGTGGGTGGGTGGGTGGGTGGGTGGATGGATGGATGGATGGATGGATAGATGGATGGATGGATGGATGGATGGATGGATGGATGGATGGATGAAATAGGTAGGTGGACAGACAGACAGACAGACAGACAGACAGACAGACAGACAGACAGACAGACAGACGGACAGGAACTATTTCAATTATATTGGCCGCATAGGCAGATGTTGTGCAAACTGTGTGAAGAGTTTTGGAAACGTGTCAGACTTTGTATAAGGACAATTGTATAAAACTACTACTACTACTGCTACTACTACTACTACTACTAATCGTACTACTAGTAGTATTCGTACTACTAGTAGCTACTACTACTACTACTACTACTACTACTACTATGTGATTGTGAATGAATGTGATTCATGAAAACAGATATGATAAAAATCCTACTTCTTCTCCTCTCTTATCAAAGTCAAAGTCCGCTTTATTGTCAATTTCTTCACATGTTAAGGCACACAAAGAGATCAAAATTACGTTTCCCACCGTCCCACGGTGACTAGACAGTACACAACACTCACAATCAAATAGCACAAAGAGTAAAATCGAACAGACAAGAGCAACGAATAAGTAATAAGCAAATAACCCAAATAAACAAACAAACAAACAAACAATAAATAAATAAATAAATAAATAAATAGACAAATAAGAGCGGCAAAATGGAGCATGCGTGCCAATAGCAAACAGCCAGATCATAGCGCAAAAGAACAGGACGTCATGCAGCAGAGGGTGGAGGGAATTCAGGATCCGGACAGCTTGGAGTACGAAGCTGTTTCTGAGTCTGGTGGTGCGGGAGCGTAGGCATCTGTACCTCTTCCTAGAGGGCAGAAGTACAAACAAAGAGTGAGCGGGGTGACTCACATCACACAATCGCGGCCGCTTTGCGAGTGAGACGGGAGGCGTAAACTTCCTTCAGGGAGGGGAGTGGAGCCCCGATGATTTTACTTGCAGTGTTCACTATGCGCTGCAGGGCCTTCATGTTGTACTCAGAGCAGCCACCACCCTACACAGCGATACAACTGGAGAGGACGCTCTCTACTGCGACCTAGTGCGGAAAGAAAGTACTGTTACAACGCAGACAATAGACACTGGCTGTGAGATGTTGATTGTCGTACTGTGAATGTGCCCCAAGCCGCCAAAGTAAGCAGAACATTTAATAGATTAGACTAGAAGAGATTTATATCTTTAAAACAATAATATGATATATGTAACTGATTCCGAAACAGATTTTTTTCTTATTGTATATTATGCGTGCAAAAATACTGTTTTTCAATTTTGACGTGGGGTCAAGAATATCCTTTATCAAAACGTAAAATTATGAACTACGGCAGGGGTCGGCAACCCGCGGCTCTGGAGCCGCATACGGCTCTTTAGCACGCCCCTAGCAGTTCCCTGGAGTTTTTGCAAAAAAATGCGTGAAAATGGAAAAATAAGGTTTTTGTTGTTAGTGGTGTTTTTTTAAATATGGTTTTTAGACCGTTATCATGACACAAGAATTCTTATGCTTTAAAAATATATGTAGTTGTAAGTATAATAAAAATACCACATTTAAGAATGACGCCAAATAGCAAAATTGCGTTATAGCCTGTGACACAGCACCGGTGAGTTGTAAACAAACAGGTTGTGAGTGATGGGCCATGGATTCAAAAGGCAAAAAGAGAAAGATTGCTGATGAGAACAGAGGCTTTAAGAAAGAATGGACTGAACTTTCATTGCCAATGCTGAAGCATTGCCTGCATGTTTGATTTGCAATTAGAAGTTGTCGAATAACAAGAAGAGAAATTTGGAGCGACATTTTCAGCTAAAGCATGCTAAATTTGCTGCCGATCACCCTGTTGGAGGCTTTTAGATTTTTGCGGCTCCAGACAGGTATGTTTTTTGTGTATGTGTGTGTGTGGGGGGGGGGGGGGCAATATGGCTCTTTGAACATTTTGGGTTGCCGAATCCTGAACTACGGTTATGACATTTTCTATTTAAAGTTCTCCGTCCCGTTTGAGTCTTGCCGACAGTATTTTTTCCAATTATATAGTTGCTGCATTGATGCTCATGTCAGCAACAAAAGCAAAACATTGACATTATTGTGGCAGAATGGTTCATGTGATGGACTATAAGAAGTCATTTGTGGTCTCCTTGCAAAGGTTCTTAACCTGGGTTCGACCAAACCCTGGGGATCTCATGGGTTCGGCAGAGCCTCCACTGCGGAGGATGCATATCTGAACTGGTTTCAAAAAGGCAAAAGCAGAATTCACACTGATTTGCAGGTATGTAATTTGTTGTTAGTTCTGTGTTGTGTTGGTTTTGTTCTTTGAACAAGGTGATGTTCATGCATGGCTTATCTTGTGCATCAGTAAAAAACATCTATGTATTGAATTAAAAAAAAAAATCACTATAGAGGGGTTCGGTGAATGCCCATATGAAAGTGGCGGGCTTCGGTATCTCCAACAATGTTAAGAACTACTGTTTTAACAGAATGGCTTTCCTGAACTTTGTTCTATGTCAGGGCACTTAGTGTCAGTAAGCACTAACATTAATGTAATGTTTGGATCCGGAAAAGACTATACAGTCTGCCGCATAGCCACCGAATGGTTAAGGCGATGGACTTGAAATCCATTGGGGTCTCCCTACAGTGTTGAATCATAACAATGGGATAATATTTAGAGATTTGCTCAGTGACTAAATTGTATCTTGGTATCAGTGCAGGCCCTGACATCAATACAAGTATTAAACCCTACATCTCATTTTGTTGTGGCCGAGAGGTTAAAAAGGGTGTCTTTGGGTTGAAGACTTGGTTTTGTCCGCCCCCCTCCCACACACACACTTGTCCAACCTAAAATATCTTGTGTCAAGGTATTGAATGCCATTTGAGTTTTAAAAGCATATATAGAGATGAGAATTGCTCACTTAAAATCGTTTATTACATCCATGTTTCAAGTTTGTAGTTGTAACAATTTTTGCCACATCAGCAAAGAATAATGTAAAAGAATGACAATTGAAAATCCACAAAAACCTGTTCAAAATGTATTTGTTATAAAAGCACATTCACAATTCAGTGAGTTTGTGGAACAGAAAACACAATTATACAGGCACTTTTAATGCAAATAGGAGATCATTGAAGATTAAAACAACAAAAAACAATTACTTCAGTTAGATATTTTTTGTCACTTTGAACAGCTTCCTCAGGTCTATCAGATCACTTTTACAGTTCAAGCCTCCACATGTTTGTGCAGGAGCAAAAGGTTCATACATCTGGAAATGTAAACAAGAAAATGATTCAAAAACTGTTCTTACTTACCAAGTAATGTAAGCACAAACAAACCAAATTAGTATAACATTCATGTGGATAGGATGATATCATGATGATTTTTAAAGTCTAAATACAAACACAAACTTGAACTTTTAATTGGATTGCTCGTCAGATTTACTCCATATCTCCATTCATTCAACCTTTTCTGGGGTCATGAGTAAGGTGGAACCGTCTGCGACTGACTTTGGGAGAGAGGTCGGGTGAACTCTGGATTGGTTGCCTGTCAATTGCAGGATCTAAATAATCATTTTTAAAAAGTAATTATGACCATCTGATATTTAATAAAGGCCTTCCTCACGCATAGAGAGTGATCACACTATTATACAAACATAGGAAGCAAGTAAAACACAAACAATGGTGAATGAAAGAACATTTAATAGCATCATATCCGACAGCGATTCAGACACCAACACTGCAGCAAGCATTCATTTAAACTGACAAACTCCTTTTCAGTCAACACACTGAAACATCATTCATGAAGGTACGAGACATCGTGAACTGGCTCCACATTGACTGCTTTTGTGTGTTTTTGAGCACATCAATGACCGCAGATGTATAGCACGTGTTTACATTTGAATATGTGTTCATATACAGTAGCTCTGTAAAGATCATGAATGGTGCAATCCAAATTCAAAGTTTTCCATATAATTACCACAGAGCCGAACGGGATTTCTTTCACTGCCATTATTTTATTCAACTGACAACTGAGTCTACGTATATCGGCTGACTTTGAATGAGAGTTGGGCTCCAAAATGTCTAATTATTTGGGAGGTTGTTTTTTTAGTTTAAAATGGTAAAAAAATAATAATACAAGAACTGTTTGTCCATGTCCATTTATGTACATACACTTTTAATGATGCAACATGTAAGATGTTAATGTCAATCAAACATTGAGTCCCTACTCCTTTATTGAGACAGATCATACTGAAACACTAAAATATTATTGTAGTGGATGTAAAAGACATAAGATCCCTAGAAGTCCCAAATTACCTTAATGTATGCGTACATTTTGGATATACAATAACCTCAGGTTATAACAACAGTTGTTAGTACATATAGTAGTTACTGTATTAGTAAAATGGTCATTGTACATACACGTAAGTGGCAAAATATGACCATATGAACTGTCAAAATGAATTAATCTGCTGGAATTTGGCAATTCAGCTTGATTACTAGTATTGTTGCTAAAATCATGAATAAATAAAACTAATCTCATTTTCTGACACACGCTCACACAAACGCCTACACAAACTACACAACATTCATGACTACTGCACTCAGAATTCATGGAATTCAAGTAAAGTCCACAACCACAAAGTGATCACTGCAATCAAGTGTTGAAAACGATGACTGGTAACAGAATACTACTCCTAAATGCAAATGAAGTAAATTATTGCAGCTACTTGTACATTGCAATTCTTTTGTGAGTGTGAGGGCAAAAATGAACAGCACGTGTTGGTATCTGTTTTGGTCTTCAATGCATCAAAAGTCATTGCATCCTACGGTAGAGAATTATGTACAGCACATCTGATGGAGGAAACAAACAGTTGTTAATGTGAGCTGTAGTGAGTGAATCTTGCTCTGACTTTGCTGAATCTTAACATTATGAGCTTCAATTATGCTACAAGAAGCAGGCCCAATGTCATTTCACAGTATTCATTTAATTAACTAGCTAATTTATATTTGTCAATTAAAAAATACCAGTTATTGTATTTTCACGACCATAAGGTGCACCTAAAAGTCTTACATTTTCTCCAAAATGGGCGCCTTATGTTCCAAAATGAGCTGTCCATCTTCCGCTCTAATAAAACACATGCAACAATATCACTAACATGGACGAGGTACCGCTTATTTTCGACATTCCGCTGAACCACACTGTCGAGAAGTCAGCTTATACTGTTGCGCTAACTTGCCATGCTCATGGTCAGAAACTGACACCTTTTCAAGAGGAAGGCGCTGCCTAAAGAAAGGTTTCCACCTGGATTCATCAATAAGGCAAATCAAAAGGGCTGGATGAACGATCAGAAAATGAGAATGACTGAGTGAGGTGTACGTGAAGAGACCGGATGTTTTTTTCCACGCGTTACCGTCCTTGTTGATCTGTGACTCCATGCGCGCCCATCTCACAGCCGCTGCGAAAATCCAAGTTCAGCAAACGAACTTGGAGCTTGCTATCATTCTGTGAGGTTTGACGAAGGAACTCCAATCATTGGACATCGGTGTAATAAAGTCTTTCAAATTGAAGTTGTGAGCGCCATGGGAGCGATGGATGACAGATGGCGAACACAGCTTTACAAAAACTGTGAGGCAGCGTCAGGTGAGTTACATCACAATATGTGAATGGACTGCGGATGCTTGGGCTAACGTGTGGTCGCACTGTTGTTCGGGCTTTCGCAAAATCATTTCTGAGGAGCCGCATGGCAACGAGACTGATTCTGACAATGAGGAGAGAGAATCTAGCATGTTTGGAGAACTTGTCGAGCTGTTCATTTTGGACACAGATGAGGACTTTGATGGAGTTGTGGATGAGGATTGATCAAATAACATTGCTAAATACTTCAATAAAGTACAAACGACCTCAGCTTTGTTCCTTCTGCCTTTTTAAAAGGCTTTGGTTTTTACTTGCCATGTAGCACTTTGAGATTCCTCCGAATATAAAGTGCGTTATAAATATAATTTATTATTATTATTATTATTATTAAAACAATGCGCATGCATGCTACCGTATGTTTTAAGCTAGCGTATGTTTTACCATGCCTGCGCCCAATAAAACGGTGCACCTTATGTATACGTTAAATACAGAAATAGCCCCCGTAACTGAGACTGCGCCTTTTATTATGGCGCGCCCTATGGTCACGAAAATACGGTACTGATTAAGTACTGGTAGACTCAGCAAGTGGTAAATCATATTTGTGCTAATGTTTTTAAAACGCTGTCTTTGATTGGCACACTATGAGAAATAGTGACAGTTACGTTTCCAACTCTTATACTGTATATTGCCAGATGACAACGAAACTTGACAGACTCTAAAGAAAAATGGCATTTAGAGGTAATGCAAAGGCCTGTTTTAAACCTAGAGCCCAGTGAGGTCTACAATGGCCTTGATGAAGATGGTGTCATCACGAATGTAAGTGTTTTTAGATTCCAGCTTGGAGAGCGGACAGAAGAGCGGGCAGCCACTGGCAATGTTCATATCACTCACAGGCCTCTGGAAGGATGAGGATGAGATGTCAGGCCGGAAAGCATCGATTATGTGCTCCCTGTTGTTCTGGTCGAGCAGCATTAGGGTGACCTGGATACAGATGTGGCAATTTTGCTTCAAACAACGGTTCCAATATACAAACATCAGAGGCGTTATTAGACAGTGGTACCTTGTACAGCGGTACAGCAGGCGTGCTGGAGCCTATCCCAGCTGACTTCGGGCAGTAGGCGGAAGACACCCTGAACTAGTGGCCAGCCAATCGCAGGGCACACAGACAAACAACCATTCACACACACACACACTCAATTTGGCAGTTTTCAATTTGGAGTGGTCAATTGGCCTGTCTTGCATGTGGGAGGAAACTGGAGTACACAGAGGAAACCCACGGAAGCGTGGAGAAAACATGCAACTTCCACAGAGGAAGACTGAGGCAGGAATCGAAACCTGCATCTCTGAGCTGTGAGATGGAAGTGCAAACCAGTGCGTCACTGTGCCGCCGAAATAAAATAATATGTGAGCCGTTTACCAAACCCACGTCTTTCCTGGTACTTTGTTAACGCTACAATATAGTTATATACTAGATCTCTGCAGCGCACACGCGGCGTTGTTGACATAAAGAACGAGGAATTTGATTGACGGATTTAATGATTTGGAGTGACACAGATGGTTTGATAATATTGTTTTAATATGATAATTATTTGAAATATACTTTATATATCGTTATATGGGTCTGTGGAATAATTAGAAATGCAACTTACAACGGGTCCGACGTCAGCATATGCGGCGCATACGCGGCATTGTTTACATAAAGCACGATCGATGGATTTAATGAATTGGAGTGACACATATGGTTTGATAAACGTATTATTTATGTCATACTTACTTGAATAACTCTGAATGTTACCTCAAGCCTGTTCTCAGTTCCTCGTTTGTGTATATGTCACGTTAGCATACCGTATCGTTTAGCCTGTTGTTGCTGGTTCACGTCTGTTTTTGGTGTTGGATTTTGACAAATAAATTTGCCCCAAAAGTGCGACTAATACTCTGGTGCGACTTATGTATGTTTTTTTTTTTACTTCATTGTGCATTTTACGGCTGGTGCGACTTATACTCCGGAGCAATTTATAGTCCGAAAATTACGGTAATTGTCTCTGAAAGGTAACAAATTGTAAAAATTCTTTCAGAGGGATACAGCACTCTTGAAATTGCTAAGGTTTAAGCAAAATTATTTCCTTCTGCTTCCCTTTTCACCAAGTCATGTCAAACAAATGTGAAATGACTATTAAGCGCATTGTTTATGAACTTGCTGAAATAAACAAATCAAATGAAAGATATTGGGGCGTGACCACAGAACCATAAACGTTTCATTGCAAATGTTGCAATATACATGGTAAGGAAAAAAAAAGACGCAAATTAACTGCCAAAGATTTGAGAAGACTCAAACACAAAGCTATCAGGGACCTGTTCTCTCTCAGTGCTACAATATTCCGAAACTTAAATCTACCTTGAGTGCCCAAAAACACCAGGTGTGTAGTGCTCAGAGATATGGCCAGGGTGCGAAAGGCTGACACCTGACCACGACTGAACAAGACATTCATGTTGACACGTCAAAACTTGGTCAGGAAATATCAGTAGACTGATCTTTCACAGATCTTATGGACTGATGAGACGAGAGTGACTCGACGGGCCAACTGGACCCATGACTGATCAGTAACGCCCACAGAGCCCCACTTCAAATAGGACGCCAGCAAGGTGGAGACAGGGTACTGGTATGGTCTGGTATTATTAAAAATGAGCTGGACCTTTTTGAGTTCCATATACACTTAAAATTAACTCAAATTAAAACAAAAATGTATTCAAATTAACCAACTTCCAGTTTTTAGAAGCAGTGGCACAGTAATATGTAAGTGCATCTTTCAAGAAGACCATGATTTTCATGCAGGAAAATATTCCATTGCATGCATCAAACCACTTGGTAGCTCGCTGGTAAAAGGCCTTGAAGAATAATCAATGTCTGGGAGGCTCTGGTTGTTGCTGCACAAAAAGTTAATGAACAACAGATCAAGAAGCTAGCTGACAGACTCCATGGATAGATGAAGGGTGGCTATGTTGGTCACTGATTTTATTTATTTATTTTTTTTTTAATGTGTAAATTTTGAGTCGTTTGTTATTTTCACTTTAACAAATGATAATAAATAAGTGACATTGGAAAATTTCCATTTTTACTTTAGTTGCAAAGTAATTCTGCACACTAATTTTTGCCTAATAATTGTACACAGAAATGTTACCAAGAAAGCCCGGATCTCACTCTTACTGTCTTAAATATTCAAGTTTAAGGTTTGACCAAGAGCACTGTAATCCTCAAAATGTGTACATTCTGGATTTTCTTTTATAAATGAAACTACGAAATAGACTGGTCACGACATTTTACTTTTTATCTTTTATGAGTCTTACCTTCTGATTAAAAGGCCACTTAAGGAGTGCATCACTGTGTCCTCTCATCACCACAAAGAACAAAGATAAATGGGTCCCCCTTCCTGTCCCGTCACCATTTAGGTAGATACGCAAGCACATCTTGTAGCCATATTTACTTGTATAAAAGGCTGGAAAACATGACAATACGTTATTACAAGAACTCATCAGTGTCTTTATGACAAGACAAATTTTTAATCATCAGATAATTATACCAGGAGAGAACATAGCAGGAGCTCGTCCAGCGATAGCGTCCTGTCTCTTCTTTGTAAAATCGCAGATCTTCCACACAAAGATCCCATCATATGTAGCTGCGGACATCTCCCTCATTTTGCCCTCCATCTCTACAATGGACAAGTCCCGCAGACTCACAGTTCTCTCCAGCTGACGAACCTTTACCACACATAAATAAGCTGTCATATATATATATATATATATATATATATATATATATATATATATATATATATATATATATATATATATATATATATAGTAATTGATTCATCAAAAACAAACCGTTTTCAAATTAATCATCTCGTATCGTTATAATTGAGTAATCGTTTGGAGACATTTTTTAACAATATTTTCCAAATCTTTATTTCAGGCTCTCGCATGTAATAATTATCTGATCTCTCTTGTCCTTCATGAAAGCAGACAAATTTATCTTTTCGTGTTTAGTAAAATAAGACATCTGCTTTTACTTTGGAAATTAACAACGTTAAATCATTCTTGTGAGATTCTTTGTTGAGTTGTTTTTTATAGTCATAAATGACATACACTTATTTATCTTCTGTACTGCTTATCCTCATGAGGGTCACGGGTGTGCTGGAGCCCATTGCAGCAGTAAACAAAAATAATCAAACACTAATTGTGGAAAAAAAAAATACACTTCAATGCAAATAAAATTGTATCCGTTTGCTGAGATTTGTTTCTATATTCCTCTTTATATCTTGTCTTTTGAAAAAAGCCACTAATGCCTTTCAAACACAATCCAGCAATGTGCGTTCCCGTAATGCGAATCCATCAAGTGTGTGGGTTTTCACACAGCGACATAACATCTTGCACAATAAGATAACTACACCGGTATGAAGTGATATATATAAAACATTTGTTGGTTAGTGGCAATTGATTTGAACACAACGGGGCAAGTAGAGTGAGTGAGTGTGAAAACGTCCTACTGTGAGTCGCAGAATACCCTTAAAAGAGGTGTGCTGTGCCTCTGTTATGGCCCTGAAATTACAGGTACCTCTGAAGGACAAAAACTGTTGAGTAGATATTGTCTGCTTTAACGTCATGTCATACATACAGAAGAGAAACATGCAAAAAGGGAATGATACCTGCTTTAACAAACATCAATAATTACATTTCCTAGACAATATCAATAGTTTATTTGACTAGTATGAAGAAATTTCCAGTGTTCCATTTGTCACCTTGTTGTTGAGAATCTCAATTTTGTCTTGGTCCAGCCTGTGTTGCCGATTGTAGGCTTCCATGGTGGTGCAGGAGCGTTCCATCTCTCGGTTGAGGACACAAACGATGTTCTCGAACGTATTGATTTTTAGCTCCAGCTCTTGGCAGCGTCGGCTCAACTCAACAACCTTGGTCTTTTCACCTTGGAGCTGCAGCTTCAGGATAGCACCCACAGTGCTGGGTAGTGTGATGGAGGTGGAAGCCGCAGCACCACCTCCACCAAGCTGGCTCATCTTGAGTTCTAAATCTCTGAGGGACTGGTGGAGCTCCTGTAGCTTGTGGCCAGCTACCTCCAGGCTCTGAGGCTGCAGGCTCTCCAGGCTCACTTTGATGCCCATGATGAAATGCAGAAGCAGGTTAAGGTGTTCGTACGAACATTGACGCTCATGTTCATGGATCTTCTCCTTCTCCACCTGCATATTAGAAAAGAGATTAGAATGTGTTTAGAACAAAACAGTACTGTTAAAAAGCACCAGGGGTCACTAACTATTGTGACAAAAGCTATAGTGTATTTCTTGAGTACTGATTCATGCAAAGTTCCACCAATTTGACACACATTTCTGCCATAACCAAACTGCTTAAATTACCTTTACGTAATCACGTTCCTGTTGTTAATGTTATTCTTCTATGTAAACACACTGATTATGGCAATAATTTCAACAAGGTAGAAAAGAGGTACATATCCATATGCAACATTTGAATTTCATAAATCATTTTCAAATGTTTAATGCGACAACATTCATAGAAAATCACAATGTCCCATTCACTGGTGAACCATTTTGAAAACTGGCCCACAGGTGAGCGCTCCCCACTGCCCATGAGCACCATGTTGGTAACGCTTAGAATACACAACCTCAGAAAATAATCGTGATGATGATGTACAATATGTAATCAAAACAACAACATTACAAGCACACAGCAAATAAATAAAGGAATTTTAAGCATGGAGTATACATGCACAATTAATGTTCAATTTATTACAGACATTGAACCATACAAAAAAGTAAAATGTAATTAAAAATTACATTTTAAACCATTTTAACTTTCCCCGATACAATGTCCCAGTGAGATTGTTTGATAATTGGGGATAGTCATAACTGGGTGCAGCTTTTGGAGGGCCCACAGTTCAATTGTTCCAACACAGAGAAAGAGAAAGAGAGAAAGAGAGAGAGAAAGAGAGAGAGAAAGAGAGAAAGAGAAAGAGAGACAGACAGACAGACAGACAGACAGAGACACAGAGAGACACAGAGAGACAGAGAGAGACAGAGAGAGACAGAGAGAGACAGAGAGAGACAGAGAGAGAGAGAGAGAGAGAGAGAGACAGAGAGAGAGAGACAGAGACAGAGGTCAAGAAAATGGGAATTAACGGCTCAGACTCAAACTTTTCAACTTTGCTAAGTCAGGGAGGAAAAGCAGCCCAAAGGTCCAATGTTCACTAATGTGCGAACAACAGTCACTCGTGTTACATGGTATGCAGCAGTCAATTGTCATGAAATGCCCCAAAATGTAAATTATTATACAAGAAAAAGAAAAAAAGAGTGTTATGTATTATGGTCTTTGTTTTTTTAATTATGGGTTTCTACCATGAACAAGCAAAGAGTATACTGAATTTCTTTTTCAGTTTTTTGGCAGAGGCTACAATATTGTCGTCTTTGCCATGCTGTGTCAACAATTGGTAAGGTGGTAAAATGATTGTTTCTCAATCCCCTTGAATCTTGTACTTTGAAGTAGCATAACCTTCAGTAATTAAGTATCTCAATGTTTCGACATGGTCAGTCTAGATCAGAGTAGTAGTACAAACAGATAAAAAATAAAATGTTTTGTATTTTGACAGCAATCTGTAATGACTCTTGAATAATTCTTGGTTTTCCGTCATCATGAAAGTTCTGATACACAGGCAAGAAACTGTTGTTATGGTCTTATCACGAGTGTGTTAATACGACAAGATCAATAAGTTAAGTTGAATAACGATTCAGCATTTGTTGCTTTAGCTAGTGTCACACACAGCAAATTATGATGAAAATGTCTACTTACAGACGTATCGCAGCCAACAACATGAAATCTGCATGGTGCTTTAAATTTACTGCAGAACTTAATATGGTCCACATACTGCAAAACAAAAAAAAATAAAGAAGCTAGTGATCTACAGATTGCTTCGTCGAATTAGATCCCCAACTAAATGAGAGTAAATGAGAATTGTGAATTGAAAGAAAATCACTTAAAGAACATATTTGGGATACCTTTTCTCTGGGTATCTTTTTCTTTGCACAACCTTCACAGATCATTGGGTACTTCGGGCAAATTTCATCATGAGCCTAAAAAACAAATTACAAAGGAACAATTCAATCAGAATCCTGACATAGTATCCTAATTACAGTCCAACTATGATTTCATTAATTTTAATATTAATACAGATGGAAAGAAATACTCTGAAGATGTCAACAAATAATTAGGTTTTGGTACGCTTCTATTGAAAGATCCTATTTTTTTCAATTCTGGGATTGATTTAACAAATAATGATTTTGACACAAAAGGAAAATTTGGTACCATAGTGATTACGTTTACATGCAGACAACCCTTTTAAAACCCAAATATTGGCAGTATTCAAGTTTTTAAAGTACCGTTTTGGCCCGAATATAAGACGATGTTTTTTGCATTGAAACAAGACTGAAAAAGTGGGGGTCGTCTTATATTCGGGGTCTAGACATAATACCGATTTTCACTTGTGCGCAGCGGTAAGGTAAAGGTTGCTGCTATCGACTGAGTATGTTGCTGTCATCGTGTGCGTCTTTGACACAAAGAGAGTATATACATTTCATTGTTACTACTGTCCACTGTTGTGCTGTTTGTCCGATCGTGGTTTGCTTCGTGTGCGCGCCGTTTGATTGACAGCTCCGGCACGCTCCTTTAAGTTTGCCTCGCATCGTACGAGTAGCCGTTACGCAGCGACACGGCGACTAACGGCCACCAGCAAATGTTATGTTTCGTGTGTTGCCGAGAGTATTTCATTCATGGTTATTTATTATTTCTTTTGCCAATAATTCAGTAAAGCAATGAAAATTGAACCACGTCTTCCCTCCTGTGTTCTGACCGACACCCGGGGGCGAAAAGAGCATAACCATCCGAACCAACCCTCTATACAGTCCTCAGGCTCCCCAACAATAGCGGTAGCAGTTTGCATGATTTTATTGCAATGTTTTTCCTTATTCATATTTGTTTCAAGACTACAGTTACAGTTAAACTTCACTTTCATGGTTAATGCAGTTATTGTAATTTTGTTGTTTTATCACAGTAAATTGGTTTATTTACATTTCAAAAACCAGGAGCCATTCATTTACAAATGTGATTGCACTTTAGTTTACATATCTAAATGTTCAGATATTAAGATGTGATAGACAGTTTTTGCATGATTTGAATGAGGCAAAATCACATGCTTTTTCTTTCGAATATATTGTTACAATCATTTGTTTCAGATGTACCGTAATTTTTGGACTATAAGTCGCTCCGGAGTATAAATCGCAACAGCCATGAAATGCACAATAAAGTGAAAAAAAACATATATAAGTCGCACCGGAGTATAAGTCGCACTTTTGCAAATGTATTTGTCAAAATCCAACACCAAGAACAGACATGAACGAGCAACAACAGGCTAAACGATAGGTATGCTAACGTCACATAAACACAAACGAAGAGCTGAGAACAGGCCTGACGTAACATTCAGTTATTCTAATAACTATTACATAAATAACACGTTTATAAAACCATCTATGTCACTCCAATTCATTAAACAATCCATCGTCCTTTATGTAAACAATGTCGCGTACGTGCGCCGTCGGACTCGTCGTGATTTGCATTTCTAATTATTCCACAGACCCATACGACGATATATAAAGTATATTTCAAATAACTATCATATTACAACATTATCAAACCATCTGTGTCACTCCAAATCATTAAATCCATCGATCAAATTCCTCGTCCTTTGTCAACAACGCCGCACGTGGGCCCTGACATCAGCCTCGTCGTTATTCCACAGATCTAGTATATAACCATATTGTAGCGTTAACAAAGTCCAAGCAAAGACGTGGGGGTTTGGTAAACGGCTCTTTATTTAACAAAACAATAGTTCAACGCGGCAACAACTACTGAACTTCCAGCCACGGAGGTGGAAGAGAGCTCCATAGAATAGGACTAGGCGTGCGTAAAAGCCATGTCCGAGCCCCATTCACCGTCCCCGGACAGCCACCCGGCCGAGCGCCGGCCCCAGACTTCCATCCACGGAGGTGAAAGAAAGCTCCGTAGAGTACGACCGGGCATGCGTAGAAGCCATGTCCGAGCCCCATCCACCGTCCCCGGACAGCTGGCCAGCCGAGCGCCGGCCCTCGACTTCCATCCACGGAGGTGAAAGAGAGCTCCGTCGAGTAGGACCGGGCGTGCGTAAAAGGCATAATAGTTTTTCAAACCCTCTGTGTCACTCCAAATCATTAAATTCTTCAAACTCTTCGTCCTCCGTGTCACCTACAAACAAAGTACATTATGTACACAACCGCCTCGCTGCTGACGTCACTTGAAATTCAAATTACAGCAACCCCTTGCTACATCGCGGTTCATTTATCGTGGTTTTTCAGGGTTTTTTTTATTGTGAAAATTTTCATTTTTATTTTTCAATTTTCACATATAAGTCGCTCCTCAGTTTAAGTCGCCCCCCCACCCAAACTAAGAAAAAAAAACGTGACTTATGGTCCGAAAGTTACGGTAATTATTTTCTGTATAAAAATTTCATTTGGTGTTCAAAAAGTCTTTTTTCAAACTTGAGTCTTGAAAAAGAGGGGGTTGTCTTATAATCGGGGTCGTCTTATATTCGGGCCAATACGGTACATGTAAACATGCAGAGAAACCCAAACATGTCCTTTATTGGGTTTTTAAAAATCAAAATAAGACCCCTGGGTTACCTCTCTTCTTACCCAAATGTCTCAGCTTGTAACCATTATCGGGTTACCTCCTAACCACGCACGCTACTGCTCTATTCACAAGTAATCTTGGTCTTTGTAGTACAGGTACATTTGTATGCGCATCATTCTCGCTGTAGCGAGCCTAACTTGAACATAGATTTTTCAGCAGCGTTTTCACGTTATTTTCTGTCTCTAAGGCAAAAATGAAAGTGTGTACACTGGCAGTGGCACCTGTGTAAGTCCATACGATGTACATAAGATGTACAGTTAAAAGTTAAAACGGGTTGAATTGGTCAAAATAAAAACAGAGAAATTAGAAGGAAAACAGTACAGAAAATGGATGGATGAATGGAGATTTAATTTAGTGGGAATGAAAAGTGAAATTTTTTAATCGTGAGAAGTTTAGTAACCCATACTTTGGAATCCCAAAGTTGAAACCGATTGAATCAGCTTTTGCCTTCACACAATTAGCATAAAAACACAGCGCCTCCTGCTGGTAGAGGGAAAACTACAACCCTTGTCATTGTTGAGTTTTTTTACTACTTATTGATTAGTAGTTGCATTTGCCTTTGCACCCTTTTTGTCAAAGGAGTTTTTTGTTTTGGATTCCCCCCAAAAAAGGATCACTCATCCATTTGCTGATCAATGTAAATTTCAATTGTTTGCTTGAAATCTGTCACCTCTAATTCTTTGACAATATGTCCTTGTTACCATTACATAGATATACAGGCTATGTTACTGGTGTTAAAAAGTTGTTGCAAGCTCCTCTAGAAGTGATCTTGATTGCAACCTTTCTGACTCGTCCATCTTGACTAAGAAAAGTCTCAACCACCAGCCCCATGGGCCAATGGTTTCATTGGGCTTAATTGTTTTTAGCAGAACATCATCTCCCTTTTGTAGATTTAGAGCATCTGATTGCCATGGCCTTCGTCTTTGTTGTGTTGGAAGATATTGTGTTCTCCAGTGATGCACAAAAACATGAGATGTTGCACCTGCCTCCACTGATGTTCAATTAAGTCATTCTTATCAAAGCTTTCTTGAGGGGTAGGTGGCAATCCAATTTTCTGTGTGACGAGGATAGCAAGTGTGAGATGTGTGTCTGGATCTTATGAGACAGGGATGAGTATACAAAAGTTTACAGTTGCCGTTACTTCTGCCAGAAGAAAACTTTGTGAGTCAACAACATTGATGAATCTCATTGCTGTTGTCAGGCAACATGTCACACTTGATGTTTTGAGCTCTCGACGTGACTTACAAGCTCCAAAATGAAGTTGTAAGCTCTCCTTCCTCCAAACCAACTTAGGTTCTCAATTTATATGGCAAAAAAGTTCTTTGTTATACCGAACGTGTCAAATACTGATGATCTGGCAAGCGACCTGATGCTTTGATCGTCTAGGATGGCATAGGCTTTCAGTTTCTTCTCAGGAGAAGCTTTTGGATTTATGGGCACAAGACGGATTTACTTCTCGCTCAAACCGGGCTCGGAACGGCTGCGGCATGGTTTCTCTGCGCAACGCCGGCAGCGATTGACGGCGTTGCGTCTCCGGGAATTTCCGCCCATGAGACCATAAGATTATGGGGAACGGAGGGGGGGAGGGCACATTGAAGAGTTGAGCTCACGTGATAAAAAGAGAGTAAAATAGAGCTATTTGTAAACAATAGCCCTTTTGTTCACACTGATAGACTTTTGGGACATTATTTCCGGGACTTTGGCTCCTCTACCATGGTTAAGCACGTTTTGTGTTTAAATTGTGTTTTTTTCATCAGGTTTAATTTATTCGAACTCGTGTTTTGCCTTTCAAATACCTGACTCATGCCAAGCTATGTTGTTAGCGGGAATGGATCCATCTGTAAGTTGTAGATATGTCATGTTTTCGTGAATTAAAAGAAAAAAGAACTAGTTCGCAGAACGTTTTATATTGAAATATAGCGAATCCACCTCATATGCCGACGCCCCAATTTCCTGTCTGAGCCGTGTAATTTCTTTAGCTTCATGAAAATCCGCACGCGCCGTCTGGAAAAAATAGAAGGCTTGCAGACAGCGAGCAACGTTCCACTGGTGTGCCGCAGCCAGTAAGAGTTGTTGTGGGTCAGTTAACAAGTGGAAATGATGTGACGAAAGGAGCGCCAAAATGCTGCCGAAAATAAGGTGGATGTTGTCGCATCACTGCTGCCAGTGAGTTAGGTTTACAGAAGCAAGCCGGTTTCCGTACTCACAGCTTAACTAATTTTGCCTAGAGATGTGCCAAAAGATGCCGTCGCTTCCATATATCCCCCCCCATATATGTATAAAAAAATTCTCAACAGATTTACACGATTCACGAAAATGATACTTTTGACGGAAAAAAAACCACTGAAATCTGCGGATCCGCGGAAAATTCTGATCCCTGATATTATATATCGTATATCGTTGGCAGTTTTGCTGTCATGTAATTTTGAAGGTGGTCCAATGACTCTGCATGACCACTCAACATCTGAACAGCCAACAGAATAAATGCAAATCCAATTGTCAAAGTGGCACAATGAAGGCAATGGCATTATAAGGCCTCATGAAGCGTGTCAGCACATTGGGCAAACTGTATTGATACTGTGTCACTTTGTTACTCAATAGGACACCTACCGGATCTTACATATTTGTACTACAACTTATTTTGACATTGGGTAGTGTGGCTGGATAAAGA
The DNA here is from genome assembly GCF_054491065.1 of Syngnathus leptorhynchus. NCBI lineage: Eukaryota > Metazoa > Chordata > Actinopteri > Syngnathiformes > Syngnathidae > Syngnathus > Syngnathus leptorhynchus. Next base: position 4,419,405 of record NC_141198.1, on the reverse strand, counting down.
CACTTTGCAGGTGTTAAAATTGACCCGAGGTGGTAAATTTACACCAGCAATTGCCCGAAGACTGCTGGGATAGGCTCGGGCACACCCACGACCCCCGTGGGGACAAAGCGGTACAGAAAATCGATGGATGGACTTTTCAACATACAGGGTTAGTGGATGAGTTTACAGATAGGATCAAAGCATTTTTGCTTTTGTTATATTTGAGGATACACTTGCATATATTGCAAGTCATCATTGTACCTGTCAATTAAAATAGCTCCACATGTTTGAGGCACTGCTACTATATGACTGCAGTTAGCAACCACCTGGTTATTTCAGCAAGCGGTCCGTGTTGGGAAAATGCCAAAACACGCAATTGCCAACTCAACAACAAAGAGGACACATGGACTAGTCAACTAGGCAGTTACATTTTGGATAGAAACTGAGCGATCTCACATTCACATTATTGCTGAATAAAAACTCATGTGAACCCACGCTGCTTTCATGAACGACTACATCCACAGAGACTGCTTCTAACAACTTAATCTTAATATAGCATAACATTTCAAAAGTACATCTACAGAAAAAAAAAATCTCCATCTCACCTTGATGTTCTTTAAAAGGAATGGTTCTTTGCAGTATTTGCAGTTGAGTGTCCTCTCAGGACATTCTCGCTCATCATGACGTTCCTGTTCGTTGGCTCTCATCAACTCTTTGCAGGAAGGGCACAAGATGATAGCAAAGTCACAGTGGCCCTCATGGCAGGCCTGCAGGGAATCAGCATGAATACTTTAAAATCATTAAATAGGGATAGGGCAGGGGTCGGCAACCCGCGGCTCCAGAGCCGCGCTCTTTAGCACGCCCGTAGCGGCTCCCTGTAGCTCTTGCAAAAATGCGTGAAAATGTAAAAAGATGCACAAACATTCTTATGCTGTAGAAAATGTATGTAGTTGTAAATATATTAAAAATACCAAATTTCGGAATGGCGCAAAATTGCGTCATAAGCAAGCGACACAGCACAGGCGAGTTGTAAACAAACAGGTGTGTCAGTGACGGGCCATGGATTCAAAAGGCAAAAAGAGAAAGATTGTTGATGAGAACAGAGGTTTTCAGAAAGAATGGACTCAACTATTTGCTTTCATTGCCAATGCTGAAGGATTGTCTGATTGTTTGATTTGCAATGAGAAGTTGTCAAATATAACAAGAAGAGCAATTTGGAGTGACATTTTCAGCGAAAGCATGCTAAATTTGCTGCCGAACACCGAGTTGGAACTGAGAGGAAAAGTGCAATTTGAGGAACGAAAAAACAGTTTCAAGAAGTGGATTGCATCTCCAAACTCTACTTCTGCTGCAAGTTTTGTTGCAGCCCAGGAGATAATAAAGCCCGGAAAACCATTCACCGATTGTGAGTACATGAAGGATTCAGTCGTTAAAATATCAGAGTGCCTGTTTTCGGACTTCAAAAACAAAACCAAGATCATTCAGAAAATGAAAGACATTCCTCTCTCCGCAAAAAAACAGTGAAGGAAATGGTAATTTAATTGGCAAACAATATCACTGATCAGCAAATCAAGGACATCAATTGAGCTCCAGCTTTCTCAATTGATGTGACCGATATCGAATAGACAGCTCTGCTACGCAGGTATGTGAGCTCTAAAGGGCCGCAAGAAGAAATTGATACCACTAAAAGGCCAAACACGGGGGGAGGACATCTGTGAGGCTGTGCTGGAGTGTTTAAATGACAGAGATACACACTGGCCACCTGATTTCAGTCGCTACAGACGGCACACCGTGTATGAGAGGGTCGCAAAAGGTTGGGACTTTACGACAGAAAGCATTGGATCAAAATTTGCTTGCATTCCATTGCATATTGCACCAAGTGGCGCTGTGTGCGTAAACATTCCCACCGGAGTGTATGACGGTAATGAACCATGTCATCCATATTGTGAACAAAATAATCACAAAAGCATTAAACCACCGCCAGTTTCGTGAATTGCTAAATAAAGTTGACAGCGAATATGCCGATCTCCTGCTGCACAACAAAGTCCGCTGGCTATCCAGGGACGACGTTTTGCGTCGCTTTATTGCTTTGTATTTGTAGCCTACTTAATTATTTTAATAGTAGGCATACAGCTCATGTATTGACAGTTTATGTTGCCTTATAAAAAGATTTTAGATTTTTGTGGCTCCAGAGAGGTATGTTGTTGTTTTTGGGGTTAATATGGCTCTTTGAACATTTTGGGTTGCCGACCCCTGGCATAGGGGGATGCTTTATTTGAAATATTGGATGAAATAGAAGAGCAAGTAAACACCAGCAAACATTTTTAAAAATATGTTTATATGTTTGCTTCAACAGCTTATCTTTGCTAATATTATTTTCAACATGCACTTATATGTCATCCATGCATTTTCTATACCAATTGTCTCATTGAAGTTGTGGGTTACTGCTTCATGCATATCCTAGGAGAATTCAGGCTAGACCCTGGACAAGACTTTATGGTTACTTGGATTTTTGAAAAACAATAATTGAGAGCCTTTCAATCAGTTTAGAATGCATCTTACGTTTCCAATTATCTTGTTGAGTCAGACAAAGGGCTTGTTTCTGTATTTTTCCTCTTAGATTAGGCTCACCAACATTGTGACCCTTGGGCACCAGTAAACCCCCAAGGAAAGACAGTAGTCTGTGGGCCTGGTATAAATATAGTTTTAGGGTAATGACAAATTGTGATTTTCTGGGACTGTTGTCTAAATGACGATTTGAAAATGTTGAAATATATCAGTTTCCTCATTACTTTAGGAAATCATCAACATTATCAGTGCCTATATGGAAACAAATATCCTTAATTATGAATTGTAACATATACGATTAAGAAAAGGCATCTGAGCACATTTATTTCAGAAGTCTGTATGAAACTGGTAGCCTTTTGCATTAATAATACTTAAGAAGTAGCTCAGTTTCAAAAAGGTTGGTGAACCGTGTTAGATTAGTGCAGTGATGATTATAAAATCCTTATACAGAAACATCATTGACCCTAAATTGGTTCAAATACTACTGGTTGGATCACTTACAGTTAACATCCATTGATAATAAATAATCTGCGGGTGTACAAGTTTGCCATGGCGTACCACAGGGATGCTCGGTCCATCATTGTTCAGATCTTTACATTTGATTCCCTTAGGAATTATGATTAGAAAGCATTCTTGACTTTCACCGTTGTGCAGGCAACACCATAATAGAACAAATTAAACCAACCAGCTTGCCAAACTCCAGATGTGGCTTAAAGACATCAAAAACTGGATGACTGAGAATTTATTATGAAATTCAAATAAAGACGAAATTATAATCTTTGCAGCTGAGCACCTCAGAGGCAGGGTCTTTAAAGATAGAAATGCTCTCAATGGTTTTGCATTTACACCAGCAGCACCACAAACACAAATACTCACTGATCCCACTGAGGGGCAAACATTTGCAAGTGTTTGTGAACAACACAAATTTGTGTTCAAGTTAGGATTCGGTCAAGGTCGCAGACGTTTGCCCACGGTTTTAATGGATTTTGTTATCTCAAGGTTGAGTATCAAAATTCTCTTTCAACAAAAACGGTACAGGCAAATGTTTGTGACCTTGAACAAACCCTGATGAGAATTTTTTATGTTCACAAACACTTGCAAGTGTTTGTCTCTCAGTGGGACTACGAGCTTTACTGATGATGCAGGATGAGGAGCAATTGGGGGCTCTTCAGTGCCTTCCTCAATGACAACCGCAACCACTGCCCACACTCGACTGACTTCATGAGCCTTCAAAAATTGGCTCTTGGTTTGTGTGCGCCACCCCAAAAATGTAAGTGACCCTATGAACAATTTATGAAGGAGCCCATTTTTAGTGAAGGAAGAATTGGGTTTTACATTTCTGTATTTACAGTATACCTCAAAATCTTTAATAGTCCCTGTCCATGTGCATCCTTCATTGGGGCAAACAGCTGCCAAGGCTTCAACTTCTCTCCGAGCTGCATTGTCTGGAAAAGCCTGGAGGGAACATCAGGGAATCCTGTCCATTAGCAGGCTGATGTGTGTTGTTGGCTACATTTATAATGGTTGTGTTACTTTGACGCACTTTCCTAAGGATCATAATAGTACATAATACATCTGCAAGGTGCAAAACATAAGCAGTAAGCAAGCACAGTTTTTGTTTTGTTTGCTCTTTACAACCAATCAATCGTTGCAACATTTCATCATCTAAGTCTGTGGACCAATATAATATAATATATTTATATGCAATGTGTAATATGTCTTGTCACCGTGGGATAGTCGGAAATGCAATTTTAATCTCTTTGTGTCTTGACGTGAAGAAATTGACAATATAGCAGACTTTGACTTTGATGTTAGTTCCCTATAATCAATAGACAAGTGAGAGTAAGAAATAGAGAGATTACTTACGCATCCTTGTTTGAGAATCGAGGTTGGTTCCTCAAATAAGTCTTCTTTGAGGCAAGCATTGCATTTCTCAGGTCCAGAACTATATGACAACACATTATTATTCCACCAGTAAATATTCCGTGTTATTGATAAACCACCTTCAACGTGTCACACATTAATGATTGCGTGCATTGATTGTATTAGAATAAATATTTGCGTCCTCAAAACAGAAGAAAACCTATCAACCTTGTCAATGGTAGTGAATAGCAATACATTTACAGATACTGTAGTGTTCCCTTGCTCTATTGTGGTTCACCTTTCGCAGTCTCACTGTTTCAATTATTTTTGGGGGGATGTTAGTGTATCACTCATTTATTTTAATTTATTGTACAGCGTAGGAATGGTAAACGGCAAATGGAGTGCACTTATAAGGTGCTTTATCAAAACTACTCTAAATGTCTCACATTTACTCATTCTTACCCGCAATGCGTTCTGACACACCAAGTCCCCGTTTGGAGCACCGACATTGAACCCCGGCACTGTTTTTGGTGGACTCTGAATAACCGAATGACACTTTAAAACAAGTCGAGCCGTGTAAGCTAGATAGTTAACAGTTGCATTCAGGGAGAGGGGAATGTTTAATCACCCCCCGCAGTACAAGGACGATAGATAAACCGTTGGCAAATGGTTGTTAAATATTTAGTCTAAAAAAAAAACTATCTTACCTGTAATCTGTATTCTTTAGTCAAAGACACAATCCTAGTTGTTTAATGCATGCCTTGTTGTTTGTTATTGATCAGAGTGAAAGTAAGTTACCATGTTACCAGTTACCGCTGGCCGTGCATCATCTTTCCAATCTTAAAAGAGCGAAGAAGACGATGATGGCAACGAAGACAATAACGGGGAAAAAAGATGAGCAGCTACCAACTTTTGTTTTTAGCACAATAACATCAAAAAGGGTTCAAAGTTGCATCAACCCATCAGGATTTGACTGGTATGCACCACAACATTCTAGTTAAGGAAAGCCATGTTGGGGTAAAATTAAGAAGCAGCCAGGGGGCAGAGCATGCTCCTCTTACAGCCTGCAGCTTGGAGTTAAATCGATTAATTTTAACGAGTACTTAGAAGGAAGGGCACCGTTTGGGGATGGAAAGGGGCTCATAACCGCATAATAGGAACATAACCCCACCTCAAAAAAATAAATAAAAACTTAAAATTAAAAAAATTATAATGAAGTCCACTTATCTGATTGCCCTTATTGCAGTCACTTTTTGAAATGTATAAGTCCTGCGATAATTAAGGGAACACTGTACACAAGAATTTAACACTGATTAATGTGTTACAGGAAATAAATAATTTATACTTAAGATTACAAGGTCATCACAAATTATTAAAATGATTATAAGGGGCACAAGAACCGCGAAAATTAATAATTACTAGCTTCCTTGAAATTCACTATACGTATGTACCTCAGATAATATCACTTGATCACTCTACTACAAATGACCAATCATATTATATACATTGTGACTGTTTCTAATTTGGCTTATTTTGCTTTTTTACAACATGTTGCTGACTAACTTATTATTGCTTTAGGTCTTTTTCAACAATGACAATAAGTCGATATTGTGGTTGATAACCCCCCCCCACCACCGCCGCTTTATAAAACAAAACAAAAATCTGTGCTACGGTACATGCAACAAAGCACAATTATATACGCACTGTTTTTAATGTTCATTCAATGATTGGAACAGGTTTAAATGTTTGTCAGCTAGCTAATCGATGAGTATACTAATAAATAAATAACACTTCAGGAATATTCAATTTAGCTGAGAGATGTTATCATAATCGAACGATAGAAAATCATGGTCAACGTGAACATGACAACGTTGGAAACACAAGCTATCCTCAGAGTCTTTTAAAAAGGATAAAAGTTGTGATTAGAGCAATGTCCGTAGGCCGAATTCAGAGTATGTGTTTGTAATATGAATATTACAATTACCTTGTATTTCGTTGCCTGTGACAATTCACACGGGAGCATTAAAATAATGCTTTAAAAAGGCTCAGTAGCCAGTTGTAAATCAATGTACGACTGCTAGCCCTTCAGCCACCATGACACGATACCCACCTCACTATTTGGTTGAAACAGAACGAACAAAAGCGGTGTCCACATTGCGCCTGTAAGGGCCTTCGCAGGATTTTCAGGCAAGAATTACACAAATGCTTGTCCTCCAGGTTGTTGGCCAAAATTTTCTTTGGGAAGCCTGGTTTGTTTCCCTCCAGCGAAGATGGTGGAGACGGCTCTTGAGCAGCCATTATTCCCCTTGAGCAATATCGGGGTGCTCACTGACTGGGGTATGTTCAAGAAAGCAAAGTAGGAAACACATCTAAAAGTGTATTTAGCGATGTGCACCAATAAGCACCCATCAGACTACGGGTTAAAATACATATCTCAAGTCGCAAAACACACAATACACAGTCTGGCTCTCGTAAAAATGGAATCTTGATTTCACGTGTTTAAAAGAACCAACCGAGTATGCTGTGCTCACTGGTGAAATCTTTCTCTGCCTCTAGAGGGAGCAAGTACAACAGGAGAGCATCAGGAAGATGTCAGCATTTTTGGCCATCGTTCCAACTTCAACGTATGTATTCCCCCAATACATGCCACGGGCGCTTCTATTTTTGTCACTCAAAAAAAATTGTTTTTCACAAAATTCAAAATTTTCAACCAGAAATTCACCATTCATTCCCAATGGCACATTCAACATTTCAGATTTACATAGTATTTCACATTTGAAGTTCACAACATTCAGCTCATTCAATTGAAAAAGATTGGCAACATGCCCAAAATTGCCACTTCCTAAAAATTCTACATTTTCCCCATTAAAGTCAAAGTCTGCTTTATTGTCAATTTCTTCACATGTCAAAACACACAGAGATAGAAATTTCATTTCCTACTGTCCCACGGTGACAAAACCACGGACAAACCAAACATTCAAGTAAACAACACAAAAAGTAAAAACAAGAAGGCACATACAATGAATAAATAAGAGCAATGAATAATAAATAAATAAATAAATAAATAAATAAATAAATAAATAAATATAACGAGTGAAAATGGAGCAAGTAAACCTTTTTGCATACAGCGGACAGTCAGAATATCGCGCTAAAGTACAGGAGGAGTAGTGCAAGGCACCCAACGTGGCCCAAAAGGCCAGGACGTTATGCTTTGACTTTGACTATTACTACTACTATTACTACTACTCCTACTACTACCACTACTACTACTACTACTACTGCTACAAAACTAGTAAATTGTAATACACATATTTAAAAAAGAAAAAAGACTTTTGTGATGGAACTTTCAAATAAAACAACCTAGACAGCAAAACACAAGGGGGAAACAAAATAAAGATCACTCTCTTATGTATCCCCTCCGCCACTCAGTGCTGTCCTTTTTTCTTTTTTTCTTTTTTTTTATCATCCGTGGCCTCTGTGTATGTGTTCCAAACAGCTTTTGCAAACAAAGATAGACTCTTCGGAGATTGGGCACCACTCATTATAGACTTTGGAATTACTCAGTAAAGAATTATGAATAAATAAAGTCTGACTATAACTTTAATATGGTTAATATGGTTGATTTCATTGGGCGGCTCGGTGGGGCACTGGCACATCCGCCTCACAGTTAGGAGGGTGCGGGTTCGATTCCACCTCCGGCCCTCCCTGTGTGGTGTTTGCATGTTCTCCCCGAGTCCGTGTGGGTTTTCTCCGGGCACTCCGGTTTCCTCCCACATCCCCAAAACATGCTTGGTAGGCCGATTGAAGACTCTAAATTGTCCCTAGGTATGAGTGAGAGTGCAGATGGTTGTTATTCTCGTGTGCCCTGCGATTGGCTGGCAACCGGTTCAGGCTGTCCCCCGCCTACTGCCCGATGACGGTTGGGATAGGCTCCAGCACGCCCGCTACCCCCGTGGGGACAAAGCGGTTCGGAAAATGGATGGATGGATGGATGGATGGATAGATGGATAGATGGATGGATGGATGGATGGATGGATGGATGGATGGATGGATGGATGGATGGATGGTTGATTTCATGATTATGTATTACAGAGATTACCTCGTCCAGTCTAAACAGATTGTCATGTCATGTCAGTCGCACATTTCGAACATCAGCAATCGCACAAGAACGAGCAGACAGTTTTTTTAATTTACCAGCACTAACAGAGTATTCTTGATTATTGAGTATTCTCTTTGCATGAGGCCCACCACCACGCATATTGAACTTTCTCATTTGTGAAGAGCCAGCGACAGAAAAACAATTGAAACCATAAAACTAACAAAGCTGTATTACACCACCACATTGTAACCATCCACTATTGTTCTAATCTACAGTACAGATGTTAAACTTGCATGTGTAATCTTGCATGTTTTTCTTACTGCATGTTTTCAAATCCTCCCCACCAACATGAGACAGCTTTGCAATCTGTATATAACAAATAATGAACAGTGTCTCAGAAAAGTGGAATTACTTAAAGACAAAGTTTAATCAAGGGCTTTTTTCTTGTAGGTCAGACAGACGTGACTGCTAAAAGTCAGTAACTCTCATAGAATACCAATGAAACCAAAGAGAGACCTATGGGTTCCATTTGTACGCTATCAAGATTCAAGACTCAAGAGTTTTTATTCACCATGTTTGAGCGTGCCAAACAAGGAATTTGACTTCGGTACATCACAGCGTCTGTTCAACATTTAGGTGACTAACAACACTCAGGACATGTGAAAAATGACAAATATTCTCAAACATCTCCTGATCTTAAACTCCCAGGAGGGCAAGGAAAAACTAAAAAACTCCAACTAGGGGAAATGAGAAACCTTAAGAAGAGACCACAGATGGGAGGGGCCCTCTTCCAGGATGACCAGGCTGCAATGGATGCAGAGAGGACACATAGTACAAATAGTGTAGACAATTCACAAAAGGTGTGGAGAGCAGGATGGTATTGCACAGCAATGACTCTGAGACTCTAAGAGTGGTGTGAGTTCATCAGAGCAACAGCCTTGGGGAAGAAGCTGTCTCTGTGTCTGCTGGTTTTGGCGTACAGAGCTCTATAACGCCATCCGGAGGGGAGTAGTTCAGACCGCAACCTGGGTGAGAAGGGTCTGTAGAGATGTTACTTGCACGTTTCCTGATCTTGGACAAGTGAAAGTCTTGGATAGATGGGAGGTTGATTCCAATTATCTTTTCTGCAGTCTTTTCAAGACCAAAAGGGGGACCAAAACAATCAAAATTTTGATCAACATTGATTCAATGATCTATCGTTCTGATTAACCCTTGAGCGTCATACGTCCTGTTTGGCATTTATTTCCCTGGACCTCATGTCAAATGTCTACAGATTAGTTATGGGCAATTGTCCACTCTCCATGCACATTCTTCCCAAGAGTTGAAGCTTCTCATCTCAAGGATTGCCAGAGGGGACTCCACAACAACAAAAAATGTTAGCTGCAAGATTCAAATCAACCATTTGCCACAAACAACTTTACCTTGTTTGAAAAAGGATTGTAACATTTTGTTTGTGCCTTTGGGTATGTTTTATTTTGATTTGCTTGATTTGGTTTGTACATATAAAATAATGTTCTCTTAAGTTTAAAATAGTACTGCGTAGAGATAAAATTACTTGTTCTACAATAGTTGTACGAAGTTCATTTTGTTTTCACTTGTCAATTATTTTACTGGTTCTTTTATCACAAACAAGATATTTTAGGTTGCATTACCTGACATGTTTCGGCTGGTAATTCCGCCTTCATCAGTGTAACTTCTTCGTAATACTAGTTATACTAAGTTCATTTTGTTTTCACTTGTCAGTTATTTTACTGGTTCTTTTATACATGCGTGAAGCTGGCCCCCTCACCCACGCAAATTTTAAGGAAAATAGTCTGTTTCGTTTGTGCTTCGTTTGTGCTGGTTTGTGCAGCAAAAATTTTCGTTTGTGCAGCAACGATTTTCGAGTTATAAAAGATAATTTTATAGGTCATCCAGAGTTCACCCAGCCCCCCCTTTTTCTCCAAATGTACCCAAAATGGTACCGTTCGTTTGTGCTTCGTTTGTGCTGGTTTGTGCAGCAAAAAGTTTCGTTTGTGCTGCTCCGGTTTCGTAGATATTAGACATTTATTTTATAGCGATGACGTCACCCAGCCCCCCCTTTACCTCCAAATGGACCCAAAATGGTACCGTTCGTTTGTGCTTCGTTTGTGTTGGTTTGTGCAGCAAAAAAATTCGTTTGTGCTGCTCTGGTTTCATAGATATTAAACATGTATTTTATCGCGATTATGTCACCCAGCCCCCCCTGCTATGTTTTTTTAGTTATTACACATTTAATTTTTAGCGATGACGTCACCGTATTTCGTCGCGAATGTCAATCTCTGGAATGCTCCTGATGCAAGACGAATAGACCCAGATTGTTACAGATTGTTTGTGCCGCAAAAATTTTTGTTTGCGCTCAGTGAATAATTCAATTTGCCATTTATTTAATATGAATTTATTTTCGAGAGATGTCAAATCCTTGCTCCATAGATCGTTGATTTACCATTTGTTTGTGCCATTGCAATTTTTCATTATTAAAATCATGCATCTTCGTTAACCCCCTGTCATGTATTTTATTCTAACAATTTTTGTAACCATTTTTCACATCCTGATAATTCCTCAATTCTTATACATGTATTATCCAACTAATTACCATGCAAAGTTATCTCTGCAGGCCGGCTCTGTACACCTTTGTAAAAACAAACAGACACAATATCTGGTCAGCTCTGGGATTCAGTCATGATGAACCTAATCCTGAAACTAGCAGTGAAGCAAACTCGGAATCAGGTCCTAAACTGTAATTTCAGCTTCATATTCCTTTTGACAAGTGGATGGAATGTATTCCGAAAAAGGCTGAATACTGTTGGAATTTATTTCTAATTTAACAAATCTGACTCCAATTTGTGACCTTACCCAACTGCCACTCATCCAACAATATGCACGCTCGTTCTGCAATAGAAAGGTATCAGGAAGCCGGCATTTTCATACACGAGTGGATTTATTCCTAACACACAAATCTAATACATCACCTGGGTCTCGGGTCCCTCTCAATACACCTCTGTACGCCTCTGTTGCCACCAGCAGACGTACTCTACTTCCGAGTTGCCCAGCCATGAGTTATACTACACAATATGCAAATGGCACATCAACAAAGGCATTCTGTCATTATTCTATTGGCTATGTGTATACTGCAGTTAACTTTAGCTTGCTCTCATTAGTCTTTCTTCTCCTGCAGAATCACTTGCTCGCTCCTCCTGGTTGTAGTTTTCCTTACAGGGTCACCAGTTGTTATCCACCAGCTGGCCCTGGGTTATCTTGTCGTCCTTGCTGCTCCTGGGTTATCGTTTGTTCTGGAACATTCTATTCGTGCACATCCTTGCACCACATATCTTGTAACATTAATTGTGGCGGAGAGACAGAAATTAACAGCCCAATAATCTTGAACTGTTTCAAGATTTCAAGAACATTAAGAACAGTGATGACTCCCTTCACACTGGTAGCTCAAAGCGGTTTCTATCTGGACAGTTGCGGGAGCAGGTAGCCAAGGAACTTTGTGAGGGCAGGATGGAACCACATGTATGGCGAGCATCACAGACAAATAAACTGATGGACTTCGGAGACTCTGAGCCAAGCCAGGACCGACCCAGGATTCTCTTGGGCATTATGTGGCATACTGCAGGAGGACTGCATATGCCTGGGAGATCTATAATGACCTGGGAAGTGGAGTGAAAGCAGCATCAGTAAATACTAAGATCTTCCCACATGCTGTGTTCTACACAGTGTGGTGATGCATTGTTTGATTTGTTGAAAAAAAAAGTGTTGATAAGGTTCCCTTTGAAAAATAGTTATTTTTTCACGTTTTCAAGTTTCTTTTTCTCGCGGTCATCAACTTCACATACATGTATTAATTGTTGCATTAATTAATGTTTTGGAACAGACATAGACTCAACAGGTAATTTAGGTTGCGGTGAACCTTTTTCACGTCAGATGTAATTGAAATAAATTATCATACAGGCTTATTGATAACAAGGAAATTAATCAATGAGCACGATAAAAACATAATTACAGAAATATCCTCGCACTAAAAGCCATTTCCCGCAGTGAGAGTTTTCTGTAAGCTAAAAAGAGAAAAAAAAGGCTAAGAACATATTTACCTTGTATTCGTCTTGCATCAGGAGCATTCCAAGAGATTGACATTCGCGACGAAATACGGTGACGTCATCGCAATAGAAATAAATGTCTAATATCTACGAAACCGGAACAGCACAAACGAAACTTTTTGCTGCACAAACCAGCACAAACGAAGCACAAACGAACGGTACCATTTTGGGTCCATTTGGAGAAAAAAGGGGGGCTGGGTGAACTCTGGATGACCTATAAAATAATCTTTTATAACTCGAAAATCGTTGCTGCACAAACGAAAATTTTTGCTGCACAAACCAGCACAAACGAAGCACAAACGAAACAGACTATTTTCCTTAAATTTTGCTTGGGGGGGCAGCTTCACGCAGGTGTCACAGTCGTGACGCTAAGATGCCGTCAATGGGCGGAACTTCCGCCGAGATTCAAATCCGTGGGCGCGGCTCGCAACACGGAAGTAGGAAGTAGGAGAAAAGAAAATGCTCAAAGACGGGCGTCGAACCCGCCATATCATGCTTATGAGGTGGACGTGCTAACCAGTGCGCCATTATGTCAACGCATATTAACTGTAAGTCTACTAAACAAAACAGTGGTTGCTATATGACGTCTGCCACGTCGCAGTCATATGACGCGGACATGGCCGCAAATGCCAGCCACAAATGCCCGAATTTCGACGATTTTTCCTGGTCAACGTTTGTAAATGATTGCGTTGTTTAAAAAAAGAACTTTATTTAACTCTAATTTACCCTTTTAGATGATATTACGTTGCAGTCACGTGCCGCGGAAATTACGTCAGTAGGCGGAACTTCCGCCAAGATTCAAATCCGTGGGCGTGGCTTTCAACGGAGTAGGAAAGAGCGAGACTGCAATGGGCAAGCGACACAGAGCGGTTATTAACACGACGATTAATGAGAGAAATGTTTCTATTTTCTGCTTGCAACTGGACCGTCTAGAGCGTACACGGTAAATACAACTCATTGTTTTTAAAAAGAAGTACTTTAGTAGCCCTGAAAAGCGAGCGAGTGCGCCAGTGTGTGTGTGTGGGGGGGGGGACGTCGAATTCGGCTTGGGGGGGGGGGGGGGGGGGGGCTGAGGACGTCTAATTCGGCGTCTGCTGCCAGCCACAAATGCCCGAATTTTGACGAGTTTTCCTTGTCAACGGTTGTAAATGATTGCGTTGTTTAAAAAATAACTTTATTTAACTCTAATTTACCCTTTTAGATAATATTACGTTGCAGTCACGTGCCGCGGAAATTGCATCAGTAGGCGGAACTTCCGCCAAGATTCAAATCCGTGAGCGCGGCTTTCAACGGAGTAGGAAAGAGCGAGACTGCAATGGGCAAGCGACACAGAGCGGTTATTAACACGACGATTAATGAGAGAAATGTTTCTATATTCTGCTTGCAACTGGACCGTCTAGAGTGTGCACGGTAAATACAACTCATTGTTTTTAAAAAGAAGTACTTTTGTAGCCCTGAAAAGCAAGCGAGTGAGTGCGTCAGTGTGTGTGTGTGTGGAGGGGGGGGGGGGGTTACGTCGAATTCGGCGTCTGCTGCCTGCCACTAATGCCCGAAATATCTTTATTTTCTGCTTATAACTGGAACGTCTAGAGCGTACACGGTAAATACGATTCATTGTGTTTAAAGAGATTTACTTTTGTGTAGTTTCACTAAAGTTGTCGATGTAGCTAGCGTTCACATAGCAATAGCAATGTGTAGCTGTGTAGCTAACCCTAGCTGAAACGTAGTTGTATCTAGTTGTACTAAGTTCATTCTGTTTCCTTTTTCAATCACTTTTTGGTTCTTTTATCACAAACAGGGTATTTTAGGTTGCATTACCTGACATGTTTCGGCATGAACTTCCGCCTTCATCAGAATGTCCACTCTGTGACACTCTGTGACACTGATGAAGGCGGAAGTTCATGCCGAAACATGTCAGGTAATGCAACCTAAAATACCCTGTTTGTGATAAAAGAACCAAAAGGTGGTGGTGGTAGTTGTATCTGTGAATGTTTGTTGAGGCTAAATGCTAATCTTCTATTTTATTCCTTTACAGTCCACGGTGTTTGTTGGCTGTGTTTTCCACTGTAAGAAGAAAAAAAAATACAAATCAGTTGGAGGCTCGCATCATTCACCAGGAGCCACAATGGTTGGACGTTGGCAAAGACTTCTCAAGTGAGTACCCCTTTCTTCCTCTATTTATGTTAAACACCTCCTATTAAAACTTCCACTGGCTGCAGACAGCCGCGTTTGATCCACCAACAGTATTGCAACTTGCAATTAACTCCTAGTGTCCTTCTCATTAATATGGAATGGTAGCAAATCCAAATTTGCCTGAGAACAAAAATAGATGAAATAAATTAAATAAGTCTTACTTGTTCCCATTAAATAAATTAAGTAGGTCGTCTTCCCATTCCTTTTCAAACAAGTAAAGCCTGCCCATTTTGTGTCGTAGTTTTTGCGTCTATACCTAGTATTTATACAAAATCAAAATTTAAATGACTTTACTCATTCATTTATTTATTCAAAAGATCCAAAGTTGTGTTATGTGTAATTCACAACAAGTCTCATGTCAAAATAAATTAAATAAGTCTTTTTCCCACTCCTTTTCAAACAAGTAAACTCTGTCTATTTTGTGTAGTAGATTTTCTGTTTATACCTAGTATTTATACGTCGTAATTTAAATTCTCATTATCAAATATTCATCCATTCAAAAAAAATCCAAAGGTGTGTGTACCTATGTGTAATTCAGAACATATCTCGTGTTACTCTACTCGCTCTTATCAACTTCTATCATTTTAACTAAGCTTTTAATACGTCATCAGGTCTCATTCAAAAGATCCAAAGTTGTGTGCGCTATGTGTAATTCAAAATAGATCTCGTTACTCCACTCGCTCATATGACCAACTTCTATCAATTTAACTAAGCGTTTAGTACGTCCTATCAGATCTATAGCCAAGATTTGGCACCATGTGGTGAAATTTTGAATTGCAGCACATCCAATTTTGCCTGGGAATAAAAATAGATTAAATAAGCTAAATAAGTCTTACTTTTTCCCATTAAATAAATTAAATAGGTCTTCTTCCCACTCCTTTTCAAACAAGGTCTCAAGTTACTCCAATCGCTCTTATTAACAACTTCTATCAATTTAACTAAGTGTTTAATACGTTCTATTAAGACGTATGTGAAAATTTGGCACCATCCTTTGGTTAAATCAAGATTAAGAGCAAATCCAAATTTTCCTGGGAACTAAAATAGATTAAATAAATTTAAAAAATCCTCTTCCCACTCCTTTTCAAATAAGTAAACTGCCCATTTTGTGCTGTAGGATTTCCGTATATACCTAGTATTTAACCAAAATCATTATTTAAACGACTTCATTCATTTATTCATTCAATAGATCTAAAGTTGTGTTAGGTGTAATTCAAAATAGGTCTCTAAGTGCCACCGGCCCTGCCGAGCTTCAGAGTCCGACCAGCGCCGGTTCTGCAGCCGGCCTCGAATGACGAAAAATAACGGGCTCCGCCTGGAGGTCCCCGCCAACTCGGCGAATATTTTCTAAGTGCCACCAGTCACAGGGGTGCAGTACCAACTTTGGTCTTTAGGTGCGCCAGAGTACAATGTGTTGGTCCCCCTAGTTAATGTACTCATTAACTTTACCACTGTTTTCCAAAACACAATCGGTACGAGAATGGGGGCGGACCCCTCACAGCCATGCCAGCGCAACAAAAGTCCGCTCCGCGCTGATTCCCCTGTCTGCCACGCATGACGAAACACGTCGGTCTGCCCCTGGAGCTCACGAGACACAAAAAAATTTCCAAGTGCCACCGGCTCTTCCGAGCAAATGGGTCCGCTCCGCGCTGGTTCCCGGCCCCCGAATGACGAAAACTGCCGGTCTCCGTCTGGAGGTAATGACAAACCTTTGGCGAATATTTACTAAGTGCCACCGGCTCTGCGTGGCTATGGCGTCCGCCCAACGCCGGTTCCCGGGTCGAACCCGGATGACGAAAACTGTCGGTCTCCGCCCGGAGCTCCCAGCCAACTCGGTGAATATTTTCTAAGTGCCACCGGCTCTGTGTGGCTATGGCGTCCGCCCAACGCCGGTTCCTGGGTCGAACCCGGATGACGCAAACTGTCGGTCTCCGCCCGGAGCTCCCAGCCAACTCTGCGAATATTTTCTAAGTGCCACTGGCTCTGCGTGGCTATGGCGTCCGCCCAACGCCGGTTCCCGGGTCGAACCCGGATGACGAAAAATGTCAGTCTCCGCCCGGAGCTCCCCGCCAACTCGGGGAATATTTTCTAAGTGCCACCGGCTCTGCGTTGCTATGGCGTCCGCCCAACGCCGGTTCACGGGTCGCACCCGGATGACGAAAACTGTCGGTCTCCGCCCGGAGCTTCCAGCCAACTCGGCGAATATTTTCTAAGTGCCACCGGCTCTGCGTTGCTAAGGCGTCCGCCCAACGCCGGTTCACGGGTCGAACACGGATGACGAAAACTGTCGGTCTCCGCCCAGAGCTCCCAGCCAACTCGGCAAATATTTTCTAAGTGCCACCGGCTCTGCGTGGCTATCGCGTCCGCCCAACGCCGGTTCCCGGGTCGAACCCGGATGACGAAAAATGTCAGTCTCCGCCCGGAGCTTCCAGCCAACTCGGCGAATATTTTCTAAGTGCCACCGGCTCTGCGTTGCTAAGGCGTCCGCCCAACGCCGGTTCACGGGTCGAACACGGATGACAAAAATGTCGATCTCCGCCCGGAGCTCCCAGCCAACTCGGCGAATATTTTCTAAGTGCCACCGGCTCTGCGTGGCTATCGCGTCCGCCCAACGCCGGTTCCCGGGTCGAACCCGGATGACGAAAAATGTCAGTCTCCGCCCGGAGCTCCCAGCCAACTCGGCGAATATTTTCTAAGTGCCACAGGCTCTGCGTGGCTATGGCGTCCGCCCAACGCCGGTTCCCGGGTCGAACCCGGATGATGAAAAATGCCAGTCTCCGCCCGGAGCTCCCAGCCAACTCGGCGAATATTTTCTAAGTGCCACCGGGTCGTCCGAGCTTCGGCGTCCGACAGCACCGGTTCCGCAGCCGGCCTCGAATGACGAAAAATAACGGTCTCCGCCTAGAGATCAACGCCAACTTGGCTAATATTTTCTTAGTGCCACGGGCCCTGCAAAGCTCTGGCGTCCGCCCAGCGTCGGTTCTGCAGCCGGCCTCGAATGACGAAAAATAACGGTCTCCGCCTGGAGGTCCCCGCCAACTCGGCGAATATTTTCTAAGTGCCACCGGCTCTGCGTGGCTATGGCGTCCGCCCAACGCCGGTTCCCGGGTCGAACCCGGATGACGAAAACTGTCGGTCTCCGCCCGGAGCTCCCAGCCAACTCAGCAAATATTTTCTAAGTGCCACCGGCTCTGTGTGGCTATGGCGTCCGCCCAACGCCGGTTCCCGGGTCGAACCCGGATGACGAAAACTGTCTGTCTCCACCCGGAGTTCCCAGCCAACTCGGCGAATATTTTCTAAGTTCCACTGGCTCTGCGTGGCTATGGCATCCGCCCAACGCCGGGGTCCCGGGTCGAACCCGGATGACGAAAAATGATAGTCTCCTCCTGGAGCTCCCAGCCAACTCGGCGAATATTTTCTAAGTGCCACCGGCTCTGCGTGGCTAAGGCGTCCGCCCAACGCCGGTTCCCGGGTCGAACCCGGATGACGAAAAATGTCAGTCTCCGCCCGGAGCTCCCAGCCAACTCGGCGAATATTTTCTAAGTGCGTCCGCCCAGCGCCGGTTCTGCAGCCGGCCTCGAATGACGAAAAATAACGGTCTCCGTCTGGAGGTCAACGCCAACTTGGCGAATATTTTCTAAGTGCCACCGGCCCTGCAAAGCTCTGGCGTCCGCCCAGCGCCGGTTCTGCAGCCGGCCTCGAATGACGAAAAATAACGGTCTCTGCCTGGAGATCAACGCCAACTTGGCGAATATTTTCTAAGTGCCACCGGCCCTGTAAAGCTCTGGCCCAGCGCCGGTTCTGCAGCCGGCCTCGAATGACGAAAAATAACGGTCTCCGCCTGGAGATCAACGCCAACTTGGCGAATATTTTCTAAGTGCCACCGGCCCTGCCGAGCTTCGGCGTCTGACAAGCGCCGGTTCCGCAGCCGGCCTTGAATGACGAAAAATAACGGTCTCCGCCTGGAGATCAACGCAAACTTGGCGAATATTTTTTAAGTGCCACCGGCCCTGCAAAGCTCTGGCGTCCGCCCAGCGCCGGTTCTGCAGCCGGCCTCGAATGACGGAAAATAACGATCTCTTCCTGGAGGTCCCCGCCAACTCGGCGAATATTTTCTAAGTGCCACCGGCTCTGCGTGGCTATGGCGTCCGCCCAACGCCGGTTCCCGGGTCGAACCCGGATGACGAAAAATTGTCGGTCTCCGCCCGGAGCACCCAGCCAACTCGGCGAATATTTTCTAAGTGCCACCGGCTCTGCGTGGCTTTGGCGTCCGCCCAACGCCGGTTCCCGGGTCGAACCCGGATGACGAAAAATGTCAGTCTCCGCCCGGAGCTCCCAGCCAACTCGGCGAATATTTTCTAAGTGCGTCCGCCCAGCGCCGGTTCTGCAGCCGGCCTCGAATGACGAAAAATAACGGTCTCCGTCTGGAGGTCAACGCCAACTTGGCGAATATTTTCTAAGTGCCACCGGCCCTGCAAAGCTCTGGCGTCCGCCCAGCGCCGGTTCTGCAGCCGGCCTCGAATGACGAAAAATAACGGTCTCTGCCTGGAGATCAACGCCAACTTGGCGAATATTTTCTAAGTGCCACCGGCCCTGTAAAGCTCTGGCCCAGCGCCGGTTCTGCAGCCGGCCTCGAATGACGAAAAATAACGGTCTCCGCCTGGAGATCAACGCCAACTTGGCGAATATTTTCTAAGTGCCACCGGCCCTGCCGAGCTTCGGCGTCTGACAAGCGCCGGTTCCGCAGCCGGCCTTGAATGACGAAAAATAACGGTCTCCGCCTGGAGATCAACGCAAACTTGGCGAATATTTTTTAAGTGCCACCGGCCCTGCAAAGCTCTGGCGTCCGCCCAGCGCCGGTTCTGCAGCCGGCCTCGAATGACGGAAAATAACGATCTCTTCCTGGAGGTCCCCGCCAACTCGGCGAATATTTTCTAAGTGCCACCGGCTCTGCGTGGCTATGGCGTCCGCCCAACGCCGGTTCCCGGGTCGAACCCGGATGACGAAAAATTGTCGGTCTCCGCCCGGAGCACCCAGCCAACTCGGCGAATATTTTCTAAGTGCCACCGGCTCTGCGTGGCTTTGGCGTCCGCCCAACGCCGGTTCCCGGGTCGAACCCGGATGACAAAAATGTCGATCTCCGCCCAGAGCTCCCAGCCAACTCGGTGAATATTTTCTAAGTGCCACCGGCCCTGCCGAGGTTCGGCGTCTGACCAGCGCTGGTTCTGCAGCCGGCCTCGAATGACAAAAAATAACGGTCTCTGCCTGGAGGTCAACGCCAACTTGGCGAATATTTTCTAAGTGCCACCGGCCCTGCAAAGCTCTGGCGTCCGCCCAGTGCCGGTTCTGCAGCTGGCCTCGAATGACGAAAAATAACGGTCTCCGCCTGGAGGTCCCAGCCAACTCGGCGAATATTTTCTAAGTGCCACCGGCTCTGCGTGGCTAAAGCGTCCGCCCAATGCCGGTTCCCGGGTCGAACCCGGTTGACAAAAATGTCGATCTCCGCCCGGAGCTCCCAGCCAACTCGGCGAACATTTTCTAAGTGCCACCGGCTCTGCGTGGCTATGGCGTCCGCCCAACGCCGGTTTCCGGGTCGAACCCGGATGACGAAAAATGTCGGTCTCCGCCCGGAGCTCCCAGCCAACTCGGCGAATATTTTCTAAGTGCCACCGGCTCTGCGTGGCTATGGCGTCCGCCCAACGCCGGTTCCCGGGTCGAACCCGGATGACAAAAATGTCGATCTCCGCCCGGAGCTCCCAGCCAACTCGGCGAATATTTTCTAAGTGCCACCGGCTCTGCGTGGCTATCGCGTCCGCCCAACGCCGGTTCCCGGGTCGAACCCGGATGACGAAAAATGTCAGTCTCC
Organism: Syngnathus leptorhynchus; assembly: GCF_054491065.1. NCBI lineage: Eukaryota > Metazoa > Chordata > Actinopteri > Syngnathiformes > Syngnathidae > Syngnathus > Syngnathus leptorhynchus. Next base: position 4,398,719 of record NC_141198.1, on the reverse strand, counting down.
GCCCGGAGCTCCCAGCCAACTCGGCGAATATTTTCTAAGTGCCACAGGCTCTGCGTGGCTATGGCGTCCACCCAACGCCGGTTCCCGGGTCGAACCCGGATGATGAAAAATGCCAGTCTCCGCCCGGAGCTCCCAGCCAACTCGGCGAATATTTTCTAAGTGCCACCGGGTCGTCCGAGCTTCGGCGTCCGACAGCACCGGTTCCGCAGCCGGCCTCGAATGACGAAAAATAACGGTCTCCGCCTAGAGATCAACGCCAACTTGGCTAATATTTTCTTAGTGCCACGGGCCCTGCAAAGCTCTGGCGTCCGCCCAGCGTCGGTTCTGCAGCCGGCCTCGAATGACGAAAAATAACGGTCTCCGCCTGGAGGTCCCCGCCAACTCGGCGAATATTTTCTAAGTGCCACCGGCTCTGCGTGGCTATGGCGTCCGCCCAACGCCGGTTCCCGGGTCGAACCCGGATGACGAAAACTGTCGGTCTCCGCCCGGAGCTCCCAGCCAACTCAGCAAATATTTTCTAAGTGCCACCGGCTCTGCGTGGCTATGGCGTCCGCCCAACGCCGGTTCCCGGGTCGAACCCGGATGACGAAAAATGTCAGTCTCCGCCCGGAGCTCCCAGCCAACTCGGCGAATATTTTCTAAGTGCCGCCGGCTCTGCGTTGCTAAGGCGTCCGCCCAACACTGGTTCCCGGGTCGAACCCGGATGACTAAAACTGTCGGTCTCCGCCCGGAGCTCCCAGCCAACTCGGCGAATATTTTCTAAGTGCCACCGGCTCGTCCGAGCTTCGGCGTCCGACAGCACCGGTTCCGCAGCCGGCCTCGAATGACGAAAAATAACGGTCTCCGCCTAGAGATCAACGCCAATTTGGCTAATATTTTCTAAGTGACACCGGCCCTGTAAAGCTCTGGCCCAGCGCCGGTTCTGCAGCCGGCCTCGAATGACGAAAAATAACGGTCTCCGCCTGGAGATCAACGCCAACTTGGCAAATATTTTCTAAGTGCCACCGGCCCTGCCGAGCTTCGGCGTCTGACAAGCGCCGGTTCCGCAGCCGGCCTTGAATGACGAAAAATAACGGTCTCTGCCTGGAGATCAACGCAAACTTGGCGAATATTTTTTAAGTGCCACCGGCCCTAAAAAGCTCTGGCGTCCGCCCAGCGCCGGTTCTGCAGCCGGCCTCGAATGACGGAATATAACGGTCTCTTCCTGGAGGTCCCCGCCAACTCGGCGAATATTTTCTAAGTGCCACCGGCTCTGCGTGGCTATGGCGTCCGCCCAACGCCGGTTCCCGGGTCGAACCCGGATGATGAAAAATTGTCGGTCTCCGCCCGGAGCACCCAGCCAACTCGGCGAATATTTTCTAAGTGCCACCGGCTCTGCGTGGCTATGGCGTCCGCCCAACGCCGGTTCCCGGGTCGAACCCGGATGACAAAAATGTCGATCTCCGCCCGGAGCTCCCAGCCAACTCGGTGAATATTTTCTAAGTGCCACCGGCCCTGCCGAGGTTCAGCGTCTGACCAGCGCTGGTTCTGCAGCCGGCCTTGAATGACAAAAAATAACGGTCTCTGCCTGGAGGTCAACGCCAACTTGGCGAATATTTTCTAAGTGCCACCGGCCCTGCAAAGCTCTGGCGTCCGCCCAGTGCCGGTTCTGCAGCTGGCCTCGAATGACGAAAAATAACGGTCTCCGCCTGGAGGTCCCAGCCAACTCGGCGAATATTTTCTAAGTGCCACCGGCTCTGCGTGGCTAAAGCGTCCGCCCAACGCCGGTTCCCGGGTCGAACCCGGTTGACAAAAATGTCGATCTCCGCCCGGAGCTCCCAGCCAACTCGGCGAATATTTTCTAAGTGCCACTGGCTCTGCGTGGCTATGGCGTCCGCCCAACGCCGGTTCCCGGGTCGAACCCGGATGACGAAAAATGTCAGTCTCCGCCCGGAGCTCCCAGCCAACTCGGCGAATATTTTCTAAGTGCCACCGGCTCTGCGTTGCTAAGGCGTCCGCCCAACACTGGTTCCCGGGTCGAACCCGGATGACTAAAACTGTCGGTCTCCGCCCGGAGCTCCCAGCCAACTCGGCGAATATTTTCTAAGTGCCACCGGCTCGTCCGAGCTTCGGCGTCCGACAGCACCGGTTCCGCAGCCGGCCTCGAATGACGAAAAATAACGGTCTCCGCCTAGAGATCAACGCCAACTTGGCTAATATTTTCTTAGTGCCACGGGCCCTGCAAAGCTCTGGTGTCCGCCCAGCGTCTGTTCTGCAGCCGGCCTCGAATGACGAAAAATAACGGTCTCCGCCTGGAGGTCCCCGCCAACTCGGCGAATATTTTCTAAGTGCCACCGGCTCTGCGTGGCTATGGCGTCCGCCCAACGCCGGTTCCCGGGTCGAACCCGGATGACGAAAACTGTCGGTCTCCGCCCGGAGCTCCTAGCCAACTCAGCAAATATTTTCTAAGTGCCACCGGCTCTGTGTGGCTATGGCGTCCGCCCAACGCCGGTTCCCGGGTCGAACCCGGATGACGAAAACTGTCTGTCTCCACCCGGAGTTACCAGCCAACTCAGCGAATATTTTCTAAGTTCCACTGGCTCTGCGTGGCTATGGCATCCGCCCAACGCCGGTTCCCGGGTCGAACCCGGATGACGAAAAATGATAGTCTCCTCCTGGAGCTCCCAGCCAACTCGGCGAATATTTTCTAAATGCCACCGGCTCTGCGTGGCTAAGGCGTCCGCCCAACGCCGGTTCCCGGGTCGAACCCGGATGACGAAAAATGTCAGTCTCCGCCCGGAGCTCCCAGCCAACTCGGCGAATATTTTCTAAGTGCGTCCGCCCAGCGCCGGTTCTGCAGCCGGCCTCGAATGACGAAAAATAACGGTGTCCGTCTGGAGGTCAACGCCAACTTGGCGAATATTTTCTAAGTGCCACCGCCCCTGCAAAGCTCTGGCGTCCGCCCAGCGCCGGTTCTGCAGCCGGCCTCGAATGACGAAAAATAACGGTCTCTGCCTGGAGATCAACGCCAACTTGGCGAATATTTTCTAAGTGCCACCGGCCCTGTAAAGCTCTGGCCCAGCGCCGGTTCTGCAGCCGGCCTCGAATGACGCAAAATAACGGTCTCCGCCTGGAGATCAACGCCAACTTGGCGAATATTTTCTAAGTGCCACCGGCCCTGCCGAGCTTCGGCGTCTGACAAGCGCCGGTTCCGCAGCCGGCCTTGAATGACGAAAAATAACGGTCTCCGCCTGGAGATCAACGCAAACTTGGCGAATATTTTTTAAGTGCCACCGGCCCTGCAAAGCTCTGACGTCCGCCCAGCGCCGGTTCTACAGCCGGCCTCGAATGACGGAAAATAACGGTCTCTTCCTGGAGGTCCCCGCCAACTCGGCGAATATTTTCTAAGTGCCACCGGCTCTGCGTGGCTATGGCGTCCGCCCAACGCCGGTTCCCGGGTCGAACCCGGATGACGAAAAATTGTCGGTCTCCGCCCGGAGCACCCAGCCAACTCGGCGAATATTTTCTAAGTGCCACCGGCTCTGCGTGGCTATGGCGTCCGCCCAACGCCGGTTCCCGGGTCGAACCCGGATGACAAAAATGTCGATCTCCGCCCGGAGCTCCCAGCCAACTCGGCGAATATTTTCTAAGTGCCACCGGCTCTGCGTGGCTATGGCGTCCGCCCAACGCCGGTTCCCGGGTCTAACCCGGATGACAAAAATGTTTATCTCCGCCCGGAGCTCCCAGCCAACTCGGCGAATATTTTCTAAGTGCCACCGGCTCTGCGTGGCTATGGCGTCCGCCCAACGCCGGTTCCCGGGTCGAACCCGGATGACGAAAACTGTCGGTCTCCGCCCGGAGCTCCCAGCCAACTCAGCAAATATTTTCTAAGTGCCACCGGCTCTGTGTGGCTATGGCGTCCGCCCAACGCCGGTTCCCGGGTCGAACCCGGATGACGAAAACTGTCTGTCTCCACCCGGAGTTCCCAGCCAACTCGGCGAATATTTTCTAAGTTCCACTGGCTCTGCGTGGCTATGGCATCCGCCCAACGCCGGTTCCCGGGTCGAACCCGGATGACGAAAAATGATAGTCTCCTCCTGGAGCTCCCAGCCAACTCGGCGAATATTTTCTAAGTGCCACCGGCTCTGCGTGGCTAAGGCGTCCGCCCAACGCCGGTTCTCGAGTTGAAGCCGATGACGAAAACTGTCGGTCTCCGCCCGGAGCTCCCAGCCAACTCGGCGAATATTTTCGAAGTGCCACCAGCTCTGCGTGAATATGGCGTCCGCCCAACGCCGGTTCCCGGGTCGAACCCGGATGACGAAAAATGTCGGTCTCCGCCCGGAGCTCCCAGCCAACTCGGCAAATATTTTCTAAGTGCCACTTGCTCTGCGTGGCTAAGGCGTCCGACCAGCGCCGGTTCCCGGGTCGAACCCGGATGACGAAAACTGTCTGTCTCCGCCCGGAGCTCCCAGCCAACTCGGCGAATATTTTCTAAGTGCCATCGGCTCTGCGTGGCTATGGCGTCCGCCCAACGCCGGTTCCCGGGTCGAACCCGGAAGACGAAAAATGTCGGTCTCTGCCCGGAGCTCCCAGCCAACTCGGCGAATATTTTCTTAGTGCCACCGGCTCTGTGTGGCTAAGGCGTCCGCTCAACGCCGGTTCCCAGGTCGAACCCGGATGACGACAACTGTCGGTCTCCGCCCGGAGCTCCCAGACAACTCGGCGAATATTTTCTAAGTGCCACCGGCCCGTCCGAGCTTCGGCGTCCGACCAGCGCCGGTTCCGCAGCCGGCCTCGAATGACGAAAAATAACGGTCTCCGCATGGAGATCAACGCCAACTTGGCGAATATTTTCTTAGTGCCACGGGCCCTGCAAAGCTCTGGCGTCCGCCGAGCGCCGGTTCTGCAGCCGGACTCGAATGACAAAAAATAACGGTCTCCGCCTGGAGCTCCCAGACAACTCGGCGAATATTTTCTAAGTGCCACCGGCCCGTCCGAGCTTCGGCGTCCGACCAGCGCCGGTTCCGCAGCCGGCCTCGAATGACGAAAAATAACGGTCTCCGCATGGAGATCAACGCCAACTTGGCGAATATTTTCTAAGTGCCACCGGCCCTGCAAAGCTCTGGCGTCCGCCCAGTGCCGGTTCTGCAGCCGGGCTCGAATGACGGAAAATAACGGTCTCTTCCTGGAGGTCCCCGCCAACTCGGCAAATAATTTCTAAGTGCCACCGGCTCTATGTGGCTATGGCGTCCGCCCAACGCCGGTTCCCGGGTCGAACCCGGATGACGAAAAATGTCGTTCTCCGCCCGGAGCTCCCAGCCAATTTGCCGAATATTTTCTAAGTGCCACCGGCTCTGCGTGGCTAAGGCGTCCGCCCGCCGGTTCCCGGGTCGAACCCGGATGACAAAAATGTCGATCTCCGCCCAGAGCTCCCAGCCAACTCGGCGAATATTTTCTATGTGCCACCAGCCCTGCCGAGCTTCGGCGTCTGACCAGCGCTGGTTCTGCAGCCGGCCTCGAATGACAAAAAATAACGGTCTCCGCCTGGAGGTCAACGCCAACTTGGCGAATATTTTCTAAGTGCCACGGGCCCTGCAAAGCTCTGGCGTCCGCCGAGCGCCGGTTCTGCAGCCGGACTCGAAAGACAAAAAATAACGGTCTCCGCCTGGAGGTCCCCGCCAACTCTGCGAATATTTTCTAAATGCCACCGGCTCTGCGTGGCTATGGCGTCCGCCCAACGCCGGTTCCCTGGTCGAACCCGGATGACAAACTGTCGGTCTCCGCCCGGAGCTCCCAGCCAACTCTGCGAATATTTTCAAAGTGCCACTGGCTCTGCGTGGCTATGGCGTCCGCCCAACGCCGGTTCCCGGGTCGAACCCGGAAGACGAAAAATGTCGGTCTCTGCCCGGAGCTCCCAGCCAACTCGGCGAATATTTTCTTAGTGCCACCGGCTCTGTGTGGCTAAGGCGTCCGCTCAACGCCGGTTCCCAGGTCGAACCCGGATGACGAAAACTGTCGGTCTCCGCCCGGAGCTTCCAGACAACTCGGCGAATATTTTCTAAGTGCCACCGGCCCGTCCGAGCTTCGGCGTCCGACCAGCGCCGGTTCCGCAGCCGGCCTCGAATGACGAAAAATAACGGTCTCCGCATGGAGATCAACGCCAACTTGGCGAATATTTTCTTAGTGCCACGGGCCCTGCAAAGCTCTGGCGTCCGCCGAGCGCCGGTTCTGCAGCCGGACTCGAATGACAAAAAATAACGGTCTCCGCCTGGAGCTCCCAGACAACTCGGCGAATATTTTCTAAGTGCCACCGGCCCGTCCGAGCTTCGGCGTCCGACCAGCGCCGGTTCCGCAGCCGGCCTCGAATGACGAAAAATAACGGTCTCCGCATGGAGATCAACGCCAACTTGGCGAATATTTTATAAGTGCCACCGGCCCTGCAAAGCTCTGGCGTCCGCCCAGTGCCGGTTCTGCAACCGGCCTCGAATGACGGAAAATAACGGTCTCTTCCTGGAGGTCCCCGCCAACTCGGCAAATAATTTCTAAGTGCCACCGGCTCTATGTGGCTATGGCGTCCGCCCAACGCCGGTTCCCGGGTCGAACCCGGATGACGAAAAATGTCGTTCTCCGCCCGGAGCTCCCAGCCAATTTGCCGAATATTTTCTAAGTGCCACCGGCTCTGCGTGGCTAAGGCGTCCGCCCGCCGGTTCCCGGGTCGAACCCGGAAGACAAAAATGTCGATCTCCGCCCAGAGCTCCCAGCCAACTCGGCGAATATTTTCTATGTGCCACCAGCCCTGCCGAGCTTCGGCGTCTGACCAGCGCTGGTTCTGCAGCCGGCCTCGAATGACAAAAAATAACGGTCTCCGCCTGGAGGTCAACGCCAACTTGGCGAATATTTTCTAAGTGCCACGGGCCCTGCAAAGCTCTGGCGTCCGCCGAGCGCCGGTTCTGCAGCCGGACTCGAATGACAAAAAATAACGGTCTCCGCCTGGAGGTCCCCGCCAACTCGGCGAATATTTTCTAAATGCCACCGGCTCTGCGTGGCTATGGCGTCCGCCCAACGCCGGTTCCCTGGTCGAACCCGGATGACAAACTGTCGGTCTCCGCCCGGAGCTCCCAGCCAACTCTGCGAATATTTTCAAAGTGCCACTGGCTCTGCGTGGCTATGGCGTCCGCCCAACGCCGGTTCCCGGGTCGAACCCGGATGACGAAAAATGTCAGTCTCCGCCCGGAGCTCCCAGCCAACTCGGCGAATATTTTCTAAGTGCCACCGGCTCTGCGTTGCTAAGGCGTCCGCCCAACACTGGTTCCCGGGTCGAACCCGGATGACTAAAACTGTCGGTCTCCGCCCGGAGCTCCCAGCCAACTCGGCGAATATTTTCTAAGTGCCACCGGCTCGTCCGAGCTTCGGCGTCCGACAGCACCGGTTCCGCAGCCGGCCTCGAATGACGAAAAATAACGGTCTCCGCCTAGAGATCAACGCCAACTTGGCTAATATTTTCTTAGTGCCACGGGCCCTGCAAAGCTCTGGCGTCCGCCCAGCGTCGGTTCTGCAGCCGGCCTCGAATGACGAAAAATAACGGTCTCCGCCTGGAGGTCCCCGCCAACTCGGCGAATATTTTCTAAGTGCCACCGGCTCTGCGTGGCTATGGCGTCCGCCCAACGCCGGTTCCCGGGTCGAACCCGGATGACGAAAACTGTCGGTCTCCGCCCGGAGCTCCCAGCCAACTCAGCAAATATTTTCTAAGTGCCACCGGCTCTGTGTGGCTATGGCGTCCGCCCAACGCCGGTTCCCGGGTCGAACCCGGATGACAAAAACTGTCTGTCTCCACCCGGAGTTCCCAGCCAACTCGGCGAATATTTTCTAAGTTCCACTGGCTCTGCGTGGCTATGGCATCCGCCCAACGCCGGTTCCCGGGTCGAACCCGGATGACGAAAAATGATAGTCTCCTCCTGGAGCTCCCAGCCAACTCGGCGAATATTTTCTAAGTGCCACCGGCTCTGCGTGGCTAAGGCGTCCGCCCAACGCCGGTTCTCGAGTTGAAGCCGATGACGAAAACTGTCGGTCTCCGCCCGGAGCTCCCAGCCAACTCGGCGAATATTTTCGAAGTGCCACCAGCTCTGCGTGAATATGGCGTCCGCCCAACGCCGGTTCCCGGGTCGAACCCGGATGACGAAAAATGTCGGTCTCCGCCCGGAGCTCCCAGCCAACTCGGCGAATATTTTCTAAGTGCCACCGGCCCTGCCGAGCTTCTGCGTCCGACCAGCGCCGGTTCTGAAGCCGGCCTCGAATGACAAAAATTAACGATCTCCGCCTGGAGGTCCCCGCCAACTCGGCGAATATTTTCTAAGTGCCACCAGTCACAGCTGTGCAGTACCAACTTTGGTCTTTAGGTGCACCAGAGTACAATGTGTTGGTCCCCCTAGGTAGTGTACTCATTAACTTTACCCCTGTTTTCCAAAACACAATCGGTACGAGTATGGGGACCCCTCACAGCCCTGCCAGAGCAACAAAAGTCCGCTCCGCGCTGGTTCCCCTGTCGGCCACGCATGACGAAACACGTCGGTCTGCCCCTGGACCTCACGAGACACATAATATTTTCTAAGTGCCACCGGCTTTTCCGAGCAAATGTGTCCTCTCCGCGCTGGTTCCCCTGTCGGCCCCGAATGGCGAAAACTGCCAGTCTCCGTCTGGAGGTCATGACAAACTTTTTGGCGAATATTTTCTAATTGCCACCGGCTCTGCGTGGCTATGGCGTCCGCCCAACGCCGGTTCCCGGGTTGAACCCGGATGACGAAAAATGTCGGCCTCCGCCCGGAGCTCCCAGCCAACTCGGCGAATATTTTCCAAGTACCACCGGCTCTGCGTGGCTATGGCATCCGCCCAACGCCGTTTCCCGGGTCGAACCCGGATGACGAAAAATGTCGGTCTCCGCCCGGAGCTCCCAGCCAACTCGGCGAATATTTTCTAAGTGCCACTGGCTCTGCGTGGCTAAGGCGTCCGCCCAACGCCGGTTCCCGGGTCGAACCCGGATGACGAAAACTGTCTGTCTCCGCCCGGAGCTCCCAGCCAACTCGGCGAATATTTTCTTAGTGCCACCGGCTCTGTGTGGCTAAGGCGTCCGCTCAACGCCGGTTCCCAGGTCGAACCCGGATGACGAAAACTGTCGGTCTCCGCCCGGAGCTCCCAGACAACTCGGCGAATATTTTCTAAGTGCCACCGGCCCGTCCGAGCTTCGGCGTCCGACCAGCGCCGGTTCCGCAGCCGGCCTCGAATGACGAAAAATAACGGTCTCCGCATGGAGATCAACGCCAACTTGGCGAATATTTTCTAAGTGCCACCGGCCCTGCAAAGCTCTGGCATCCGCCCAGCGCCGGTTCTGCAGCCGGCCTCGAATGACGGAAAATAACGGTCTCTTCCTGGAGGTCCCCGCCAACTCGGCAAATAATTTCTAAGTGCCACCGGCTCTATGTGGCTATGGCGTCCGCCCAACGCCGGTTCCCGGGTCGAACCCGGATGACGAAAAATGTCGTTCTCCGCCCGGAGCTCCCAGCCAATTTGCCGAATATTTTCTAAGTGCCACCGGCTCTGCGTGGCTAAGGCGTCCGCCCGCCGGTTCCCGGGTCGAACCCGGATGACAAAAATGTCGATCTCCGCCCAGAGCTCCCAGCCAACTCGGCGAATATTTTCTATGTGCCACCAGCCCTGCCGAGCTTCGGCGTCTGACCAGCGCTGGTTCTGCAGCCGGCCTCGAATGACAAAAAATAACGGTCTCCGCCTGGAGGTCAACGCCAACTTGGCGAATATTTTCTAAGTGCCACCGGCCCTGCAAAGCTCTGGCGTCTGCCCAGCGCCGGTTCTGCAGCCGGCCTCGAATGACGAAAAATAACGGTCTCCGCCTGGAGCTCCCAGCCAACTCGGCGAATATTTTCCAAGTACCACCGGCTCTGCGTGGCTATGGCATCCGCCCAACGCCGGTTCCCGGGTCGAACCCGGATGACAAAAATGTCGATCTCCGCCCGGCTCTCCCAGCCAACTCGGCGAATATTTTCTAAGTGCCACCGGCTCTGCGTGGCTATCGCGTCCGCCCAACGCCGGTTCCCGGGTCGAACCCGGATGACGAAAAATGTCAGTCTCCGCCCGGAGCTCCCAGCCAACTCGGCGAATATTTTCTAAGTGCCACAGGCTCTGCGTGGCTATGGCGTCCGCCCAACGCCGGTTCCCGGGTCGAACCCGGATGATGAAAAATGCCAGTCTCCGCCCGGAGCTCCCAGCCAACTCGGCGAATATTTTCTAAGTGCCACCGGGTCGTCCGAGCTTCGGCGTCCGACAGCACCGGTTCCGCAGCCGGCCTCGAATGACGAAAAATAACGGTCTCCGCCTAGAGATCAACGCCAACTTGGCGAATATTTTCTTAGTGCCACGGGCCCTGCAAAGCTCTGGCGTCCGCCGAGCGCCGGTTCTGCAGCCGGACTCGAATGACAAAAAATAACGGTCTCCGCCTGGAGGTCCCCGCCAACTCGGCGAATATTTTCTAAATGCCACCGGCTCTGCGTGGCTATGGCGTCCGCCCAACGCCGGTTCCCTGGTCGAACCCGGATGACAAACTGTCGGTCTCCGCCCGGAGCTCCCAGCCAACTCGGCGAATATTTTCAAAGTGCCACTGGCTCTGCGTGGCTATGGCGTCCGCCCAACGCCGGTTCCCGGGTCGAACCCGGATGACGAAAAATGTCAGTCTCCGCCCGGAGCTCCCAGCCAACTCGGCGAATATTTTCTAAGTGCCACCGGCTCTGCGTTGCTAAGGCGTCCGCCCAACACTGGTTCCCGGGTCGAACCCGGATGACTAAAACTGTCGGTCTCCGCCCGGAGCTCCCAGCCAACTCGGCGAATATTTTCTAAGTGCCACCGGCTCGTCCGAGCTTCGGCGTCCGACAGCACCGGTTCCGCAGCCGGCCTCGAATGACGAAAAATAACGGTCTCCGCCTAGAGATCAACGCCAATTTGGCTAATATTTTCTAAGTGCCACCGGCCCTGTAAAGCTCTGGCCCAGCGCCGGTTCTGCAGCCGGCCTCGAATGACGAAAAATAACGGTCTCCGCCTGGAGATCAACGCCAACTTGGCGAATATTTTCTAAGTGCCACCGGCCCTGCCGAGCTTCGGCGTCTGACAAGCGCCGGTTCCGCAGCCGGCCTTGAATGACGAAAAATAACGGTCTCCGCCTGGAGATCAACGCAAACTTGGCGAATATTTTTTAAGTGCCACCGGCCCTGCAAAGCTCTGGCGTCCGCCCAGCGCCGGTTCTGCAGCCGGCCTCGAATGACGGAAAATAACGGTCTCTTCCTGGAGGTCCCCGCCAACTCGGCGAATATTTTCTAAGTGCCACCGGCTCTGCGTGGCTATGGCGTCCGCCCAACGCCGGTTCCCGGGTCGAACCCGGATGATGAAAAATTGTCGGTCTCCGCCCGGAGCACCCAGCCAACTCGGCGAATATTTTCTAAGTGCCACCGGCTCTGCGTGGCTATGGCGTCCACCCAACGCCGGTTCCCGGGTCGAACCCGGATGACAAAAATGTCGATCTCCGCCCGGAGCTCCCAGCCAACTCGGTGAATATTTTCTAAGTGCCACCGGCCCTGCCGAGGTTCGGCGTCTGACCAGCGCTGGTTCTGCAGCCGGCCTCGAATGACAAAAAATAACGGTCTCTGCCTGGAGGTCAACGCCAACTTGGCGAATATTTTCTAAGTGCCACCGGCCCTGCAAAGCTCTGGCGTCCGCCCAGTGCCGGTTCTGCAGCTGGCCTCGAATGACGAAAAATAACGGTCTCCGCCTGGAGGTCCCAGCCAACTCGGCGAATATTTTCTAAGTGCCACCGGCTCTGCGTGGCTAAAGCGTCCGCCCAATGCCGGTTCCCGGGTCGAACCCGGTTGACAAAAATGTCGATCTCCGCCCGGAGCTCCCAGCCAACTCGGCGAATATTTTCTAAGTGCCACCGGCTCTGCGTGGCTATGGCGTCCGCCCAACGCCGGTTTCCGGGTCGAACCCGGATGACGAAAAATGTCGGTCTCCGCCCGGAGCTCCCAGCCAACTCGGCGAATATTTTCTAAGTGCCACCGGCTCTGCGTGGCTATGGCGTCCGCCCAACGCCGGTTCCCGGGTCGAACCCGGATGACAAAAATGTTTATCTCCGCCCGGAGCTCCCAGCCAACTCGGCGAATATTTTCTAAGTGCCACCGGCTCTGCGTGGCTATGGCGTCCGCCCAACGCCGGTTCCCGGGTCGAACCCGGATGACGAAAACTGTCGATCTCCGCCCGGAGCTCCCAGCCAACTCAGTTAATATTTTCTAAGTGCCACCGGCTCTGTGTGGCTATGGCGTCCGCCCAACGCCGGTTCCCGGGTCGAACCCGGATGATGAAAACTGTCTGGCTCCACCCGGAGTTCCCAGCCAACTCGGCGAATATTTTCTAAGTTCCACTGGCTCTGCGTGGCTATGGCATCCGCCCAACGCCGGTTCCCGGGTCGAACCCGGATGACGAAAAATGATAGTCTCCTCCTGGAGCTCCCAGCCAACTCGGCGAATATTTTCTAAGTGCCACCGGCTCTGCGTGGCTAAGGCGTCCGCCCAACGCCGGTTCTCGAGTTGAAGCCGATGACGAAAACTGTCGGTCTCCGCCCGGAGTTCCCAGCCAACTCGGCGAATATTTTCGAAGTGCCACCAGCTCTGCGTGAATATGGCGTCCGCCCAACGCCGGTTCCCGGGTCGAACCCGGATGACGAAAAATGTCGGTCTCCGCCCGGAGCTCCCAGCCAACTCGGCAAATATTTTCTAAGTGCCACTGGCTCTGCGTGGCTAAGGCGTCCGACCAGCGCCGGTTCCCGGGTCGAACCCGGATGACGAAAACTGTCTGTCTCCGCCCGGAGCTCCCAGCCAACTCGGCGAATATTTTCTAAGTGCCATCGGCTCTGCGTGGCTATGGCGTCCGCCCAACGCCGGTTCCCGGGTCGAACCCGGAAGACGAAAAATGTCGGTCTCTGCCCGGAGCTCCCAGCCAACTCGGCGAATATTTTCTTAGTGCCACCGGCTCTGTGTGGCTAAGGCGTCCGCTCAACGCCGGTTCCCAGGTCGAACCCGGATGACGAAAACTGTCGGTCTCCGCCCGGAGCTCCCAGACAACTCGGCGAATATTTTCTAAGTGCCACCGGCCCGTCCGAGCTTCGGCGTCCGACCAGCGCCGGTTCCGCAGCCGGCCTCGAATGACGAAAAATAACGGTCTCCGCATGGAGATCAACGCCAACTTGGCGAATATTTTCTTAGTGCCACGGGCCCTGCAAAGCTCTGGCGTCCGCCGAGCGCCGGTTCTGCAGCCGGACTCGAATGACAAAAAATAACGGTCTCCGCCTGGAGCTCCCAGACAACTCGGCGAATATTTTCTAAGTGCCACCGGCCCGTCCGAGCTTCGGCGTCCGACCAGCGCCGGTTCCGCAGCCGGCCTCGAATGACGAAAAATAACGGTCTCCGCATGGAGATCAACGCCAACTTGGCGAATATTTTCTAAGTGCCACCGGCCCTGCAAAGCTCTGGCGTCCGCCCAGTGCCGGTTCTGCAGCTGGCCTCGAATGACGGAAAATAACGGTCTCTTCCTGGAGGTCCCCGCCAACTCGGCAAATAATTTCTAAGTGCCACCGGCTCTATGTGGCTATGGCGTCCGCCCAACGCCGGTTCCCGGGTCGAACCCGGATGACGAAAAATGTCGTTCTCCGCCCGGAGCTCCCAGCCAATTTGCCGAATATTTTCTAAGTGCCACCGGCTCTGCGTGGCTAAGGCGTCCGCCCGCCGGTTCCCGGGTCGAACCCGGATGACAAAAATGTCGATCTCCGCCCGGAGCTCCCAGCCAACTCGGCGAATATTTTCTAAGTGCCACCAGCCCTGCCGAGCTTCGGCGTCTGACCAGCGCTGGTTCTGCAGCCGGCCTCGAATGACAAAAAATAACGGTCTCCGCCTGGAGGTCAACGCCAACTTGGCGAATATTTTCTAAGTGCCACGGGCCCTGCAAAGCTCTGGCGTCCGCCGAGCGCCGGTTCTGCAGCCGGACTCGAAAGACAAAAAATAACGGTCTCCGCCTGGAGGTCCCCGCCAACTCGGCGAATATTTTCTAAATGCCACCGGCTCTGCGTGGCTATGGCGTCCGCCCAACGCCGGTTCCCTGGTCGAACCCGGATGACAAACTGTCGGTCTCCGCCCGGAGCTCCCAGCCAACTCTGCGAATATTTTCAAAGTGCCACTGGCTCTGCGTGGCTATGGCGTCCGCCCAACGCCGGTTCCCGGGTCGAACCCGGAAGACGAAAAATGTCGGTCTCTGCCCGGAGCTCCCAGCCAACTCGGCGAATATTTTCTTAGTGCCACCGGCTCTGTGTGGCTAAGGCGTCCGCTCAACGCCGGTTCCCAGGTCGAACCCGGATGACGAAAACTGTCGGTCTCCGCCCGGAGCTCCCAGACAACTCGGCGAATATTTTCTAAGTGCCACCGGCCCGTCCGAGCTTCGGCGTCCGACCAGCGCCGGTTCCGCAGCCGGCCTCGAATGACGAAAAATAACGGTCTCCGCATGGAGATCAACGCCAACTTGGCGAATATTTTCTAAGTGCCACCGGCCCTGCAAAGCTCTGGCGTCCGCCCAGCGCCGGTTCTGCAGCCGGCCTCGAATGACGGAAAATAACGGTCTCTTCCTGGAGGTCCCCGCCAACTCGGCAAATAATTTCTAAGTGCCACCGGCTCTATGTGGCTATGGCGTCCGCCCAACGCCGGTTCCCGGGTCGAACCCGGATGACGAAAAATGTCGTTCTCCGCCCGGAGCTCCCAGCCAATTTGCCGAATATTTTCTAAGTGCCACCGGCTCTGCGTGGCTAAGGCGTCCGCCCGCCGGTTCCCGGGTCGAACCCGGATGACAAAAATGTCGATCTCCGCCCAGAGCTCCCAGCCAACTCGGCGAATATTTTCTATGTGCCACCAGCCCTGCCGAGCTTCGGCGTCTGACCAGCGCTGGTTCTGCAGCCGGCCTCGAATGACAAAAAATAACGGTCTCCGCCTGGAGGTCAACGCCAACTTGGCGAATATTTTCTAAGTGCCACCGGCCCTGCAAAGCTCTGGCGTCTGCCCAGCGCCGGTTCTGCAGCCGGCCTCGAATGACGAAAAATAACGGTCTCCGCCTGGAGGTCCCAGCCAACTCGGCGAATATTTTCTAAGTGCCACCGGCTCTGCGTGGCTAAGGCGTCCGCCCAACGCCGGTTCCCGGGTTGAACCTGGATAACGAAAACTGTCGGTCTCCGCCCGGAGCTCCCAGCCAACTCGGCAAATATTTTCTAAGTGCCACCGGCTTTGTGTGGCTATGGTGCCCGCCCAACGCCGGTTCCCGGGTCGAACCCGGATGACGAAAACTGTCTGTCTCCACCCGAAGTTCCCAGCCAACTCGGCGAATATTTTCTAAGTGCCACTGGCTCTGCGTGGCTATGGCATCCGCCCAACGCCGGTTCCCGGGTCGAACCCGGATGACGAAAAATGTCAGTCTCCTCCTGGAGCTCCCAGCCAACTCGGCGAATATTTTCTAAGTGCCACCGGCTCTGCGTGGCTAAGGCGTCCGCCCAACGCCGGTTCTCGAGTTGAACCCGATGACGAAAACTGTCGGTCCCCGCCCGGAGCTCCCAGCCAACTCTGCGAATATTTTCTAAGTGCCACCGGCTCTGCGTGAATATGGCGTCCGCCCAACGCCGGTTCCCGGGTCGAACCCGGATGACGAAAACTGTCTGTCTCCGCCCGGAGCTCCCAGCCAACTCGGCGAATATTTTCTAAGTGCCATCGGCTCTGCGTGGCTATGGCGTCCGCCCAACGCCGGTTCCCGGGTCGAACCCGGAAGACGAAAAATGTCGGTCTCTGCCCGGAGCTCCCAGCCAACTCGGCGAATATTTTCTTAGTGCCACCGGCTCTGTGTGGCTAAGGCGTCCGCTCAACGCCGGTTCCCAGCTCGAACCCGGATGATGAAAACTGTCGGTCTCCGCCCGGAGCTCCCAGACAACTCGGCGAATATTTTCTAAGAGCCACCGGCCCTGCAAAGCTCTGGCGTCCGCCCAGCGCCGGTTCTGCAGCCGGCTCCGAATGACGAAAAATAACGGTCTCCGCCTGGAGGTCCCCGCCAACTCAGCAAATATTTTCTAAGTGCCATCGGCCCTGCTGAGCTTCGGCGTCCGACCAGCGCCAGTTCTGCAGCCGGCCTCGAATGACGAAAAATAACGGTCTCCCCCAGGAGGTCAACGCCAACTTGGCGAATATTTTCTAAGTGCCACCGGCCCTGCCGAGCTTCGGCGTCCGACCAGCGCCGGTTCCGCAGCCGGCCTCGAATGACGAAAAAATAACGGTCTCTGCCTGGAGGTCAACACCAACTTGGCGAATATTTTCTAAGTGCCACCGGCCCTCCCGAGCTTCGGCGTCCGAGCAGCGCCGGTTCCGCAGCCGGCCTCGAATGACGAAAAATAACGGTCTCCGCCTGGAGATCAACGCCAACTTGCCGAATATTATCTAAGTGCCACCGGCCCTGCAAAGCTCTGGCGTCCGCCCAGCGCCGGTTCTGCAGCTGGCCTCGAATAACGAAAAATAATGGTCTCCGCCTGGAGGTCCCTGCCAACTCGGCGAATATTTTCTAAGTGCCACCAGTCACAGGGGTGCAGTACCAACTTTGGTCTTTTGGTGTGCCAGAGTACAATGTGTTGGTCCCCCTAGTTAGTGTACTCGTTAACTTTACCCCTAATTTCCAAAACACAATCGGAACGAGTATGGGGGCGGACCCCTCACAGCCATGCCAGCGCAACAAAAGTCCGCTCCGGGCTGGTTCCCCTGTCGGCCACGCATGACGAAACACGTCGGTCTGCCCCTGGAGCTCACGAGACACATAATATTTTCTAAGTGCCACAGGCTCTTCCGAGCAAATAAGTCCGCTACACGCTGGTTCCCCTGTCGGCCCCGAATGACGAAAACTGCCGGTCTCCGTCTGGAGGTCACGAATAACTTTTGGCGAATATTTTCTAAGTGCCACCGGCTCTGCGTGGCTATGGCGTCCGCCCAACGCCGGTTCCCGGGTCGAACCCGGATGACGAAAAATGTCGGTCTCCGCCCGGAGCTCCCAGCCAACTCGGTGAATATTTTCTAAGTGCCACCGGCCCTGCCGAGCTTCGGCGTCCGACCAGCGCTGGTTCCACAGCCGACTTCGAATGACGAAAAATAACGGTCTCCGCCTGGAGGTCAACGGCAATTTGGCAAATATTTTCTAAGTGTCACCGGCCCGTCCGAGCTTTGGCATCCGCCCAGCGCCGGTTCCGCAGCCGGCCTCGAATGACGAAAAATAACGGTCTTAGCCTGGAGATCAACGCCAACTTGGCGAATATTTTCTAAGTGCCACCGGCCCTGCAAAGCTCTGGCGTCCGCCCAGCGCCGGTTCTGCAGCCGGCCTCGAATGACGAAAAATAACGGTCTCGTCCTGGACGTGCGTGAAGCTGGCCCCACCCACGCAAAATTTAAGGAAAATAGTCTGTTTCGTTTGTGCTTCGTTTGTGCTGTTTTGTGCAGCAAAAATTTTCGTTTGTGCTGCTCTGGTTTCGTAGATATTAGACATTTATTTTTATGGCGATGACGTCACCCAGCCCCCCCTTTTCCTCCAAATTGACCCAAAATGGTACCGTTCTTTTGTGCTTCGTTTGTGCAAAAACGAAACTTTTTGCTGCTCTGGTTTCGTAGATATTAGACATTTATTTTTATCGCGATGACGTCACCCAGCCCCCGTCACCAGCACAAACGAAGCACAAACGAAACAGACTATTTTCCTTAAATTTTGCGTGTGTGGGGGGGCCAGCTTCACGCAGCTTTCTTTTCTTCTTCTTCTTCTTCGTTGGGGTTTAACGGCAGCTTGCATCCTATTAGTTGCATTGCCGCCCCTACTTTTTTTTTTTTTTTTCACATCACAACCCTAAATTCTCTTCACCAGACCAGTGCTTTTTAAAAACTCAAATAACCAGCGCTTTCCCCTCCCACTTGACCCTACTTCCAGATTGGTTTTCACCGATATTCCCTCAAGCCCTTCTGTCCGCAGCTTCCCCACCAACTCAACCCTTTGCCCATAATATTTCCTACAGGAAAGCAGCGCATGTTGCACCGTCTCCTCCTCCTGACACTCAGAGCACAGTCCATCCTGGTGTTTCCCCAGAAGGTGGAGAGTGCTGTTAAGAAAAGTATGTCCTATCCTCAGTCTGGCAATAATGACTTCATCCTTCCTTTTCCACCCTCCTCTCCCACACTCATGAACTGACTCAGCCACTCTAATACACACTGAGAACAGGTGCCTCCCTTTGCTCTCCTGCTCCCACCGCTGTTGCCACTGCAGCATCACTTCCCTCCACACAATACTTTTACCCTCAGACTTAGACAGCGCTATGTTGGTCTCCACACGCTCTTTTTTCACTGCCTCTTTTGCCATTTTGTCAGCCCTCTCATTCGCCAGGATACCCACATGTGCTGGAACCCACATCAGTGCTACCTTAACCCCCCTCACTGCGACATCCCTAACAGCCAAAAGAATTTCCTGAATAAGGTCCTGTCGGCTCAGAGAACTGCCCCTCCCAATACTTTTAACTGCAGACACAGAGTCACTACACACCAAGAAATTACAATTTACAAGTTGCTCCGCCCATTGCACTGCCATCAGGATAGCAGCCAATTCCACAGTGAACACACTTACATTGTCCGATGTTCTCTTACATGACTGTACATTTAATTTATTTCTGTAAAATGCTGCCCCCGTAGCCCCAGTTTCCTGGTCCTTTGAACCATCCGTAAAGGCTAGTAGTATATGGTCAGTGTAGTTCTCCACCACCCGGCATTGAAACTCACGCACCAGATTTGCCTCTTTGTCCCTTAACTTGACTTCAAGCAGCTTTAGATCAACCTCTGGGGCCCTCAGCTGCCACAGAGGAGTCACTGGCCACAATACCACTGGGCAGAAATTCATGCCGTAAACAGCCAACTCTTGCGCCACTGTCTCCCCAGTCCACCCAAAGCTTTCCCCTCTCCCTGCCCCTCTCTCCCAGCTTGCCTGAAATGCCGACTTAACTGGATGGTCATCCCCTTGGCACCTCCACCAAACTCCACCTCTCCAACATGTTTTCCAATTACTTTGGTCAATTTAACTGGATCCATACCCTTCACTCCACCCTCTCCTTCAAACCTCACTACAACCCTCCATTTCTCCTCTTTCCTCTGCCTTTCCGCAACTTCCCTGAGACGCTTCACTCCCCTACTCCCCACCATTTCCCAACTCCCACTCCCCTCCTCTTCCTTATCCCCCTCATCCATACCCCAACTACTATCTTCCTGTGACCCAGCCATGGCCAGAGAAGAGAATAATAGCAGGCGTAATGTGTTATGGCGCAATTATTATTATTTTTTTTTTTTATCCCCTCAGCCCAGCGCCGCCATAACTGGCTCGCTACCTTAGAAATATTTAAAGCCTAGGTTCTTTTTGAAGAATTTCCATACAAGTTGTGTGCAGTTCCAAGCAAACGCTCCTCGAATACGTGTCAGTGCGAGTGCTCTTCCGCCTTCCCGCCTTCCTCCAGGTTTCTTTTATCACAAACAAGATATTTTAGGTTGCATTACCTGACATGTTTCGGCTTGTACTTCCGCCTTCATCAGAGTGTAACTTCTTCGTCATAGTTGTACTAAGTTCATTTTGTTTTCACTTGTCAATGATTTTACTGGTTCTTTTATCACAAACAAAATATTTACATTTATATTTTTATTTATATTAATATTTATTTTTATCATTTATGTTAGGGTTTATAAACTATCTTGATCGTATGATTATGTTGAGATGTAGACTAGAATGAACTTTAACCTTTTACCTTTACTTGACTCTGAAAAGTTTAACCATTCAGTTGTTGCCACTTTCCAAATGGTGTGTTGTTTAGTTAGTCATCTGGAAGGCTCCACTAGGTTTTATTTCCATGACCTCGTAAAACAATAAACTGGGACCCTCTGAAGTGTTTAACCATTGTCTGAGGTGACCAGCACACATGTAAATTGTCACCCCCACCTTTGCCACTCTCACCCCCACCCTTCTTCTCTCAATAAATACTCTCTTGCATGACTTCAACGGCAGACTTTGTTCGTACATTGCTGTATCTACAGTAACGAACAAATTCTCCACTTGCAAGTGTTCAAAGGGCATACTGTCTCCCGTGTGGTTCTTGCAAAATAGGTTAGAGTCGGAACATCCCTAACATTTTGGTGCCGTGACCCGGACCCAACATACCCACTGCTGATCGAAGGAGGACGACGTGCTGCATTGTCGACAAGCCAGCGTCCATTAGGAGGACCTGGTAAAGAAAAGTCCTGGCAAGAAAATTCTTCGCTGGGCCAGCATCTTAGGTCTGCCTTCGTCGGACAACAGTGGATTGACGGGATCCGGCAGTGCAACGAACCAGGGGACAAGTAAGTTAAAGCCCTAAAATTGTGTGATTGTGTTGTTGTGAAACGCGTAAAAAGTTAAAGGTGCACAAGATATACGGCTTTGGTTTGTCCGGGCTATGAGATATACGGCTTTGGTTTGTCCGGGCTATGAGATATACGGCTTTGGTTTGTCCGAGCTATGAGGTTTACGGTTTGGTTTGTCCAGGCTAAGAAACAGCTGGGGTTCTAGACCCAGTGGATGGAACGGGTTAAAAAAGACAGAGATTCTTTTTCTTAATTGGAGAAGGGCGTAGGTTCTTTTTTTGTCCGTTTTTTCCTAGCTGTTTGGAAGGGTTTTTGCACCCATCCGAGATAGACCTAAAAGTTAAAAAGCGCTAAGTTGTGTGGTTGAGTGTGTGAGTGGTAGGATAATTTGACTAAGAGGCAATTTTGTTGAAGGGTCAATTTAATCCTACATTGAGGATCCTCAAAAAAGAAAAACAAAAAATTGAAAAAAAAAAGGAAAAATCTAAAAATACCAAGTTAAGATAGGAAATAAAAACGGTAAATCTCTAGCTCTTGAAGGTGATGAGAAGTACATGGCAAGTAGATTTCTTAATTGTATACGATACATGCCAAAGTGGAAGAAAGAGTATGGAGTAGAAGGGAAGTTGAAAGTTGAAATGTGGGAGAAGTGATAGAGGCTTTAGAGGAGTGTGGCTAGGAAAACAAAAGGGATTGAGAAAGGAAAGAAAAGAGAGAGAATTGCAATGTGCTAGAGTGTGGTTGAAAACTTCACAAGAGCTAAGAGAACAAATTCAAAAGCCCAAAAATGGAAAGATAAAAAGTGATGAGGTCACAAGTGTTTGTCAGACCAGAACACAATGAGGCCCCAGTGCGCAGACGCAAGGCCGCCATATGGTTCAAAACCCCCACCAGATTCTGACAACTGTTGGTACTGTGGGAGACGAGGACACTTGCGAGAGAGTGTCGTTATGCAAAACGAGACCAATCAAAGGGTGGAGGAAGGGGCAGAGGAAAAGCCAAATTTTCAGCATAACGGGCTTCCTCCCCTTTGACCTCTCATGCTCCTACTTTTGGTTTAAAACATTTTTTTTTAGGTTATTAGAACTCCTGTACATACAAGACGTATGACAATGCTGATTGTATGCCAAATGGACAAATGACAAGGGGTCAAATTATGTGTGCACACTGAAATTAAAATTTGCAAACCAAGTGGTAAAGAAATACAACTTGTTTCTAAAAGATAAATAGAAAAATTAGAATGTGCTGTCCTCGCGTGCGTGGGTGGGACCAGCTTCATGATCGACCGCAAGAAATGGCCAGCTTGTGACGAATCATTGATGCCAGGTCCCCTCCCCTCGCACCGAGAGCTGTGCATGTGTGTGCATATTTGTTAAACTGATAAAATTGACTAAACCTGTGTACAAAGAAATTTGTTAGACTGTGGTCTATACAATTTGCACCGCAAAACAGAAACAATTTTGAATAATAAAAAAAAAATAATAATAAATAAAAAAGAGAAGAAAAGAAAGAAATCTGTTTGTAGACAGAAAACTGGTTTACACTAGTGCTCATTTGTGTCTCACCCTGATGACAAATTCGAAAGACAGAGAAAACATGTTTTCTGGAATTGGATGAAGCAAAATTGTGGATTTCACACACTGCAAAACTAAATTTGGAAAAATAATTGATTAGTTGTGTTGTAAGAGTCTACAAACTTCTATATTTTAGTTAAATCTGAGAGATTGAGTTGGTTAATTTAAAAAAAAAAAATCGGATTAATTCGCAAGTTGGTTTTTTTTGTGTGTTGAGTTTTTTTTGGATTAGTGAATTGTTCTATCGGGAACATTAGGAATAATTACGAAAGGGATTGTGTTGAGAATGGTATATGAATGTTGTGTGGAGGACTTGGATAACTTGAGACCAATGTGATGAAAAGACTCCTCTTTGGTGACTGTGTGTGAGATGCAAATGAGCAGGGACAAATGATTTCCTGAATGAAAGGAAAATATTGGTTGAATGGTTGAAGTTGTTGGAGACTACTATGGGAAATTGGTAGAGCAGCTTTGACGAAAGAGTGATTTTGTGCAAGTTAAATGCTAAGAAAACAAAAACAAAAAACCCAAAGAAAAAGTTGTTGCTAATTACTAACGAAGTTATGAGGAAGTGGTGTGGGTGTTTAGAGGGGCACGCGCTTATGCGCTTCCCTGGCTCATCAACATTTGTTTGACTGATCAAAGGAACCATTTGCTACAGGACTTAACATCCAAATCTAACCGGGATCAGAGAATCTCCTTTAAACCAGGAGGCAATAAATGGGATAGCCCCTGTCGTAAATGGTCTTTTGTCAGGAGGAATCCTTAGGAAGTGCTTGGATTCTCCTTGCAAGACTCCTGTTTTTCCAGTCCAAAGGACCAATAAAATTGATTGGCGAATCTGCACCTAATGTGCCTGACCCACGCACTCTTCTAAACACTTTTTAAGGCAGCAGCAATTGCGACACATGGGCCTTGCCATGTGTCGACAGGAGGGATGAGGTCAATTCACTACCTTTGGTTTAGATTCTTACTTAAAAAATTTTTTGTAAAGCATGTGCTGTTTGTGTGAAAAATAATCCACAAGGAAACATGAGACCTAAGAGAGGCTCCTTTCCAAAACCATCTTACCCATTCTAAATCATGCACATGGATTTTATTGAACTCACACAAAGTGGACCTCACAAATACTGTCTAGTGATGATTGATACATTTTCCAAATGGGTTGAAATAGTTCCATCTAAACGAGCAGATGCCTTAACAGTGGCAAAAGCCATTTGCAAAACCGTCATACCGGTTCATGGCATCCCGCAGATCATTTACAGTGACAAAAATACATGGAATCAACAGGCAGAGCCTGGCCGGAGTGCCTAGACTTGGTGAAACTCTATATGAGAATCACCCCCAATTTAGAAGGGCTAACACCTTTTGAAATTATACATGGGAGACCATATAGACTACCTGTGTTCCCTGCAGATTTGCAAAAAGCAGATGAAGAACAGACCTTGGCAGATTACATGATCAGAACGCTCAAAATGAAAGATGTGTTAAATGCAAATTTACTGCCGCCTGGTCTTCTTTCCCCACAGGTTGACAACCTCATCAAGCCAGGAGACTGGGTCTACATCAAGGTCATCAAAAGAAAGAACTGGGCCAGCCCACGGTGGGAGGGACCATTCCAAGTCTTGCTGACTACCCCCACTACAGTAAAGATTGCTGAACGGCCCAGCTGGATTCACCTCAGCCACTGCAAGTTGCAGAGAGTGCTGGACCCCTCATTCGGAGTGGTGGGGAAGTCCGACTTCAAAGGGGTTTCATCGCTTAGGGTGGAACGTCTCAACGTTGGTGAAGAATCCAGCGATCCCCACTCCGCTAGGCGAGGAGATGTCCCGGTGTCTCTGCCATCCTAGTAGCAACGGAATTCCATATGCCAGCTGGATTCTATGCTGCGCTGTGGTTGGAGTGTGCTATGGTTTGTGGGCTCATCTGAATGGACCAATGGACAGTGTCATTCGTGGAAGAAGATGGTCACATGATGAGAATTTCGAGGACTGGTCATGAGACCCCAGAAACCCATACAAAACCTACACTTGGTACCGGTGTGTAAAGTTCACTGTGAGAGCTCACACACAGGAGGAATGCTATGTGTGTGTTCCAAACTCCCCCCCCTTCCTCCACAAAAGTTTACCTGGAGGCCAGAACAATGACTGTCACTGAAGCAAATGCATAGCCTTTGTGGGAGGGGTTTGGATTTCAGCACCATGCTGTCACAGTCAGTGATGCTACCCCTACCGCCCTGGACTCTTTTGGATTAATGTCAACGCAACTGTTAAAGGACGAACATTGCCGCAAGTGGCCTACACAGAGAGACCAGCTGAAGTGAACTACACGTTACATCCAAGGAAACGAGACCCACAAATGCATCAACGACGACTGCTCTCCAGGAGGAAACTGGATGGGAGCTTTGGATGTCACTGCTAAGTGTCAGGATGAGAGAGCCATTTCAAGTGGTGAGGGCTCTCCTACCAACATGGCTGCGCCATCAAACAGAACCTACTTCATACAGAATGGCTGGTGGCTTGGTGATCAAAAAGGTTATCCGATGCTGCCCGCCAACTGGACAGGAGTGTGTGCTCCAGTGTGGGTGACAGACCACACCTACAGGATACAACATCATCAGCTGACGACAGCACACAACTCTTCTGGACGTCGACGCAGGGCTGTTGTGACCTTTGACTCTCATGATCCTGTCTGGGGTCAGTGATGGACAAAACAGAGCGATTCAGGCTATTAGGCTAATGGTCTTACAAAACAGGATGGTTCTGGACTTGATGACTGCAACACGACGGTTCCAGCAAGGAAGCAGATCCACCATCGACAGCGTCCCCGCCCCCAATTCAAATAGAGGCAGAATAATCCTCTTCCCCCTTGGTGGCCAGGTAGTCTACCCTGGCCACTGAAGACTGAAGACGACAACTGCGCGGCAGACACTTCCAGGTTCTCCCCCGACGAAGCAGTGCTGCAGAGGGGGTGAGAATTGTGCTCACCCTCCAACAGTGGGCGTGCCAAGCCCCCGACGGCTGAACAATCACGAGCAGTTTTTGTCTTGACTGTTGTTATTGATAACATTATGGTCGCCTAAGGCAGAGGGACCGTGTGAGACTTTTCCTGCATTATAACATCTTGCCGCAGGTTTTTCACTCACACACTAAAATTGATCTACGTAGATTGCGTAGATGATGTTTAGCCGAGCATGTTTTACAGAAACTTAATGATTTGGCCATCGAAAATGCTTCGCAAGTGATGGGTACAATGATGTGCCGTTTTCCGATGTTTTGATTTTATTGTTGTTGTTCGTTCTTCATTATATTTTCTTACTTATGTTTGATTGATCGGGGTGGGCATAATCATATGATATACAGGAGGGATATGTTAGGGTTTATAAACTATCTTGATCGTATGATTATGTTGAGATGTAGACTAGAATGAACTTTGTTTTAACCTTTTACCTTTACTTGACTCTGAAAAGTTTAACCATTCAGTTGTTGCCACTTTCCAAATGGTGTGTTGTTTAGTTAGTCATCTGGAAGGCTCCACTAGGTTTTATTTCCATGACCTCGTAAAACAATAAACTGGGACCCTCTGAAGTGTTTAACCATTGTCTGAGGTGACCAGCACACATGTAAATTGTCACCCCCACCTTTGCCACTCTCACCCCCACCCTTCTTCTCTCAATAAATACTCTCTTGCATGACTTCAACGGCAGACTTTGTTCGTACATTGCTGTATCTACAGTAACGAACAAATTCTCCACTTGCAAGTGTTCAAAGGGCATACTGTCTCCCGTGTGGTTCTTGCAAAATAAGTTAGAGTCGGAACATCCCTAACAATTTATATATTTTGTCTTTCCATTTGTGTACAGTAATCTTATTTTTTGTCCACGTTTGAAATAAACGAATAAACGAAACGAAACGAATACACATCTGTGCTGGTATGCTCTTGATAAACAATTTCTTCAGCATTGTTGAAATTAAATGGCCGAGTTGTACATCGAACCTTTATGCAGACATTTTTCAGGACTGTTTAATAAAGTGCTTGTAATGGAGTTGTAATAAAATAGCTCGTCTGAGGCGATTGTGCCATGATTTATTTATTTATTTATTCATTCATTCATTCATTCATTCATTCATTCATTCATTCATTCATTCATTCATTCATTCATAGTCTTTACACTGGAGGCCTTTCCTGACCAAATCAGCTCGTTATTATTATTATTATTATTATTATTATTATTATTATTATTATTGCTATTATTTTGTTATTATTATTATTATAAGCATTATTATCATTATTATTATTATTATTATTATTATTGGCATAACATGTGCGTCTACTAAGCTCGTTCGTATCCTGTTAAGCTTTATTGTGAAAGAGTAAAGGGAAGTCGAATGTATTGAGTCGCGCTTAGAATAGGCGACACTAGTATCCTTGCAAAGGTATGTAGCTGCAGCAATATTTCTTTTAGGGATGGATGTCTGACTCAATGAAGATGACAGAACTGCACTTTCTCTTCTTCGACAACTCCGTGAGTATTTTTTTTCCATTGCCACTCTGGAATCATCATCCAATAGAGCTACAAATGTACGTCCGCAGAGGGGAAAGCTAAGCTAGTGCGGACTGTGTCGCTAACATTTGTTACTTGAAACTGAGACTAGGGATAACGTTACCTTTATCTAGAGGTGGGTTGAAATTGGCCGAGGTTTGAGTTACGCTCGATGTTGTCATAATCTTCACGATCATCGCAGTTTCTAATCGTTATTATCCACAAATTCTAAATGTGTCCAAACAAGCTAACAGTCTGTAAAGCCAATGCTAGGTGGTTACGTTAAAAAGGAGTTCGGCAGCGACCTGGAATTCTTAGTCATAAATAAATATAGTGGAGAACTGTGACATTCCTAATGCTGTCGTACTGCTTCTGAGCGCGTTCGCATAATACACATGTACTTCTCGGATGATGTCATAGATAATGTCATGATGCACCACTGGAGCCTTGAAGTGCCACATGAGTTTGTTTCCGTTCATGTCATCAAGGAGTCTCTATTTTTAAAAATATAAAATACACAGCGTAGTATTGACATCATTCATGCTGTAGTAATGTTGTGTCTAATTTACTATTACCAGCATATTCTGTACCAGTGGTGTTTACTTTCCACTGCACAAAAAAAAATGTCAAGCGGGTTTGGGGGATTCAGGATTTTCATGGGTACCTCAGTAGTCGGTGCTCAGAGTACAGAATTACAAACCTCTAACAACTTGCCCAGATATCTACTTTTACCCCATTAAACCACTAAATGATGGACTATGAACTTTAGATGCATGTTTTGGTTGGTTAGCACTTGTCTTACAGTGCAGAGGTTGTGGGTTCAAATCTGGGATCTCGCCTTCCTTTAAGGATAATCCATACAGTTTAAAACAACAGCATTTCATTTTTATCTGCCATTTATACACCCACCCAATCATTGTCTTTACCCCTAATCCTAAAGGTCATAGCTAAAATGGAGCCTGTCCCATCTGACCGGGCAAGAGGTGGGCAGACCCTCGACTGGTTGAAGTTCAATCGCAGACAGCACATTGACAAGTAGAATATATTTTTGCAGCTATTTAGAGTCAATCAATTGTTGTTGTTTTTTTGGAATGTGGGAGAAAGCTGCTTTGGTTTCTTGACAAAAAGGTCCACAATTTTTAAATATTACCTGTATTTATTTTTTATTTGTACTATATTATACATATTTTTTTACCAATGAATGAAAATGCACTGCCCTTGATGTTCAGGTTTTTTTTCTTTCCTCCCCCACAGATGATGAACAGCATGATGACCTCTTCTATTTCCAAGTGGCCGGAAAACACAACAGCTCAAATATAGTTCTTATCAGACCAGAGTGTTGACAATTAACTTTTGTACCTATTAAGACTCACAATTGCAATTTTTATACAGTCTGTTGGATGATCAATTGTTTCCGAAAAAGCCCACTTTGCACCTTTTTGATTATATCAGTTTCTGACTAATTGAAAAATGTTTTCGGCGTTGAAAAAACTGGTGGGGTCTGAGCCGGGCCAGTTCAGGGACAAGAACATTCCTGCTGGCCTACAGTCCATGAACCAAAGTTTGCAAAGACGCTTCGCTAAAGGGGTCCAATATAATAGTAAGCTTTCAAACAAACAATTTCCAATTTTAAACAAACTCATATACTCACACTCTTCTTTTTTGTTACATGCATAGCTTACTTCTCCGTGCAGTGCAAACACATTGAAAGAAAGTGTAGAATTCAAAATAAGTCACAGGCAGATTTTTTTATTTAAAGGTGTTGTGTAAATTTGCTTTTCAAATACTCAATTAAAATATAAGCAAATTGGGATTAATATTTAAACTGCTAATGTGTTTGTTTTTTTTTTCCAATTCATTTTACTCAAGTGAAAATCGTCATCCGCGGCGATCGGAACACTGGAAAGAGTACTTTATGGTATCGACTGCAAGGCAAGAAGTTTGTGGAAGAGTACATCCCCACTCAGGAGATTCAAGCCACGAGCATTCATTGGAACTACAAAAGTGGGTGGTTTTTAACATCTTTAAAAGTCTAGTCAATGCTCAGTGTGTCTGTGTTTTTCTAATGTTTCGCTCATGTAAACATATTTACATGTACTGTTGCCTTTTTATTCATTCCAGTGGCTCCATATCAAGGTAAACTAGTTCGATTTAGCCCAAGTTTGGTAACCGTTCGTTGTTGGCTTTGCTGTACTAGCCCTTGCTCTTCTTGTAGTGTTCTAAATAACAGAGCAGTCACTGAATCTGTGTGAGTGTATCGTCATAATCTCTGTGTTAGTATAAACTTCTTCTGCAAAACAACACTTAGATAATTAAACCTCCTCTCATGTTTCTCAGCTACTGATGATGTGGTCAAGGTCGAGGTGTGGGACGTGGTTGACAAAGGTAAGTGGTGGTGAAAAAGTGTATGGTGTATCGAGGTTTTTGCTAAGTCTGACCTCATCGCCACAGATCAAACTGCTGAATCTCATGACTTCATGCGTGGTTGTTGTTTTGTTTCCTGTCTTCACTCATTTCTTTTCTGAACCCCTCGCGCTCATCTCAGGCCAAAAATATCCTCTTCCTGAAGGTGTAGGTGAGCGCCATTCTAGTGTGTAGAATTTCAACACTTGTGTGCTGTTGGTATGCTACACCATCCTCCATTGTTATCTGAGAATTGATATTCTCAAGGTTTGCAGTTTGGCTACACCTTTATGTTTGGCTGTTTTCTTGCTGTGTTTACAATAGTAGCCGACATACTGACCAAGCTTACTGATAGTAGCGATATTGGATTACTATACTTGAAGCATAGCGTTTTGAGATGCATTGGTACACTGCAGTTCTGTAAGAAAAGAATGCGCTGCTCTGCTTGCTCCGCCCATGAACTCACCGAAAGCGAGAAGAGAACCCTACATTTGATGTAATCCATCTTATATCTTTCAGGCAAAGGCAAAAAGCGTGGAGACAATTTGAAAATGGAGAATGAGCCACAAGAGGTAATATTAATCACATGACTGTCATGTGTTAAGAACAAATAGCTTACTCATAGGATGTGGGTCAGTGATGGGGGGGGGTGTCTACCAGGCTGTTACCAAATCAAATTGATGTGGCAGTTCTTATGTATTTTCATTTCAACCTCAATACATTCATGTGTTGCAGTCAGATGAAGTAGCCCTTGACGCAGAGTTTCTAGATGTGTACAAGAATTGCAATGGAGTCATCATGATGTTTGACATTACCAAGCAATGGTAAGAATCGTCTGTGTCCTCACTTGAGGGTATACCAGAAGTTGACATAAGTGAAGTGTAATTAACTCCAGCTTCGACTTCACTTCTTCCTCTCTAAATTACTTAAGTGTAGGTTTCTACTAGATTTGTTTGGTCTGCGATTTTAAAATTGACTTTTACTGAGAGCTGTCCACAATATGTTTTCAGGACATTTAACTACATCTTAAGGGAACTTCCCAAAGTTCCCACTCATGTACCAGTCTGTGTGCTCGGAAACCACAGAGACATGGGTGAGCACCGGGTCATCCTCCCTGATGATATAAGAGAGCTAATTGCTGGACTAAACAGGTAAATGTCATCTCAGACCAAATGCTGTTTCCCTAACACAAGACAATCACCTCAATCGAGAAAGGTCAATTGTAAGAGTCTTTAGAAACAACAATCTGCTAAACTAAACACACCTCATTCAATGAGTTTTCATGTTTAATTTATTTATTTTCAGGACAATTTACATTGTAGATTCTCAAAGAACATGTGGAGTTATGTACTTCTCAACCAAAAAGATGAAATAACTGAAATTATGTTTTGTATCTTCGTTTCTTTAAAATAGCCCTTTGCCCTGATTACTGCTTTGCATTCTCCCAAAAAGCTTTAAGAGATATTTCTTATCATATTATGATGAAACTTATAGCACGTCCGCCTCACAGTTAGGACGGTGCGGGTTCGATTCCACCTCCGGCCCTCCCTGTGTAGAGTTTGCATGTTCTCCCCGGGGGCGCGTGGGTTTTTTCCGGGCACTCCGGTTTCCTCCCACGTCCCAAAAACATGTTTGGTACGCCAATTGAGCACTCCAAATTATCCCTAGATGTGAGTGCGAGTGCAAATGGTTGTTTGTCTCTGTGTGCCCTGCGATTGGCTGGCAACCGGTTCAGGGTGTCCCCCGCCTACTGCCCGATGACGGCTGGGATAGGCTCCAGCACACCCGCGACCCCCGTGGGAACTAAGTGGTTCAGAAAATGGATTGATGGATGGATGGATGGATGGATGGATGGATGGATGGATGGATGGATGGATGGATGATGAAACTTATGTTTACAATGCCAATCGCCCACCAAAACCAATTCTAAAATTTGTGCGTGAACTCAATTATTAAAACTACATTTGTATTAATAAAATATGTTTAATGTAGCTACTTAAAAATTCACATTTTCATGTAGTGCATTCATCATAAAAAAATCTTAATTTACATTTAGTTTGATTCAGGGAGCAGCAAATGCTACTTATTATGTCTGTGTAGATTCTCAATTTTATTTCTGTGACCATACTCACCAATACAGAAAGAATTAACTGCCTTATCTTGGCAAGGGGCAGGATAGTCCATTGTTTTAGGAGAAACGCATTAATTTTCATTTCTTCATTTCCCGCCTCATTTCTTAACATTTTAATCAGGCACTGCATGGCCACCCCAACCCTGGGTGCAAACCCCATTCTGTAAAAAATGCGTCACCTGTGTTGGTTTCCTCTCGTGTTGTCTCTGCCACGACTAGTGGCACTTGTCTTTGTCCTTATTTTTCTGTAATTTATCCATTTTTACATTGCACTTGTTTTTTGTATTCTTGCACTCTTGTACACTGCTGTGACAAGAACATTTCCCCACTGTGGGATAAATAAAGTTCTATCAATCATTCGATCGATCAATCAATAAAAATAAAGATGAAACAATTTCCATGTACAATTAAGATATATTTCAATTCAGCTGTAGGGTAGCACATACCACAAGACTTACCTCGCAAAGCATAAAAAAAATTACAAGCATTTAATTGATCAAGAAAATTGATCCTTTTGGCTTTTACGCTGAGAAAGCACCATTTTTTTTTCCATTGAGGAAAGACTTGCATTGACTTTGAAGGCATGTTCAAGGGGATTCGGAAAGCGCACAATATCGTAATGCCAGAGTTGCGTGCTCCCAGTGCTTCCCAGTCTTATAAATGTACATCACATGCAACTATAGTGTTTACATGAGTATTACAGTAGATAGCATGAAATCTAGTGTATGTCTGGCTTGTAAGATTTGTCTCCTTGCTAAATTGGAGATCCCACATCAGGAAGTGGGTTGATTAAACTTCTGATTGTGGTGCAAATTCACAACCTTTTGGCCGAACATAATGCATCAACAGTTGCAGCACAACATACGCAATACCAGTGGTTCTTAACCTTGTTGGAGGTACCAAACCCCACTAGTTTCATATGCACATTCACCGAACCCCTCTTTAGTGAATTTTTTTTTTTTTTTCAAATTCATGACACCGATGTTTTTTACTGGTGCACAAAATGAGCTGTGCTTGAACATCACCTTGTTCAAAGAACAAAACCAACACAATGCATGAACTCGTAACAAATTACATACCTGCAAATCAGTGTGACTTTTGCTGTTGCCTTTGTGAGACCAGTTCAGATATGCGTCATCACAAATTTACACGATACTCCACAGTGGAGGCTCTGCCGAACCCCGGAGACCGACTCACCGAACCCCTAGGGTTCGATCGAACCCAGGTTAAGAACCACTGCGCTATACACGCTTCATGCTTGTCTCGATGGAAGCAGAACATTAGTCTTCTGTGTTACCGGATTTTTATTTCGTGTTGGATTTGCTTTGCATTCAAACAAATCGAAAGTACCAACAAATCGTTATGTTACCTTAGATTAATTATTATTTTAGTTTTGAGGCCCACTTGACCTCAGATCTGGCTGAACTACTACATGGTTGGTTTGAGAAGCCTTCGTGTCCATGGGTAATTCCAGTCATTTTAGGTTGAATTGCCTCCTAGTGGCAAAAAACACACTTGGAATTCTATTAGAGAAATAGATTGATACTCTTCTTAAATATTGAGTGTTTATGATTTGCACAGTGATCAATTATTATACATTGCCAAATGAAAAACTCTAATATAATGAAATTTGTTGTCCATTTAAAAGTTTGAAAGCTCTAAATTCAACTTGAAAGCATTGTGTTTCATATAATATCATGAAATCTGTTGTCTATTTAAGAGTTTGAAAGCTCTAAATATAACTTGAAAGCATTGTGTTTTACAGACCAATGGGATCATCCTACATCCACTATGCTGAATCATCTATGAAGAATGGCTTTGGCCTCAAATACTTGCACAGATTCTTTAACATCCCCTTCCTACAACTGCAGGTCATCTTTTTCCCTCACTTGCTATTATTAATATGAACGATTAACGATTTTGTTGCAGATTCTAATCTTTGTGATTTTGTGTATGCAGAGAGAGACCCTTCTGAGGCAACTGGAGACCAACCAGTTGGACATGGATGCCACCCTAGAAGAGCTTTGTGTGCAGCAGGAGACAGAAGATCAAAATTATGAAATGTACAATCCCTCTTCTTGTGTTATGATTTTGTTGATAACGTCATTGTTGTAATGTATTTCAATTTCTATAGCTTCCTGGAGAACTTAGAGTCTCGCAATAAGGGCTATGGCTCACCCGGTCCAGCCAATGGTCAGAGTCCGTCCTCAGGCTCCCAGTCCCCCATTGTTCCTCCGAGTGGGGCCTCCACGGGAAGCTCCAGCCCAAGCACACCTCAACCCCCAATCCCTTCCCAGCCACTCCCACAGTCGCCTTCTGTGACATCTTCTTCGGTCCCAGCTCTCGCTGCAGCTGTTGGCAGAGCAGCCTCGCCTTCCGCCGAGTTAAAGACTTCAGCGCAATCACCAGAGCACCTTCAGTCCTCCATTGCGCCAGTATCAGCCCCCCAGAAACGCAGCTTCATGTCTCGATGGTTTGGGTCATCATCGCCTGTCCCTGAAGCTTCTGTTAGTGCAGCAGGTACGACTCTATACCTTAACCCTGAATTGGTTTCTTTTTTGCATTTTACATCTGTGCAGTGTTCAAAAGTAGTAGAATTACTTCACATAAAATTACTTGACATGGTAGAAGACTCACTCTTTGAAGAAACTCTTTATTCAGTCGTATTTACCGTAATTTTCAGATTATAAATCGCTCCAGAGTACAAGTCGCACCAGCCATAAAATGCACAATAAAGTGAAAAAAAACCTACATATAAGTTGCACCAGAGTATAAGTCGCACTTTTGGGGCAAATTTATTTGTCAAAATCCAACACCAAAAACAGACATGAACCAGCCACAACCGGCTAAACGATATGGTATGCTAACGTGACATATACACAGAGGAGGAGCTGAGAACGGGCCTGACGTAATTATTAGAGTTATTCAAGTAAGTATTACATAAATAACACTTTTATCAAACCATCTGTGTCACTCCAATTCATTAAATCCATCGATCGTGCTTTATGTAAACAATGCCGCGTATGCGCCGCATATGTTGACGTCGGACCCGTTGTAAGTTGCATTTCAAATTATTCCACAGACCCATATAACGATATATAACGTATATTTCAAATAACTATCATATTACAACATTATCAAACCATCTGTGTCACTCCAAATCAATAAATCCATTGATCAAATTCCTCGTTCTTTATGTCAACAACGCCGCCGTCCCCAGACAGCCACCCGGCCGAGCGCTGGCCCCCGACTTCCATCCACGGAGGTGAAAGAGAGCACCCCCAGTCGAGAAGGCCCGGGTGCGCGTAAAAGCCATAATAGTTTTTCAAACCTTCTGTGTCACTCCAAATCATTAAATCCTTCAAACTCTTCGTCCTCCGTGTCACTTACAAACAAAGCCGCTAATGATGCCGGTAGTACGTGGGTCCCTTCGTCATCTTCGTCATCCCGTGATCGAATCCTTTGCCCTTTATGTAAACAACCGCCGTGCGGCACGGGTGACATCACTCGCAGTTCAAATGACAGTAATCCATTGCTACATTGCGGTTCGTTTATCGCGGTTTCACTACATCGCGGATTTTTGAATTCTGAAAATTTGTGAAAAAATCACATATGTCGCTCCTGAGTATAAGTCGCCCCCCCCCCCCAAACTATGACAAAAAAACGCAACTTATAGTCCGAAAATTACGGTAGTTTTAAATCCAAATTTAATATTTAGACATTTCTTGAATGAAAAGCTTAAATAACATATATATGAACACTAGAAATATAATACTGAAACTGCCACTTAGATGTCTCATTAGAGTAAGTTGAAAATTAGAAAATGCTACTTTTTATGCTATTTTTTAATTGACCAATTTTGCATGTGTGCACATCGTGTATGTGGACTAACTATGCAAAACGTTAATGTGACCTATAACATCTACAATCCACTTGAAAATGAAAAGAAATCTTTCAGAGTAGAATTCAAAATAAAAACCAAGTGTGCACACCTTTTTTTTTCTTTTTTTTTTTTTTAAATAAAAACAAGTGGGCATTGGGTTTTGTTCATAATTAAGCAATTATGTTCAAGCCCATGGTAAAAACGACTCAACACACACACACACACACACGCCACTATTTAAAAATACACCCGATTGACCCTATACCAAGTTCAGATACTTTATTAGTTGCTAGTGTTGGAAAAGCATTTGGTAGCTTTCTCAATCTTGCCGTCCACCTCTGTGCATTCTACCTAACCAATTATCTTATCTTTTTTTATTGATTTTTAGAGGGATGTACTGTTCACGATAATGACCCTCATGATGACTGTCTTCGCTTTTTCCATGGTATAGTTAATGCCTTGGAAATTCATTTGTTCCATTCTCCCAATTTATACTTTTGAACAAAGAAATCACTGTGATGCTGTGAAAGCTTTCACTTACAAAACGTTAATCAGAGCACTGTGGTTCAACTGCACATAACATATTATTATAAAGAAAATGTGGTTGTTGATTTCCCTTTACAATGGTGGTAGGTGTGTTCTGACTCCCTATTAACATGTGGTTATTTGTGAACACAGCCACCTCCTCAGTTAATAGGGTGTGCACCTAACCACATTGTCAGTTGTTAATATTTACTTCCCCAATCAAAAGTGTTTTTTTTCCAACTTGAGTTGTACAGGTTTGGTCATGTGTATGGTGGAAAAAGTTTTGTAACTATTTATTTTATTGTGTAATTGGTTTTATATCACCAAAAAAAATGGCATTTGTAAAAGGGTGTGTGGGCTTTATGTATTAATTAAGTAGAGGGCAGTCACAAGTCCTAGCCTGAGCTGTTGAGAAATTCAAAGACTGCAAAATACTTGTCGTACTTGCGGGTATTAAAATGTCTCTGTTTCATTGCCATGTTTAGTGTAGGAAGATTGCAACACAGTTGCACTGCAATTGAACACAAACATAAACAAGAAGAAAATATTGTAACTATTATCGTGACTACCGTAATTTTCGAACTATTAGTCGCTCCGGAGTATAAGTCGCACCACCTTTAAAATGCACAATAACGTGAAAAAAAACGTATATAAATCGCTCCGGAGTATAAGTCGCACTTTTGGGGCAAATGTATTTGTCAAAATCCAACACCAAAAACAGACACGAACCAGCAACAACAGGCTAAACGATACGGTATGCTAACGTGACATACACAAACGAGAGGCTGAGAACGGGCCTAACGTAACATTCAGAGTTATTCAAATGATTATTACATAAATAACACGTTTTTCAAACCATCTGTGTCACTCCAAATCATAAAATACATCGATCATCGATCGTGTAAACAATGCCGCGTACGCGCTCCGCCGGACTCGTGATTTGCATGTCTAATTATTCCACAGACCCATATAACGATATATAAAGTATATTTCAAATAACTATCATATAGCAACAATATTACCAAACCATCTGTCACTCCAAATCATAAAATACATCGATCATCGATCGTGTAAACAATGCCGCGTACGCGCGCCGTCGGACTCGTGATTTGCATGTCTAATTATTCCACAGACCCATATAACAATATACAAAGTATATTTCAAATAACTATCATATAGCAACAATATTACCAAACCATCTGTCACCCCAAATCATAAAATCCATCAATCATTGATCGTGTAAACAATGCCGCGTACGCGCGCCGTCGGACTCGTGATTTGCATGTCTAATGATTCCACAGACCCATATAACGATATATAAAATATATTTCAAATAACTATCATATAGCAACAATATTACCAAACCATCCGTCACTCTA
This sequence comes from Syngnathus leptorhynchus, assembly GCF_054491065.1. Lineage (NCBI taxonomy): Eukaryota > Metazoa > Chordata > Actinopteri > Syngnathiformes > Syngnathidae > Syngnathus > Syngnathus leptorhynchus. Next base: position 4,361,774 of record NC_141198.1, on the reverse strand, counting down.
AATCATAAAATACATCGATCATCGATTGTGTAAACAATGTCACGTACACGCGCCGTCGGACTCGTGATTTGCATGTCTGGCGTGATGTGTGCTCGCATGCTGTCCATCACAAGCAAAGCTTGCATCCTAAATTGCATTGCTGCTGTTTTTTTTTTTCTTTTTTTTCTTTTTCTTTTTTTTTACATCACCACACTAAATTCTCTTCACCAGACCTGTGCTTTTTAAAAACTAAAAAAAACAGCGCTTTCCCCTCCCAGTTGTTGCGTCACGGCCAATGGTGAAATTTAAATCACCCTCGTTCAGTTTAGTTTGAAAATAACCATATTTCTTTTTCAGTTGTTTTTTTTTTTGTTTTGTTTATTTGTTTCATGAACTTGAATATTGTGCTTTAAAGTGTGTATTGCTTTATTCGTTTTTTCAGTGTATTAAAAATAATATGTGAGGTGATCAACTGTACTAGTAAGTAATGTGTTAATGATCAAGTAATTTTTTTTGAAAAAACCCCACATATAAGTCGCTCTTGAGTATAAGTCGCCCCCCCACCCAAACTATAAAAAAAAACGCGACTTATAGTCCGAAAATTACGGTACTAGTGAGATGCAATGTTTTCCTCAGAGGACGTACCTGCACCAGTGTGTCCTACTGTAGTACAAAGCGTGGATGACTTTGTGCCAGACGACAGACTGGACAAGAGTTTCCTCGAGGACAGTTTGCCCTCAAAGACAAAGGTGCCTCAGCCAGCTGCAGCAGTGGACAGTGACAGGTGGGCACTTACTTTAACTTCTGGGGGGAATATTGCGGTAGTTGTGATGGAATGTTTGCACAATGATTTATATCAATATCTCTTAGTGTTATTACTGTTTTCTTTTATCTCAATTATTTCTGTATCTGAAAAAAATCATTATTTCAAAAAATTGCAACATTGCATTTTTATTTAGCGATGTCCTTCAGTACACCCACACCATTTAGGGGTGATGAGCTGTAACCTAACAACCTGCTTTTGTTTTGACTAACACTGCTTGAGGGTATTATAATTTTCTGTATAGATGCCTGAATAGGATGCAGATTGTTTAAAGAACTACACACACAACTACATTCAATTGAATAGACGTACTACACGATGTGTATTTATTTTTTCATTATCTATCCTAGTGATTTTGAAGACAGAGGAAACCCCATGGTGTCTGGTTTCCAGGACGAGCTTGATCCAGATGACACAGAGCCCAGTCTTCCACAGCCTAAAACGCTGCCTCCCAGTAAAGATATCATTCTGACCAGTGATGAGGATGACCAAACACTAATAGCCCCTTCTGTCAAAAACCACCATGACCTGGACAGTGAACTTGAACTAAAAACGTAAGTCTTGACACATCACCAAACATGTTGACTGGACTAATGCATGGTATGACAAAGTTATCTTACTTTTTGCCTGTAACTACCGTATTTTCCGGACTATAAGTCGCTCCGGAGTACAAGTCGCACCAGCCATAAAATGCATAATAAAGAAGAAAAAATCATATATAAGTCGCACCTGAGTACAAGTCGCAATATTTTATTTGACAAAATCCAACACAGAGAACAGACATGAGTAGGCAACAACAGGCTAAACAATACAGTATGCTAACGTTACGGAAACAAACGAGGAACTGAGAATGTGCCTGGTGTAACATATTAACGGTTATTAAAATAACTATACATAAATAACACGTTTATCAAACCATCTGTGTCACTTCAAATCATTAGATCCATCAAAATCGTTGTCTTCTGTCGAAACAACGCTGCTGCTGACTCCAGACTGCGGCGCTGATGTCGGGCTCATCATCAGTTGCGGTTCCAGTTATTCCACAGGCCTATATAATTATATATAAGCTATATATCAAATCACTATAACATAAATAGCAGTTTTATCAAACCATCCGTGTCACTCCAAATAATTAAATCCATCTAAATCTTTGTCCTCCGTGTCACTTATAAACAACACCGCTGCTGACTCCGGAAGTACATGCGGCGCTGAGGTCAGACTCATTGTCAGTGGCGACTCCAATTATTTCACAAGCCTAGTGCGCCTTCATGCGGTTTAAAGTGAAAATAACGTGTGAAGTGATCAACTATATTATCGTAAGTAAGGAATGTGTTATAATGTTTTAATAATTTCACGTATAAGTCGCTCCTGATTATAAATTGCACCCCCGGCCAAACTATGAAAAAATAACTGCGACTTTGAGTCTGGAAATTACGGTATATTTGCCATAAATATAAGTGCTGGAAGTCTTTTTGTATTTGGCAATGAAAAATTCATTCTACACACGAGTTCAACGTAAAAAAGTATGAAAGTGTATGTCACATTCAGTCAGAGGTTAATTATAAATGCTGCTTTTTAGGCTAAGAGGTACAGTCTTTTCAAATCAATAAACTTTTTCAGATAGTACAAATCACATGATTTATACAAGTGGAGAGCAGCAAAGTGCAACATACAACTCATAAGAATTCTTCCCCAAGGCATTATTTCAAATGTTTGAGAAACGGGGTGTCACGTTTCAGAGTTCACAGTTCAGTTTCACAGTTCAGAGGTAGCAGGTCCAACGTTTGAGAAACGGGGTGCCCACGCCCCCTCGCTCGTGCCTGCGAAGGTTTTCTCCAGTTACACTTCCGCCCACACCCTAAAACATGCATGGAAGGCCGATTGATCACTCCAAATTGCCCGTAGGTGTGAGTGCGAGTGCAGATAGTTGTTTGTCTCTGTGTGCCCTGCGATTGACTGGCAATCAATTCAGGGTGTCCTCCGCCCACTGCCTGCAGACTCCTGGGATAGGCTCCGACACACCTGCGATCCCTATGGGGACAAGCAGTACAGAAAATGGATGAATTGATGTTCAAGAAATCCAAGGAAGATATAATGACGTTATCAAGTATTGGTAAATCTCTCTCTTTCAGCTGCATCAGCAAACCAAAGGTGGCATCTAAAGCGTTGGAGCCCAGGAACCAATCTGCTGCTCCCATCTTCCTCACGTTGACTCCAACACAAGAACAGCCCACCCAGCAGCATGGAAAAAAGAAAGGAGTCTTACCTATTGCTGGTGACTCTGACACTGACCCTGAGGGCCCTGTGGCCCAACAGATGCTCTCTTTTGTTATGGATGACCCTGACTTTGAGTCTGATGCATCAGACACACCAAAAATAGCAAAGGTAAAGTATAACAGACTTACCAGTATATTATAGATTGTAAAAAACTTGTTTACAAGCACCCGATGTCTTCACAGATCTTTTTATTGATGAGTAGGACAAAATTATTCTTGAGTAGGACAAAATGATTTCAAAAAATGATTTACAGCTATGAAAAGTGCTGATGAATGGGGTAAAAATTATGAACCCAAGCTTCTGTAGTCAAGGATGTATATGCCTGTCACATATTTACTTGTCGTTCCCAATGAAATCCTCTGTCGCCCATACCCATAGTCCTACTGTTGTCATCCTCAGAGTACATTCCTTGCCAGGGATGATCTATCTGACCTTTCAGATGATAACGTCCCGTCAGCCAAGGTGCCAAAACCTGTGAACCCCACTGTGATCTCCTTTAAACAAAAGGATGTTTCTGATCTTTTTGGTCTTGGCATCCAAGAAGAACCTTCAGCAACCAAAGAGAGCAGTGAGGAGCACGAAGGCAAGATCATGGATATTGTACTTTTTTGTTGTTACCACAACTCCCGCAGCCTCATTGTTTATGTATCAACAGACTGTTGGTTTGTTATACTAGTTTGAAAAAAAAAAAAAAGGTTGAATAGCTCCATCCCCGTTGTGACAAGGTGACATTTCTGTTAAATTAAATTAAAGTAGGATAGACATCCTTGCCCTTATGAGGATATAGCCGTTCAGGTGATAGACAGACAGACGGATGGATGATAGAAATTAAATGAACTGCAGTGTTCAGCTTCACCGTTTACAGCAAAAATGTAACTGAAAGGGCAAGCCTAGAAAGTGGTATACATATTACGGATAAGCTGGTTTCAGGACCCTTCACAGCTTTTGCCAAGTGAAACACATAAAATGTGTATCTGTTGGTGTGAGATGATCATTTGTCAATGGATACTATCCTTGCACATCACGCAACTAATGTTTTTATTTTCTTTGTTTTTAGAGAAAGAAAGCAAACACTCTTCCAAAGACAAGAAGAAAAAGAAGAAAAAAAGCAAAGAGGTTAAGTTTTGCAAAATCACACAAAAGGTTGCTAGCGCTTTAGTTTGATTAAATGATTCAATAATCCTGCTCCATTTTCAGGAAGATGAAAAGAGTAAGAAGAAACATAAACACAAGAAAAAGGAAAAAGACGAAGCTGTTGATGATAAAGAGAAAAAAAAGAAGAAATCGAGGACCAAGAAAACAGAAATGGATGAGTTGGAAGACTTTCTAGGAGGCGGGTTGAGTTCCACCAAAAGAGAAGATGGAGATTATGAAGAACTTTAGAATATTATCTTCTATTATTAAAGTGAACTTCAGAATAACCGTGGCAAAGAGTTGAGATCACTACCCGGTTGCCCGACTTGTATGTGCACAAAGTTGTATCCCAAGCCATACAAAATGCAATACATGAGGCTACCAACAACCACCAAGTAAAATCTCAGACACTCTGGACTTGACCTTGTTTGTTCTACTAGTCTGATTGGGGTTTCCTTGACTGCACTTACAGGGTGTCTTTCATTCTATTCAACTAGAAACAACAAGGAGACTACAAAATGACCTTCGGTATAGCTGTATTTTTTTTTTTTTTGTGATTAAACATTTGTGACGATTTGATACTCCTCAAGAAATCCATCTCCGGTAGTTAGTCTCGATAATTAGGACAACCAAGACCATTCTGTCTCAATCTTGGTGTGGTTGGAATAATGTTTGCCAGCATGCTCCAAGTAACAAATGCCTCCCTTTTTGTCTCTGTACTTGTGCTATGACGTGTCACACCACATTTTTTCCTCTCCACGTTTACAACTGTAAAGTTAATTCATACAACAATCTTCTTTCCACCATTGAGTAGCATTTTACAGACTACCAACATTGGAGTTTTTCTTCAGGGTTTTTTTTTTTTTTTTTTTAACAGCAGCACCTTTCATGAAAGTTATTCCAGCTGGTCTTTGTCATGCCACTCTATGCATGGGAAGTTGGAAATATATGTGCATTCTACTAATTTTGATGGTTATATGTACATAACTGACCTAAAACAAATAACCTTAAAAAAAGATACAATCATCAGTCTGTTTTGTATCTCATTGAAACAGCTGTTTAGATTTTAAATGATATCCAGGTCAAGAGGTTTATTGTAGCCTGAATCAAAGGTCAGACCAGCACATTTTATTTGTCACAACTTTAAGTATTAGCTTATGTCTTTCATCTAATTAATGATTTCCATGCATGAGTACATACACTCTTGTCTACAGAATGTTCTTATGTCGACACCATGGTGGACCAACAGATTTAGTTGCCCTAATTCTAAAATTGGCTTGTTGTGGCTGTAGCAAAACTGCAGCTGCCTGATCTATTGAAGCATCTTGCAGAAGAATCATCACTCTACTTAAAGCTTTTCTTGCAAGCATTGTACACATGTAAATTCTGTTTTCTTTTAATGCCTTATCAGAGGTTACAATGACTGGTGTGCCGCTATGAACCATTTTAAGTGTTCTTAAATTCATCTTAGATCTGCGATCAGAATTGCACCTTTGCAGCTGAAATTCATTTATAACAGTTTTAAGATTGCAGTGACCTGCTATTTACTAGGCTTCATCCTTTGGTTTGTGTCCTTTCGTGTTTATCTGTCTCTGCATGTTGCAACATTTCCATTTCTAATGATCTTGGTAACTTGTTACGGTCTTGTTTTACTACAAGGTGACATGGTTGTGTTAGTATACATTTTGGTGAAAACTCCAAAACAATGCAGCTTTTCATATCTCTGTTTACATTGCAATGTTTTTCTCCTGTTAAATTGTTTTATTTCCACTTGTTTTAAGGAATCATAGAATGTCATGCCTGTATGTTTCAGACCAGATTGATTGCATCTGATGGAATTTTACTGTATCATCTTAAGACTGCGTGTCTGACATGACTGTCTTTCAAAAAAGTGGAGTACTAGAAAAATTCTTTGTTTCCACCTCCTCTCCCACACTCCAAGTTTACATTCTATTGGTTTATTAAGTGTGTTTAAAACTCCACAGCTGAAACAAAACATCATTGGTTATGTTTTTTTTCCTTCTATGATTAAAAGAGGATTAATGCGGAACGCAGTTTCAAGGAAGCATGAAGCCTGTATGTACAGCAAGAAAATAATTTATTATGAAAATAATATATGACAAGTGTCACTGATTTTCTATCAAGTTGTTGTAGGCTGGAAAAATGCGAGATGATTTCATATAACGAGTAATATTTTGTAGAACTGACGTGCACTTTGAAACAGGTTTTGTTCCCCAAGTATGAGGTTTCTTCCAAATTTAAATACAGTGCAACTTAGAAAAAAAGAATCTCATAATTTTTCCCTACTTCTTAATGACATGTTCCATCTTTACACTGTGTGAGTTTGACAGTGTTGTCCAATAAATGCAAACATATTTCTGAATATTCTGCCTTTTTTTTATGGTTTGATGCGACTGAAAAAAAAAAACCCTGGAAGTTGTGGATAGTTACCAGGGAAAGACCACTGTGCTATCTAAGCCTAAACTGGGTGCTACTCTGCAATGCACTGACAAATAAAATGCTTTGGTTAGCATAACATGAAAAGATAAAACATCAGTATCAGTTATATCAGCTGACTTTGGGCAAGGAATAGTGAACTGGTCACGAACTCATGACTGGGACTAGGACACAACAGAGAAACAACCTAAAGTAATCGTTAAAGGAACAGTGCTAACGTTTAAGTTTAACAATTAAGTCTGGAAATTCTTCCTGCAGCCGGTATTTTTCAAATTAGCATCGATCGTACCCATACTTTACATGAGCCCACAAGTACTCATCTTTTTTTAATGATATTTTTTTAAACTCTTGCGTTTTCCCAATGCAGCATTCGAGAAAGGTCGGAAGTCTGATATATCCCACTCCGATTTGCCAGTTCCGGAGGTGAATGTAAACAAAGATGCCTGATTCTGATAGATTGTTTGTTCTTGTCAAACTCATTTTTGTCACGGGCCGCATTTTTCTCATAGTTTCCGTCGGAGGGCCATTCTGACTGTCAATGTATATATTATATACAGTACAGGCTGCACAACAAACTGATGAATAATGAGCTTTGAAATCAGACACTAGTAAAAAACTAAAATCTAATATTTTAAAAAGATGATTGGTCATAAAAATTGCCAGCATTATCTGTAGTTTTTAAAATTGAAGACAATTTGCAATTTTAGTCAAAGCACAATTTGTCTTCACGGGCCATATAAAATGATGTAGCGGGCTGTCTTTGGCCCACGGGCCTTGAGTTTGACACCTATCAATCCTCAAGATTCTTGATCGTCACAATACATTTTGACCTCCAGCAAACCTCCTTCATAATTTATATGAATAAAGGGATATCGTATCTCCAAAGATTTCAATCATTTCACCCAATAACTTCATTCAGGTGGATAACTGCATAACTTCACGCAGTCAGTACAAATCACATTGTGCTATGTGAAGTTATTTTTAATAAGTAAATTAATGTAATCATAAACAATAAGCTAAATAGTATTAAATAATTTATCTTGTACATTAAATTTTGCCAGTCAGGACTGTCTTCGTCTTTGAGACGTCACTCCACGGTCACCGTTGTGGAGTGACGTCACATTATAGTCAGCCATGACATCGGCGTCTTTTTTTGCCCGAATTCGCAAATCGGACCTCCCAATTCCAAGAGGCGTTCAAGTGCACTTTTCCTCGCTGGCAGTCGTAAAAGTCTGGCTTCCCACTTTCCTCGAATGCAGCAGTTTTGGAATCACTGTCTATGTGCTAGTATAAAATGCTCCTATTGGCCCCGACTATGGCCAATGAAGAGCAATCTTGTATGGGGGACTCATTTCCATGTGGGTACTGGTAAACTGCTACCTACTAGCCAAAGAAATAAACCATGGTAAGGTTTTTACAAGTCCTTCATATTTAACAGACGAAATACAAGGGTATTGTTGAACAAACACATGTTAACACTCGCTTAAGTAGAAAACGGTGTTGGTATGGTTTTGTGTCTCAAACTGTACGATGCAACTAATGAATCAACAGCCATCAAGCAAAAAAAAAAATCTACGGCTGCTTGAAGGGAGCATCTCGTACAACGTTAATCTCGTACCAACTAAAAAGTATTGGTTAACGACTAACAAACCAAGATCGTTTTAATCTTTTTAATTCGATTTGAAAGCAAAAAGGGCAATGTTTTCTGCGCGTGCAACAAACATAGATTGCAAGCAATGGCGACGAAAGAATTCCTCATGAGATGTTTGTACATGTTTTTAATGATCATATGTTACATTAAATGTAAGGCATTGTTATGTTATTTTGATAGCTTCGTCGAGAGGTCAGACTGAGGCGGGAGTACTTGTATAGGAAGGCACAAGAAGACAGGCTCCGAACAATCGAAGAGAAGAAACAGAAGCTGAAGGGTGCTCTCGATGGTACGGATGGCATGCTCTTCATATCAACGGAATAGTGAAATGTATGACATTGAAGTCACATTTTCCCCCATTCCTTCCAGAAAACTGTTTGCTTCCAACTGAGGTACGCAAAGATGCATTGCAGCTCCAGAAACTTTTGGAATATGATGATGACGGCGCAGAGGGTTAGTGTTACGTTAGTACAATTAATCAAATGCTTAAACAATATTTATCCCAGTTAAGTTATGACATTGCCTCCCTTACAGGTGTCAGCTCACATATGGATGATGAGTACAAATGGGCTGGAGTTGAAGATCCCAAAGTCATGGTCACCACTTCCAGAGACCCGAGTTCTCGACTCAAAATGTTTGCTAAGGTTTGGCCCAGTTGTTTCTGAGAGATTCCCAAACTACTTAACGCGTTAAGTGTCGTAGCAGGAACAGTATAGTAGAATAGATAAATCAATAATAACATGACAATTTCGATGTACAGTATCTGATATATTAAATGGAAATTCAATATATGTTGGCAGGCATTACGTATGTACAATCTGTGTGTCTTAATATCTGGTTCTTCAACAGTAGATACTGTTAAAAACAAAAAATTTTAGTCGTTGCAGATTTAAAAAATATATTTGCTCAATATTATTACACATTTGTATTGTGCAGAAATGTATTGTAATGTTAGGTATTTGTTCCTATTTGTCCGCTTGCTCTAGAGATGTCAAAATTACCTGATTAATCAATAGTAAATCAATTATAAAAATAATTGTTTAGACATTTATTTAACTTAATGTCCTAATCTTTTGATTTTAGGCTCTCAAAAGTAATAATATGTCTAGTCCTCAATGAAAACAGGCTAATTTCTCATTTTTTTTCATCCAAATAACACATTTGAAAAACGCTGCTCTTACTTTGGAAAACAATGACCATCAATCCTACTGGTGTGATGTTTCTTAAGGGTTGTTTTGATTTTTTTTTTTAATTACTAAATGATACCAAATAAACAAAAAGACATACCGTAATTTTCAGACTATAAGTTGCGGTTTTTGTCATAGTTTGGGTGGGGGGGCGACTTATATGTGATTTTTTTTTTTTTTCACAGATTTTCAACAAAAAAAAATCGGCGATGTAGTGAAACCGCGATAAACGAACCGCGATGTAGCAAGGGATTACTGTCATTTGGACTGCAAGTGATGTCACCCGTGCCGCGCGGCGGTTGTTTACATAAAGGGCAAAGGATTCGATCACAGGATGACGAAGATGACGGAGGTCCCCACGTACTACCGGCATCATTAGCGGCTTTGTTTGTCAGTGACACGGAGGACGAAGAGTTTGAAGGATTTAATGATTTGGAGTGACACAGAAGGTTTGAAAAACTATTATGGCTTTTACGCACGCCCGATCCTTCTCGACGGGAGATCTCTTTCACCTCCATGAATGGAAGTCGGGGGACGGTGCTTGGCCGGGTGGCTGTCCGGGGACGGTGGATGGGGCTCGGACATGGCTTTTACGCACGCAAGCTCCTATTCTATAGAGCTCTCTTCCACCTACGTGGATGGAAGTCGGGGGCCGACGCTCGGCTGGGTGGCTGTCTGGGGACGGTGGATGGGGCTCGGACATGGCTTTTACGCACGTCCGCTCCTATTCTATGGAGCTCTCTTCCACCTCCATGGCTGGAAGTTCAGTAGTTGTTGACTCGTTGAACTCTTGTTTTGTTAAATAAAGAGCCGTTTACCAAACCCACGTCTTTCCTGGTACTTTGTTAACGCTACAATATAGTTATATACTAGATCTCTGCAGCGCACGCGCAGCGTTGTTGACATAAAGAACAGGGAATTTGGTCGATGGATTTAATGATTTGGAGTGACACAGATGGTTTGATATATGATAGTTGTTATATGATAGTTATTTGAAATATACTTTATATATCGTGATATGGGTCTGTGGAATAATTAGAAATGCAACTTACAACGGGTCCGACGTCAGCATATGCGGCGCATATGCGGCATTGTTTTCATAAAGCAAGATCGATGGATTTAATGAATTGGAGTGACACAGATGGTTTTATAAACGTGTTATTTATGTAATACTTACTTGAATAACTCTGAATGTTACGTCAGGCCCGTTCTCAGCTCCTCGTTTGTGTATATATCACGTTAGCATACCGTATCGTTTAGCCTGTTGTTGCTGGTTTATGTCTGTTTTTGGGGTTGGATTTTGACAAATAAATTTGCCCCAAAAGTGCGACTTATACTCCGGTGCGACTTGTATATGTTTTTTTTTCACTTTATTGTGCATTTTATGGCTGTTGCGACTTATACTCCGGAACGACTTATAGTCCAATAATTACGGTGCATCTAAAACAAATGTTGTTGTTTTTTTTCACTTAATTGTGCATTTTATGGCTGGTGCGACTTATACTCCGGAGCGACTTATAGTCCCAAGATTACGGTAGTTAAGAAACAGTAATTGGAGGGAAAAAAATGTAATACACTTTAACGAGAATAAAATTGTATCTGATTAATTGATGGAATAATCGATCGAATAATTTATTCTAAAAATAAACCATAGTGACAGCCCTACATTGCATCCAAGCTTACTTCACAAAATAAAGATGTGCCACCTTTTTTTCAATTAACAACTACCATCTGTTCTGACACAGGAGGTCAAATTGATGTTTCCTGGAGCTCAACGCATGAACAGGGGCAACCATGAGATTCCTACACTGGTGCGAGCCTGCAAAGCCAACAACGTCACTGACCTTGTCATGATTCATGAAACCAGAGGACAGCCAGGTTTGTTAATTCTTTAACGTTCAACAAAAGAGATGTTGTAAAAAAAAAAAAAAAGTATCAGAACTGGTTTCACAAAATCAATATTTCAAATACAAACTTTGAATTACAAGTTACCCTGTTTAAAGTAATCCCTCTGGAGTCTAACCTACCGTCTTAGCCTTCTCTGCCATGCCTTTTTACATTGTCTGAAAGATCTTCCGGGATCCGTTGCAGCTCTGTCGTCTTGGCCATTTTGATGTGGCTTCAAAAATGTCACTTGAGCTTGGAAAGAATAATAAAAAAAAACACTTAATGCCACATTAGGTGACTGGGAGGTTGCTTTCTTCTTGGCCATGAATTGTCAGATGGTCAAGACATTATTAGCTGGTGTGTTGTCATGATGAAGCAGCTACAAGTTGCTCTGCCAAAACTCTCACCTCTTCCCGCAAACAAGCAGGCTGTCGCTGGAATCTTGCTGGTTAATTGTGTAGCTCACATTGAAAGGGAAAATTCATAGTAATTTTCGGACTATAAGTCGCATTTTCTTTCATAGTTTGGGTGGGGGGGCACTTATGTTATTTAAGCTTTTCGTTCAAGAAATGTCTAAATATTAAATTTGGATTTAAAACTATCGTAATTTTCAGACTATAAGTTGCGTTTTTTGTCATAGTTTGGGTGGGGGAGGCGCGCGACATACTCAGGAGCGACTTCTATGTGATTTTTTTCATTAATTTTCAAAATCCGCAATGTAGTAAAACCGTGATAAACGAACCGCAATGTAGCAAGGGCTTACTGTCATTTGAACTACAAGTGATGTCACCGGTGCCGCGCGGCGGTTGTTTACATAAAGGACAAAGGATTCGATCACGGGATGACAAAGATGACGAAGGGCCCAGCGTTTGAAGGATTTAATGATTTGGAGTGGCACAAGGTTTGAAAAACGTATTTATGTTATAGTTATTTGATATATTTTATTTCGTGTAGCAGCTTGTATATGTTTTTATCGTTACAGTTCAGTAGTTGTTGGCTCGTTGAATTCTTGTTTTGTTAAATAAAGAGCCGTTTACCATACCCACGTCTTTCCTGGTACTTTATTAACGCTACAACATAGTTATATACTAGATCTGTGCGGCGCGCGGGGCGTTGTTGACATAAAGGACGAGGAATTTGATCGATGGATTTAATGATTAGGAGTGACACAGATGGTTTGATAATGTTGTTGTTATACGATAGTTATTTGAAATATACTTTATATATCGTTATATGTGTCTGTGGAATAATTAGAAATGCAACTTACAACGGGTCCGACGTCAGCATATGTGGTGGATACGCATCATTGTTTACATAAAGCACGATCGATGGATTTAATGAATTGGAGTGACACAGATGGTTTGATAAACGTGTTGTTTATGTAATACTTATTTGAATAACTGAATGTTACGCCAGGCCCGTTCTCAGCTCCTCGTTTGTGTATATGTCACGTTAGCATACCATATCGTTTAGCCTGTTGTTGCAGGTTCATGTCTGTTCTTGGTGTTGTTTTTGACAAATACATTTGCCCCAAAAGTGCGACTTATACTCCGGTGCGACTTATATGGTTTTCTTTTTCACTTTATTGTGCATTTTATGGCTGGTGCGATTTATACTCTGGAGCGACTTATCGTCCGAAAATTACGGTATTGTCCTGCAGCTTTTCTGATACATCTCAAGATATTACATATCTGCTTTTTTTGGGTGGAGGGGAACTGAAAGAAAATTCATCTAGATTTGTACCATTTCTGAAGTACCCTGAAATGCCACAGGATGGTGACAAAGCCCTGTTTGTTAGAACAGCAACTTTACTTTCACACTTTACTTTACTTTTACATATTTGTTTCTTATTTTTCTGGGGCAGGGGGTGCTATTTTCCATTATATGCTGAGAAAAAAAATTCTGCTTTTTTGTAGACCCTCTGTGCTCTGTTTTATAGAAGAGGCTTGTGTTTACTTTGTGCTATGGTATTTATAGGTAATTACATATTGAACCCAACAATCTGCCTCTTAGATAAAAATCCCACATCACCCGCAAAAACATTTTATTACTTCTTCGAGGAACAAATCTTCAATGTTGTGAATTATTCTCTCTAGACAAGTGTCTTCCCTACTAAAATGTCAGGGATTATGGTGGGGAATCGCTGTGTTCCTATAGATTCAATTACGATTCAGGGGCCGTTCCATTATAAGATTGTTGTATGATGAACTATAAGTACTGTATAATGATGCACTTTTTCAAAACATATTTTTCTCACTATTACTTGCAATCTTTAAAAAGTGTATTTATAAAAGACACAGTTTTGGATTAATTTCATTATATTTTATTAAACTAAGGGGATTGCATACACTCCCGTAATTAGTATTACTGCTACTTCTGCTACTACTACCGCTGCTACTATTACTACCACCGCTGCTACTAATGCTACTACTACTACTCCTGATCCTCCCCAAAAGCTATATCATGATAAATGGTAGCATTTAATCGAAAAAAAAAACTTCTATTTTGGGTGTTCAATATGAAATTAAACAAGAGCACAAAAACACTGCAATTAATTAGAAATGTGTACTTGAGTTTAAAAGATATATGAACTTCACTTCTGACATGATACTCCGCACAGAATCCCCTTTTACTAAACAAAAGTTCTTTTTTAATGTGAGTTCAACAAGCATCCATCCATCCATCTTCTTCCGCTTATCCGGGGTCGGGTCGCGGGGGCAGCAGCTTTAGGAGGGACTCCCAGACCTCCCTCTCCCCAGCAACTTCATCCAGCTCATCCCGGGGGATCCCAAGGCGTTCCCAGGCCAGCTGAGAGACGTAGTCTCTCCAGCGCGTCCTGGGTTGTCCCCGGGGTCTACTACCGGTGGGACATGCCCGGAACACCTCCCCAGGGAGGCGTCCTGGAGGCATCCTGATGAGATGCCCGAGCCACCTCATCTGGCTCCTCTCAATGTGGAGGAGCAGCGGCTCTACTCCGAGTCTCTCCCGGATGACCGAGCTTCTCACCCTATCTCTAAGGGAGACCTCGGACACCCTGCAGAGGAAACTCATTTCGGCCGCTTGTATCCTGGATCTCATTCTTTCGGTCACAACCCATAGATCGTGACCATAGGTGAGGGTAGAAGCGTAGATCGACCGGTAAATCGAGAGCTTTGCCATTTGGCTCAGCTCTCTCTTCACCACGACAGACCGGTACAGAGTCCGCATTACTGCCGACGCTGCACCGATCCGCCTGTCGATCTCGCGCTCCATCCTGCCCTCACTCGTGAACAAGACCCCAAGATACTTGAACTCCTCCACTTGGGGCAGGATCTCACCCCCGATCCGGAGAGGGCATTCCACCCTTTTCCGACCGAGGACCATGGACTCGGATTTGGAGGTGCTGACCCTCATCCCGACCGCTTCACACTCGGCTGCGAACCGCTCCAGTGAGAGCTGGAGATCAGGTCCTGAAGAAGCCAACAGCACCACGTCATCTGCAAAAACCAGTGACGCAATGCTGAGGTCCCCAAACCAGACCCCCTCAACGCCTCGGCTGCGCCTAGAAATTCTGTCCATAAAAATTATGAACAGAATCGGTGACAAAGGGCAGCCTTGGCGGAGTCCAACCCTCACTGGGAACGAATCCGACTTACTGTCGGAAATGCGGACCAAACTCTGGCATCGGTGATACAGGGACCGAACCGCCCTTATCAGTTGGCTCGGCACCCCGTACCCTCGAAGCACCCTCCACAGAACCTTCCGAGGGACACGGTCGAACGCCTTCTCCAATTCCACAAAACACATCTGGACTGGTTGGGCTAACTCCCATGCACCCTCGAGGATCCTGCCGAGGGTGTAGAGCTGGTCCACTGTTCCACGGCCAGGACGAAAGCCACACTGCTCCTCCTGAATCCGAGGCTCGACCTCCTGACGGATCCTCCTCTCCAGCACCCCTGAACAGACCTTGCCGGGGAGGCTGAGGAGTGTGATTCCCCTGTAATTGGAACACATCCTCCGGTCCCCCTTCTTAAAGAGGGGAACCACCATTCCAGTCTGCCAATCCAGAGGCACCACCGTCCCTGATGTCCACGCAATGCTGTAGAGGCGTGTCAGCCATGACTGCCCCACAAAATCCAGAGCCTTTAAGAACTCCAGGCGGACCTCATCCACCCCCGGGGCCCTGCCACCGAGGAGTTTTTTAACTGCCTCAGTGACTTCGACCTCTGAGATTGGAGAGTCCGCCTCAGAGTCTTCAGGCCCTGCTTCCACAATGGAAGGCGTGTCGGTGGAATTGAGGAGGTCTTCAAAGTATTCCCCCCACCGACTCAAGACATCCCGAGTTGAGGTCAGCAGCACACTATCTCCACTGTAAACAGTGTTGACCGTGCACTGCTTCCCCCTCCTGAGACGCCGGATGGTGGACCAGAATTTCCTCAAAGCCATGGCCTCACCAAACTCCTCGCACTCCCGGGTTTTTGCCTCAGCAACCGCCGAAGCTGCGTTCCGCTTAGCCATCCGGTACCTGTCAGCTGCCTCCGGTCCCGCAGGCCAAAACGGCCCTATAGGACTCCTTCTTCAGCTTGACGGCATCCCTTACCGCCGGTGTCCACCACCGGGTTGGGGGATTGCCGCCACGACAGGCACCAACAACCTTACGGCCACAGCTCCGGTCGGCTGCCTCAACAATGGAGGCGCGGAACAAGGTCCACTCGGACTCAATGTCTCCCGCCTCCCCCGGGACGTTGGAAAAGCTCTGTCGGAGATGGGAGTTGAAGCTCTTCCTGACAGGGGATTCTGCCAGACGTTCCCAGCAGACCCTCACAGAGCGTTTGGGTCTGCCAGGTCGGACCGGCACCATCAGAGCCAACCCACCACCAGGTGGTGATCAATTGACAGCTCCGCCCCTCTCCACCCGAGTGTCCAAAACATGCGGCCGCAAATCCGATGACACGACTACAAGGTCGATCAACGAACTGCGGCCTAGGGTGTCCTGGTGCCAAGTGCACACATGGACACCCTTATGCTTGAACATGGTGTTCATTATAGAAAATCCGTGTCGAGCACAGAAGTCCAACAATAGAACACCGCTTGGGTTAAGATCTGGGGGGCCGTTCCTCCCAATCACGCCCTTCCAGGTCTCACTGTCATTGCCCACGTGAGAATTGAAGTCACCTAGTAGAACGATGAAGTCCCCAGAAGGAGCGCTCTCCAGCACTTCTTCCAGGGACTCCAAGAAGGGTGGGTACTCTGAGCTGCCGTTCAGTGCATAGACACAAGCAACAGTCAGGACCCGTCCCCCCACCCGAAGGCGGAGGGAGGCTACCCTCTCGCTCACCGGGGTGAACCCCAATATGCAGGCGCCCAGCCGGGGGGTAATAAGTATGCCAACACCTGCTCGACGCCTCTTACCGTGGGCAACTCCAGAGTGGAAGAGAGTCCAGCCCCTCTCGAGAGGGTTTGTACCAGAGCCCAAACTCTGTGTGTAGGCAAGTCCGACTATGTCAACATGGCTCCTAGGATCATAGGGGCACGCAAACCCCTCCACCACGAGAAGGTGACGACTCACGGAGGGGAGTTCAACAAGCAATTGCAACTAAAACTTATAAGGCGGGTTAAAGGTCAATTCCAATACTTAGTACTTACTAAGTAAGTAATACTTGTTGTGCAAATCCAATAAACCTTGATTAACAGGTCGATTTAATAGTGTACCAATGTATGCAGCAGTGCTCAAAATACCACATTTGCCATGATGGAATAAGGATCACGTTTGAATCACAATGCATCTAATAATCTGTGGTGTTGGATTTTGACAAATAAATTTGCCCCAAAAGTGCGACTTATAGAACGGTGCGACTTATATTTGTTTTTTTATCACTTTATTGTGCATTTTATGGCTGGTGCGATTTATACTCCGGAGCGACTTATAGTCTGAAATTTACGGTATATATTTTGTTAGTATACGGTGCTAGAGCTTGCTTGCTCGTGCTATCAGTCATGTCCAAAGGATATCAAGGACCTACGTTGAATTTTGTTTCATTCACAAGAGAAACATTTCACATATGAAAATTCACATTTTCATTTAGGGTCAACATTCCCTCCAATACAATGTTATGCACAACTTGTAAAATCTTATTTTTAAAATAGGCTTTAAATAAAACTTTGTCACTATAAACCTGGTGTGAATGAAAGTACTGGCTGTGATAGTTTGTTCATCTGTATTTTCAGATGGCCTTGTGGTGTGCCACCTGCCATTTGGACCCACAGCTTATTTCACGCTTTATAATGTGGTAATGAGGCACGATGTCCCAGACATAGGCACCATGTCTGAGGCCTACCCCCATCTCATCTTTCACAACTTCACCTCACGGCTTGGCAAGCGGGTGAGTACTCAACCATGCTCTGCTCACATGCTGCTGATAGTGTCTTTCATCATTTGTCCGTGAGTTTACCTAATTAATCCCTCTCGCACAGGTATCCAATATCCTCAAGTATCTTTTTCCAGTGCCGAAAGAGGACAGTAGGCGTGTAATCACATTTGCCAACCAAGAGGACTTCATCTCTTATAGGTCAGTATAGAGGTGTCCTCTTATTTAAAAGGACATGTTGCATCATGTGCTATAAGATGGAGGAGCAGTAAACGTGTTTGTGCTTTTTTGGCGGTTTTCTTTTTAACAGACATCACACCTATAAGAAAACAGATCACAAGAACATAGAACTGACAGAAGTGGGGCCCAGGTTTGAAATGAAATGTAAGTATAAATTGAGCCAGATTTAGAACTCTGGTGCATATTTTAATCAATCCTGCGACCCTGTGAAAATTCAACCTGCTTTGAACTTAAACCATGTTTTTATCAGGATATGTATGGGATATTTACTGTATTCACCTAAGAAAAAAGGGCTCAGTTTCATTTATTTATTACAATAAAAATAATGAAAATGGGCCTGCTTTCGGGGTGGGATTATTTTTCCCGCACCATTTTGATTTTATATTCATTCTGATGGCTGTGGAAATTTTATCCATATCAAGGAATGTAACAAATGTTACATATATGCCGGTTTAGCTGCCTAAATATGAGTGTAAAATGTCTTATCCTGTGTCATGTAGTTTCTTATAAGTACCTTTTTTCCCCTTATGTTCAAACCATTTATGTTGTAATGCATGTTCTTTTTGACATTTCCATGTGGAAAATGTTCTCTGACTTTAAATCCCTCTTTCTCTTTCTAGTATACATGATCAAATTGGGCACACTGGAAAACGAGACCACAGCAGATGTTGAGTGGCGACACCATGCATATACGCACACGTCCAAGAAAAGAAGGTTTCTCAGTGTCCAATCAGTTTAGAAACAATTAATCTAATCGAACATTTGGACAGTTTATCAAACTGACTGACTGGATTGGTTTTTTGTTTTTTTTGTTTTTTGTTTTAATCAGACGTATCATTGTTGAGCTCCCATTAAAAACAAGACAATTTCAATATATCCACTGGAGATGTCAGCATTTGTCAAATGATTATATCCTTTGGACACTTCTTGATTGCATGTCCTGTACTTCTTTTTTTTTTTTTTTTTTTTAATAAAATGTATTGCCTGTTTGTATTTGTTCATTTCTTGACTATTGAATAACAGGCATCATACTTAAAATAAAAAGTGTAATTTTCACTGTTTATTTTACGGCAGGAGCATCCCAATGGGATGTGGTAGGTGCAAAACATATATAATGTTAGACACTTTAATTAATTTAAATTTTTTAGATTTAAATATCTTCTCTGGTATAAGTGAGTGTCGCAGTTTTCTTCGCTGTAGTTTTGAAAGCGATCAGATTGCAGCTCGACACTACTGTTGCTTCATTTACATGACAGTGAGGTTAGTGAACGCCCATCTCTGGTATGTCCAACTGGCGACGTCCAATGAAAGAAGGCAGATACAGGAAGTGGCCAATGAAAAAAGAGCATTTCCGAGGTTTTTCCGCTTTCCCCGGAGTTCTTGACAGATTCGACTTGAGATTGAGAGAGTTCAAGATGGCTGCCACAGGTAAGAGTTTGAATTTGTATCTAAATTTAAATATGTTTAGCGATGTTCGAATTATCTGCTATCTTTAGAAGTAAATGCCAAACCGCACAACTATGTCGTATTATGTTTTAGATGGCGATGTATTGTAACGAGTCGCCGCTGACGAAACTGAGAAAGGACTAGCAACAGCTCCGGAGCCGACGCAGTAGTTAAACCACTAAAGTTTGCCAACGTTTTCAACTGGGCTGGCGACGAATAGCTAAAAAGTACGCTAGCCACTTTGGAGCTACATAATCTCCTCCACTACGGGCACAGTTTAACCTGAGCACAATTGCTTGTTCAAGTTCAGGTAACACTTGGATATGCCAGAATGACATTGTCAGTACGCTGTAGTTGCCTTTACTTGCTAAACAATTTGGTAAGGCAGTTTTAAAGTCGCATAAGTGGCACAGTGCAAGAGACAAGGCTTTCCACTACTCCAAATGTCACATACAGTAGACAAATCCCACGCTAAGCTAAGTGGCTAACGTTGCATAGCATTAGCATCACTCATCTGTGACTTTTGCAGCTTCGACTTTCCGCGAGTAATGGCATGTATAACTCGTTTTAATTAATTCACGATTACTCAATTGAATGTTGCACGGTCTGTGATTTTAGTTATGAGCGTTCAAAGTATATGTAATTGCTGTGGGGATCTTATGGGTTGCCAAGTTAATGTTAGACCAAGTAGCGCTTCATGCCATCTGTCAAAATACAGCACCATCATTTGTTTATTCAGCCAATAGTCATCCTCCTTGTGTCAAATGCATATGTACTGTTATTCCCACCATACAAAGTCCTGCCCATTGGAAAAGGCACTCAGTTGAAATGCCTGTGTTCAACAACAAGCACGGCTTCTTTGCTCTGTTTAACATGCTCACAAATGAAGCGTGTTAATTTTGTTGCAGGTTGCATGACTCTCTCCTGAGGCTTTGGTGTCAACTGTCAAGAATAGCATCCCCCTTGAGCTACCATTCATCATGTCCTCCACCTCCTCCTACTCCTCTTCAGGAGAAACTAGTCCGGAGGATGTCCCCCGAGGTGGGGGTACCATCCGAGTCTTCCTCCCTAACAAGCAGAGGACTGTGGTGAGACAAGTGATTTGATGCTGCTCTTTATTTTTACACAGCTACTAAAACGTTGCAACTAGATTGATGGCTGTTTGTGGCTTCGTGAAAGTCCATGGCTGGTATTGCTGATTTTAAGTGTGATTACTCTCACAAACTTTGACATATTTCTCACTTGGTCAGTGAGTGTGAAACTAACCATTTGGTCTGGCAGATGGTGCTTTTCATAATCCTCCCATTTTCTGATTTATAATTCAGATCAGATCTATCTCACTTTGCCACATTTGTTAGTTTTAAAATATAATAAGCGGTGATATTGTCATTGCCTCATAGCTAAAAGGTATTAGGTTAAAATCTGGGCAAATGCCCTCTTGTGTGGATTTTTTCATGTTCTCCCCACACTTGTGTAAGTTTTCTCCGGGTGCTGTACTCTGGCTTCCTTTTCCTTCCACATTCCAGAAACATGCATGTTAGATTAATTGAACCCTACTCGTCATTAGTTGAGAATTTGAATGTGAATGGTCGTTTGTGTGTGTAATGAGGACATCAATTCATAAATCATTTGAAAACACTTTCAATCAAAAGATGACATTCATAACATAAAATATTAAAATACCGTATTTTCCAGACCAAAAAGCGCACCGGATTATAAGGCGCACCTTCAATGAACGGCTCATCTCCAAACTTTGTCCATATATAAAGTGCACCGGATTATAAGGCGCATTAAATAGAAGCTATACTGCAACAAACTGCGGTTGACTTGGGTTGCGGTATGCATCCACTAGCCAATCACCAATGAGCCCTCTGTAAACAATCGCGTTACTCAAACTATCCCATAAAAGAACTGATTAAAGTTCTGGTTCTGCTTACCTATGTTTCCCTTCCATATCGATCAGTAAATTTACTCGAAACATTAACAGAGCAGCCTATTTTGACATGAAATAGCCTCGTGCGTACGGCAGCTATCACTATAGCAACAGCCACCCGCAGACTCCCATGAGCCTCAGCAAAGTGTAAACAATCGCGTTTCTCAAATGATGGTTTATGAAATGATTGCGACGGACTAAAGTTTGATCTAACACCTTGGTACTGCTTACCTATGTTTCCCTTCCATATTGATCTGTAAAATTACTCAAAACATTAACAGAGCAGCTTATTTTGAAATGAAATAGCCTCACGGGTACAACAGCTATTCAGTGACGCCCCCTGACCACGGTTGCCGTAATGCTGGTAAGCGATGCGCAATGTAATTTACGAGTTGTACTAAAACGTACTGAAAATTTTGGCAGAGCACTGTGTACAACCAGTATAGATCAACAAATTCATAAATTGATCCATATATAAGGCGCACCAAACTATAAGGCGCACTGTCGGCTTTTGAGAACATTTTAGGTTTTTAGGTGCGCCTTATAGTCCGGAAAATACGGTACTTGTTTTTAACATGGCGTTTGAATGTGACATTGACAATGTTGTTGAGCAGCAGTCTCCTTTTTGCAGGTGAATGTTCGCCAAGGACAGACGGTGTATGAGAGTCTAGATAAAGCACTTAAAGTGAGAGGCTTAAGCCAAGACTGCTGTGCTGTATTCCGCCTTCTCGAAGGGTAAGCTTGCAAGTTATCGTAACAAAAGCAAAATGGGCTAGAAAACCGTGGAGGTCTAAAATACAGTTCTTTCTGAAAGTATTGGAATGGCAAGATTTATTTCTCTTGTGTGCTGAAGAAATTTGGGTTTCAGATCAAAAGATTATTGTTTTTTTAGACAAAAGTTCAGAAGCCAATTTTATTGGTACCAGGTTTTGATCCTAAAAAAAACAACATCATTCCAAAATACTTTTAGGTAGGTCTTAGCCTCTTAACATAAGTCTCCCAATTTTCAAAGATTTTGGTAAAACGAATGCGTCATTAAAAATGTATAGGGGGCGCTTTTTTTATTATCACAAAAAAGTTCAAAAGTATTGATTCTTATGCCAGCCCTGATGTGTGTGTTTGTGCAAAGTTTGTCTTTTCTCCTCGGTTTGTACATTCTAAAACGGCATAATTTTTCTTTACAAACAGTGCATTGCCACAGCAACAGCATGCAACAAAATCAAAAGCTTTCAATAACTTCACATCTTAACCATGTTTAGATTAACGACCCAGAGTTTGAAGACCGTTCGATAAAATCCCTGGGCGGAGTTCGCTGAAATATGATCTCTTTAAAAGGCCAAAATTCAGCAAAATCCCAAAATGATGTAAAAGTTGGCATCTTTCTTTTAGGATTAGCATATAAATAAAATACATTTTTGTTGGTGAATGTTCACCTTCCACCGATAATGCTTTGTTAAAAATCTGTAGGTGGCGCTGTAGAGAATATTTTTGGAAATAGAGCAATGACTCTGTTATAGCAGTGTCAAGTTTTTGCCCAAGTTTAGAACCTCAAAAGCAGCAGTTTTTCTTTATATACACTGCATCACTAGTGTGCAGGCAAATAAAAAGATTTCAATAACTTGTCTTCAGGTGAAACATACAAAGTTCGAAGACAAATTCTCTTTTAGGAGTTCATTACGATATGCCCTCTATGAAAGTAAATTCAAAATGGTGGACATCTTGTGAGGTTTAGCATATGGCTCCAAAAGACCTTTTTGTATGGCGTGGGCCTCCCAGTTGGTGCAGATCTATAACCCAGAATGAATCGTTAAGAAGGAATTATGAAACACAAAGTTTGATGCCCCATTGTATAGTATGTAGAAAATGTAAAAATGTTTTCCTTTTTGTTATCCCCTGTTGTTGAGATGGGACAACCCAAGTTTCAAGTCACTCGGGTTCACTGTTTAGGAGAAGGGTGCAGATGTATGACTCCTGTAAATGTGTGAAGATGGCCTAAAATTGTACTTTGAAATACATACTATTTGTAACTCACTTCCTGTACATGTTCATAATATCAAGAAACTTTATTTACAGACTCAGTGGTCCAGATAAAAGAAGACCGTACAAAAAATTAAATACAAAGGTTTAAAAAAAGACGTAAAAGTGAACAACATATTAAAAAAATAAAAATAAAAAGGCAATGACACTCAGAAGAGTCAAGTATACCAGTGCTTCCAAATCACTTTATCATTATATGCATCCTCGAATTTTTACAGGCTTCATTTGTTGTAATTTTGTGGTGTGCAATGGCCTCTGAATAAAGTCACCTCCACTCCATCTGTTCATTCACCAAATTTGTGAAGCAAACTAGAACCTTATCTGTATTGAATTTCATGTCAATAAATACCATACTCAGAGCAGACATTAAGAAGCTGCTGGAGACCAGCACTGCAGGAACTGAAGACCAAAAAGTCATTCACACTCCCCGAACATATGATTCACCAAAGTATTGCCAATCATCCATACACAGTATTACAGGTGTTCTGATAGAAAATTTATCACCATACAGAATAAAAATAAATAGAGAGCGGATTCCATCTTGTCATAATAATTATTCAAAATATTATTATTATTATTTTTTTGCTGTTGTCTTTTAATTTACTTTCCAGTCGTAAGAGGCTGACGGATTGGGAGACGGACATTACTCCTTTGGTTGGAGAAGAGCTATTAGTTGAGGTCCTGGATGACATTCCCTTGACCATGCACAACTTTGTGAGTAGTCGACAAGCCTGCTTTCTTTGGATATACTGTACATTTACCATGCTCCCCCCCCCCCCCACACACTTTAATGTTCCGTTGCTGCACGAATAATGACATTTTTATCTGCACAGGTACGGAAAACTTTCTTCAAGCTGGCTTACTGTGATTTTTGCCACAAGTTTTTATTTAATGGCTTCAGGTGTCAGACATGTGGATACAAATTTCACCAGCACTGCAGTAGTAAGGTACCTACCGTTTGTGTGGACATGGACACAGTAAGCAAACAGCGGTGAGTTGAATCACAGTTCAAAAAGCATTAAACGATTTCTACGATGATACTTTGATTATTAGCAAGGTTTTGTTGCAGTGTGTGGTTTTGATGGCTCTTTCAGGGTAATTACATTTGAAATCAGAAATTTACATATACGACGTAGACCCCCCCCCATCACCTAAATGAGGTTTTTGCTAAATGAGAGGATTTTTTAAAAGATTTTCATCACTTTCTTCAGTCTTCAAGTTTACTTACTATATCTTTAAACAATTCAGAAAAAGCCAAATGATATGTCTTTGGAATCTTCTGGTTTTTATATTCATTATTTTATTTTTATTATGTTTATTGACAACATTTTAGTTTGAGACACTCCTGAAACACCACTTCTATCTGTAAAATTGAAAGGTCAAAAGAAATCAAGAAGAAAATTGTAAGAACAGGGATGAGAATTTTCTGCGGATCCACGGATGTCTGTTTTTTTCCGTCGATAGTATCATTTTCATGAATCGTGTAAACCCGTTAAGAAGTTTTTTTTATACATAAGTGGGGGGGGGGGTAGGGAAGCGGGCAAGTTAGCCTTGGGGACTCGTGAGCATTCGCCCGCCCGCTGCGACAGCATCTTTTGGCACAATGTGAATTTGCGATTGGGTTTTCATCACTTGTAGACAAGTTATTTAGTTAGATAGATCAAGGGCCTACTCGGCAAATGTTTCCGCCAGCATGGCGGAAGTTTGGGAGAAAAAAGACGAGTGAAATAGACAAGTCGAACGGGACGAACTGCTTAAGATGGGCATGGCTCAAGCGCAGCGTCGTCATACAACTCTGAACATATCCGTAAAGTAGATGTCCCGGGGAAGGTTTTGTGTATTCTCTGTGAAGATATGATCAGCTATGGAGGTTGTGGCGCTAGGAACATTAAAGAACACATAGAAACAAAAAACAGAACAAAGGTACCCCCGGCCACTTTTTGATGTTTTTTCACATTTGCCATTCTCATCCCTGTAAGAAGTTTCATTTCTGGGCACAGTATTGAGATGAAAAGGCATTTAATGGATTACCGTATTTTCCGGACCAAAAGGCGCACTGGATTATAAGGCACACCTTCAATGAAGGGCCCATTTTAAAACTTTGTCCATATATAAGGCGCACCGGATTATAAGGCGCATAAAATAGAAGCTATACTGCAACAAACTGCGGTTGACTAGGGTTGCGATATGCATCCACTAGCCAATAACCAATGAGTCCTCTAAACAATCGCATTTCTCAAACTATCCTATAAAATGATCAGAACTGACTAATGTTCAATCTAACACCTTGGTACTGCTTACCTATGTTTCCCTTCCATATTGATCCGTAAATTTACTCGAAACATTCACAGAGCAGCCGATTTTGACATGAAATAGCCACGTGCGTACAGCAGCTATCACTATAGCATTAGCCACCCGCAAACTCCCATGAGCCTCAGCAAAGTGTAAACAATCGCATTTCTCAAACGAGGGCTTAAAAAATGATCAGAACTGACTAAAGTTTGATCTAACACCTTGGTACTGCTTACCTATGTTTCCCTTCCGTATCGATCCGTAAATTTACTCGAAACATTAACAGAGCAGCCTATTTTTACACGAAATAGCATCGTGCGTATAGCAGCTATCACTATGGCATTAGCCACCCGCAAACTCCCATGAGCCTCAGCTCGCAGACTCCCGTGAGCCTGAGCAAAGTGTAAACAATCGCGTTTCTCAAACGAGGGCTTACAAAATGATCGGAACTGACTAAAGTTTGATCTAACACCTTGGTACTGCTTACCTATGTTTCCCTTCCATATCAATCCGTAAATTTACTCAAAACATTAACAGAGCAGCCTATTTTGACATAAAATCGCCTCACGGGTACAACAGCTATTCAGTGACGCCCCCTGACCACGGTTGCCGTAATGCTGGTAAGTGATGCGACCTTGTAATTTACTAGTTGTACTAAAACATACTGAAAAGTTTGGCAGAGCACTGTGTACAACCAGTATGGATCAACAAATTCATAAATTTATCCATATATAAGGCGCACCGGACTATAAGGCGCACTGTCGGCTTTTGAGAAAATTTTTGGTTTTTAGGTGCGCCTTATAGTCCGGAAAATACGGTAATTTGACTTAGAAAGCAAAAACACGTGCCTTCAAAGTAGCTTGTTAGATGAGTCGCTCAGACGTCACTGATGACAATTAGTATCGCTTTCGGATAAGCATGACATTTTCCAAATGGAACTTCATAATCTGTCCTTATTTACAATTGGATGATCATATCGGCATATCACTAGCTGAGAAGCAACACTGCTTTTAAAGCAATAAGTGACTAATTAAATATTTCTATGAAATCGTCCACTTGAGCATATTGACAGAGTTAAGTCTTAATATGTTAGAACACACCCTTGTTTAATGTTATTGTCTTTTTGTCTCATCCTTTTCTACTTGTGCTTGGACGGGTGTGATCCAAGTCCCTGCACAGATGAGTATCCTCAGATACTATTGCCAGAAAATTCTCCATCACAGAGTAATATAGCCTTAACACCAGAGCCTGCTGGGTAAGCTCGCAGACCAAACTAGTTCTAAATGTGTTTAAAAAAAGTTCACCTTAACAGATATTATAATGCACAGTTTGACATTTTGCTTGCCATTTCAGGCTGGACCTCTTGTCCCCAACATCAGCCTTTCACTTCCCCATCCCTAGTGGAGATGGCCAGTCTCTGCAAAGGCATCGTTCTACCTCGACACCCAATGTTCATATGGTCAGCACAGTGAGCCCTGCTGTTGCCAGCATTATAGAGGCAAGTGTCAGTTGCCCAATGCGCAATCTTCTTTTGTTCTGTAATTTTGAAATAATTCAAATGTAATTTCTTGTCCAGGAATGGGCAATTTACGGCCCACACCCCCACTTGGAGTTAATTTTTGTATATTATAAATGTGCTTTTTCTACCACTTTAGTTCTGAAGTATAATAGTATTGTTCACCACTGCATGGCAGACATCTCTTTTTAGCTGGAACTCAGGAAGGCAGAGTACGGTGGTGTCAACGCGTACTTGTAAACTGATCACGAGATCACAACTGACAATAGTCAGAACTGAGAAACAACTAATGTCTTCTAGAATACTTGACTCTTGCCACCACAAAGACACTGCTTCATGGTGAAACGCTTTGTTATGTTTGCATTATTAGCTTTAGCATGGTGTCGAACTGCACTAGCCGGGGGTTTTACTATATTTATATTGGA
Source organism: Syngnathus leptorhynchus (assembly GCF_054491065.1). NCBI lineage: Eukaryota > Metazoa > Chordata > Actinopteri > Syngnathiformes > Syngnathidae > Syngnathus > Syngnathus leptorhynchus. Next base: position 4,334,143 of record NC_141198.1, on the reverse strand, counting down.
CATACATCACAGTCATGATTTTATATCCACAATGTGAAACACAAATTTAACCCAGTAGTTAAGACACCCATTCAACAAACTATGGGGAACAATAATGATGTCCTTACTACAGAAAGAAACGCATGCATGCAGGGATTTTCAGTCGCCATCGAATCAGCCCCTGGAATCCCGCTCTGTCTGAGTCAAGTGTTGTAGTGTCCTTGAGCAAGACACTTCACCCACCCTGCCTCCAGTGCAACTCACACTGGTGTATGGCCGTGTGCGAATATTTGGTGGTGGTCGGAGAGGCTCTCGGCACACAGTGGCAGCCTTGCTTTTGTCAGGCAGCCTCAGGACAGCCGTGGCTACATATGTAATGTCCCACCACCAGAGTGTAAATTTGTGAGCGCATTAATAATGCATCCAATCAATGTAAAGCGTTATAATAGTGTCCAGATAAAAAGCCTGATGATTTGATGTTTTAGTTGTGATAATTAATCGTGTGTGTAATTGTGGCACACATTGATTGATGTTACTTACTAACGTGGGATTCCCCCAACTGAAAATAAATGGACTGGTTGGATTTTTATCTTTTAATGTTGGCATTATATTTTTTAGGAGATAAAATAATTTATTTAAAGCTTAGGAACACATCTTGATCAAGGGTGTCAATGATAAAACACTTAATCTGCTCATGCATGAGAATCAATTGTAAAAAAAAAAAAAAAAAAAAAAAAAAGGGGGGGGGACTACCAAACAACAAGCTATTTTATTGTACACCTTCAAACTTGCAGGGTTTGATTAAAAGTTTTTAAGCCAAGAGCGCTTTGTGCCGTGTGAAACTGCTCTCAACTGAATGTAGGAAACCCCTGTTAATTCTTCATAATTTTTCTACAGAAAAAGATCCACGATAAGGAGGGACTCAAATTGAAGATTTCTTGACCACATTTTTTTTGTCATTATCTGTAAACCCATTTGGAACAGAAAGAGACTATACAGCAAGCTACTGGACAGCAAAACTAATGAGAAACTCAACATGTGATCAGCCCGATAAAATGTTTTTTTAATCGCTATCACGATAAAATTAAGAAACGTTTCTGCATTATTTTGGTGTTGCGGCATCATGGCATGTCATATGGCCATTGAGTTGTCACGTGTTATGCTTTCTCAGGTCACTCACATCATGCGAGCAGAACAACACATTTATTCAGCCTATTTGTCTTTTGCTGCCAGTGTTGGTAGTAAATGTATTATAAAGCTAATGACTTAAAACAAATGTAACGTATCACATTTAACTATGGTCGGTGCGCTATTTAGACAATTATTTTCTTTATGTACTGTCAGGATTAAAATCTGCATGCTCTAGAGCAAAGCAAATTACCATAATTGTCCTACTTGTTTTGTCTTCACGTCGTGGTGTTGTTTCTCGGGGTCGCCGTCTGCCCTTCGTCAGCCAAATTTCATGAAAAAATGATGACGAATGAATCTTGACCGTCATATCCCAGTAGGCTGTGTAAGAGGTTTAAAATGACATAGATTTAAGAAAAGAAAAATTCCAGCTGTTGAAGCGCTCCAAATCACATTGTACTCTGCTCACGATAGTTATAAAGGAAAAGTTAATATAGCCTATAAGAATTTGCCTTACCCATAATGTAGAACTGAAGATCTGCAAAAGGTCTATTCTGAAGGACATTGTTAAGTAAAGAACAAAGCAAAAATACTTTAAACTAATATGACTGCCTCAGTTCATTGTGACAAATGAATAGTAGTTTTGCCCTTTGGAGAAAAGTCAAGTGTTACACGACAGTAAATATGATGACAATGAAAAAGCCTTCAAGAAAGGCTTCCTATTTATAGTCTAAATCTGTTATTTTCAAATGGGGTACATGAAGCCACTTTAGGGGGTACATGAGATTTCTAAATTATGTTTAGAAAATAACAATTATTTCATAACATTTTTCAGTTTCTACTTTTATTTAAAATAAAGTTAATTGTTTCTCTTTGAGAACACATCTGTACTATGATCCCAAAAGAGGACACTATGTCAACAATTATGTTTATGTGCACAAGTCTTTATTTATAATTATTAATTACTATTTCCTCCTTTTTTTTTTTAGTTCTTTTTTTACGCAATGTTATTTACTATTGCCTCCTTTTTTTTTTAAGTTATTTCTTACCCAAATAGGTCTAGAGACACAAATACAAACAGAGTTCCAATTTTAAATAAATCACCTACTGATGGCACAGTACTCAAACAAAGGAAATGTTAGGGTATACTTGACTGGAATTTTTTTTTTTTTATAGGTACGTAGTTGACAAAGGTTGAGAACACTTGGTTTTCATGTAAAATTCCATGCAATCCATTTAATGAACTTTTTTTTCCCCCTCAATCCTTATAGGACGCAGTGAAATTTAACAACACAATAGGTATGGTTTGGGTTTTTTTTAATAACAATTTTAGGTGTGGCTTTTTGGTTTATTTTGCATGTTGGTTTTGAAAAGTTAACAGCCTGCCTTTTATATCTGCAGGTCCTGAGCCATCACCAAAGCCATCCACTAGCCCGCCCTCTTTAGGTTCCCCAGGGAGAAGACCGCCCAAGTCACCTTCAGAGCACAAAGAACGAAAGCCCTCCTCCTCGGATGACAAAAAGAAAGTAGTATGTAATTTTTGCAGTACTCTTTGTCAGTGGATCTTTTCTGAGACACAAGTGTTAATTTACAAATTTATTTGGCAAATTGAATGTGTTTTAGCATCGAGGGGGCTACAGGGACTCAAGTTACTACTGGGAGGTTCACTCCCGGGAAGTCAATATTCAGAAGAGAATAGGAGCTGGCTCCTTTGGAACTGTATTCAAGGGAAAGTGGCATGGGGATGTTGCGATCAAGATCCTTAAAGTCACAGAGCCAACACCTGAACAGTTACAGGCTTTTAAAAATGAAATGCAGGTCTTACGGTAAGTTGTTTCACCTTTTTGAAAACAAGTGCGTGAGAAAATACTCAAACACTTTAAGGACAATGATCCTTGATGTACGGAATTTAGGGATTTTATCATCTACGGTCCATAACGTCATCAAAAGGTTCAGAGAATCTGGAGAAATCACTGCATGTAAGCGGTAAGGCTGGAAACCAATCTTTCAGGTGGCACTGCAATAAAGACTTCCATCATTGTGTAAAAGATAACCCAACATGGGCTCAGAAACACTTCAGAAAACCAATATTAGTAAATACAGTTTGGCACTACATCCGTCAGTGCAACTTAAATCTCTGTGCAAACCAGAAGTCATTTATCTGCATCACCCAGAAACACTCTTCTGGTTCACCCTTGTGCTTCTCTGGGCACAAACTCCTCGACTGAGGCAAAGAGGAAAGGTGTACAGTTGTCTGACAAGGCCACATTTTAAAATGTTTTTGGGAATTGTAGATGTCTTGTCCTTTGCACCAAAGAGGAACAGAACCATCCGGATAGTAGTAGTTCAAATGCCAACGTGTGTGATGGTGTTGGGCTATGTCAGTGCCAATAGCATGAGTGACTTACACATCTATGAAGACACAATGAATTGCTGAAAAGTACATGCGCATTTAGGAGAAACTAATGGTGCCATCCAAGCAATGTCTTTTTCAGGGGCGCTCCAGCTTATTTCACACCACATCCTGTGCATGTTACAACAATGTGGCTTCATAGTAAAAGAGTGCAAGTACCAGACTGGCTTGCCTGCAGTCCAGACTTGTCCCCCGTTGAAAATGTTTGGCGCATTATGATGCATAAAATGCGAATACTGAGACCCCGGAATGTTGAACAGCTGAAGCTATACGTAAAGTGAAAATGGGAATGAATTTCACCACCTTCATCATTAGTGTCCTCAGTTGTATTCAATGTTAAAAGAAAAGGGTGTCCCAGCTTTTTTGGAATGTCTTGGAGCCCTAAAATTCCGAGATAATCATTATTTGCTCAATTAACAACAACCATGTTTATCAATTTGAACATTAAATAGCTTGTCTTTGTAGTATATTAAATACAGGTTAAACATGATTTGCAAATCATTGTATTGTGTTTTTATACAACATCCCAACGTCATTGCAATTGGTGTGTAGAGCCAACCGTAAAAATAATGTTCGTACGCTGAGAAATTATGCAAATTACAAAGCGACAATCACTAAGTGATTAATGGGAGATTGCTTTTTTTATGTTAATATGATTTTCCATTTCTTCAGGAAAACCCGCCATGTCAACATTCTGTTGTTCATGGGCTATATGACGAAGCCCAATTTTGCCATAATCACACAATGGTGTGAAGGCAGCAGCCTGTACCGCCATCTGCATGTCTCTGAAACCAAATTTGACACGATGAGGCGGATTGACGTGGCCAGACAAACAGCACAGGGCATGGAGTAAGACTTTTCCACATTCAGTTGTACCAATACTCTTTGCTTGAAGATGTGACTGTTTTCTACACGTGACGTGTGAAAGCTACTACAATGTAGAGGGTGGTGCGTTTGTATGTATAAAAGTTGACCTCTGCAAATACTAAGGCTTTCTAATATTGCAGTTATGCAGCAAATTTCCACTTTTGTGTTTGATATCTTATCCATGTAAAATTAATGATGATTTTATTTTTCCTTGCAGTTATCTTCATGCGAAGAACATTATTCATCGCGACCTGAAATCAAACAGTATCCTTTTCTTACCCTGTAATAGTTTTTACTCAAGCAAGAACCATACTGGTAATCTTCAATGTGATTCCAGTTGCCTGATGACAAGTGGCCATTGTCTTAAATTGTATTCCAAATGCTGACCGCAATCCTACTTTGTCCATTTTGCATATTGTTATGAAAATCCCTATGTAAAAAATATTTGTCCACCTAGTACAGAGAATGATCAATCAACTTAATTGGAATTGTTTTCTGGAACCAACTTAAAAATGATTGTTGGTTGCACATTTTTAGTCACCTATTTCCTGAGATTGTTTTCCAGACATTTTCCTCCATGAGGGTTGGACTGTTAAGATTGGTGACTTCGGTCTTGCAACAGTGAAGTCACGGTGGACCGGCTCTCAACAAGTTGAACAGCCCAGTGGATCAATTCTTTGGATGGTAATTTTGTTATAAGGTCATTCCAGAAACACTTATGATGACAGAAATGATCTATACACGGCATGACACTTGTGTTTCTTTTCCATGTGTTCCAAGGCCCCTGAGGTGATCCGCATGCAGGACAGCAACCCATATACATTCCAGTCTGATGTATATGGGTATGGAGTAGTACTGTTTGAGCTGATGTCAGGGACTCTACCATACTCTAATATCAACAACAGAGATCAGGTTAAATAATGCTTTATTTGAACCATTCAAAATCTTTTGAGCCAAAGTCTAATGAATGGTGGATTTGTTACATTTGCAGTAACAAATACCAAGGCAGCTTTATCAATATGTCAATGTAGTCATACACACACACACACACACACACACACACACACACACACACACACACACACACACACACACACACAGCACCTAAAAATATTTAAATACACTCACAACTGATGACATTCAGAAGCAAAGCAGAAAAAACTAGTTTACTTAAATGACAAAGAGTGTACATTGACAACATAGAAACACATTAACCTCAGACTAAAACATTTAAAACACAACAAAAGACTTGATTCTTGTTCATGATTCTCCATTCAGCACATTAGAATTCCGGTAATGGTGTAGTGATTCCCCCAACCCTTCTTTTCTTCCAGATAATCTTTATGGTGGGACGTGGTTACTTGTCCCCAGACCTCAGTAAGCTCTACAGTACCTCACCCAAATCAATGAAAAGGCTTATCATTGACTGCCTGAAGTTCAAACGGGATGAGAGGCTCTTGTTCCCACAGGTTTGTGTTTTCCTCAACAAAATGTTTTCCTCTGAATTAATAACGCTTCAACTAGCTGTAAAAATTGAAACGTAAATTTAGTTTTGTATTCTATGAAAGTGTGTGGATTCTAAGTGTGTTCTTCTCTGCAATGCTAATGTTCAACACAGCAAGTATCTAGGAAACAAAGATTTTTGAAAAAATTCTCATTTGATACGTGTTCATGATATGAATCATCTTTGTTTTGACATATTCTTGCCAAAATGATCAACTTATTTTTGCCAAGTGCAATTGTTTTTAATGTCATTTTTATACATTATGTTGTTGATTTACATTTTCTTTTCTCTTATCAGATCTTAGTCGCCATCGAGCAGGTACAGGATCTGCTGCCAAAAATTGAGCGCAGTCGTTCTGAGCCCTCTCTCCATCGGGCTGTTCATGCTGAGGACTTGAACCCTCTTCTATTCCACACCACTAGGCTGATGCCACTCTAAGATTTCAACATCACTAGGCAGAAAGGTTGTGTCCCTTTCTAAAACCACAGCATTCCAGTGCCTCTGAGAGGCTTCAGCTGCTTTTGTTGCGGAACTTCATCACTAACTTTCAGAGCCTTGGAGCTCCAGCACTCAATAACACACTGCAGGAATAATCTTTAGGTGTTTCGTTCCAGTTTGAATTCTTCTAATGACAAAGACCTGCTCCTTCAGAGGGGCATTCATTCGCTTTTTTCTCAACAGATTGTCAAGTTTATTTTGCTGTACATTATATTTCAAATGGGCATTCGATACTGTAACTTACTGGGGTGTCCATCGTTTCATGGCAAACAAACACTGCAGCATCGTCGTCGTCTCATACATGGCCCGATCTTGGAAGGATCACTTTGAACATAACCAAGAATTCACAATCATATGACATCAAAATCGGTGATTCTATTGCCCTTTTAACAATCACGTAAAAATGTTTGTACTCTCAAGTAGATCTACAGTGGGGCACGAAAGTATTTAGTCTATCACAGACTGTGCACTTTAAATGAGAAGAGAGTTCTGTAACAGTAACCGTAATTTCGGACTATAAGTCGCTCCGGAGTATAAATCGCTCCAGCCATAAAATGCACAATAAAGTGAAAAAAACCCCATATATAAGTCGCACCGGAGTATAAGTCGCACTTTTGGGGCCAATTTATTTGTCGAAATCCAACACCAAAAACAGACATGAACCAGCAACAACAGGCTAAACAATACGGTATGCTAACGTGACATACACAAACGAGGAGCTGAGAACGGGCCTGACGTAACATTCAGAGTTATTCAATTAAGTATTACATAAATAACACGTTTATCAAACCATCTGTGTCACTCCAATTCATTAAATCCATCGATTGTGCTTTATGTAAACAATGCCGCGTATGCGCCGCATATGCTGACGTCGAACCCATTGTAAATTTAATTTCTAATTATTCCACAGACCCATATAACGATATATAAAGTATATTTCAAATAACTATCATATTACAACAATATTATCAAACCATCTGTGTCACTCCAAATCATTAAATCCATCGATCAAATTCCTCGTACTTTATGTCAACAACGCCGCGCATGCGCTGCAGAGATCTAGTATATAACTATATTGTAGCGTTAAAAAAGTACCAGGAAAGACATGGGTTTATATAACAATATTATCAAACCATCTGTGTCACTCCAAATCATTAAATCCATCGATCAAATTCCTCGTTCTTTATGTCAACAATGCCGCGCGTGCGCTGCAGAGATCTAGTATATAACAATATTGTAGCGTTAACAAAGTACCAGGAAAGACGTGGGTTTGGTAAACAGCTCTTTATTTAACAAAACGAGTTCAACGAGCCAACGACTACTGAACTTACAGCCACGGAGGTGGAAGAGAGCTCCATAAATAGGACCGGGCGTGCGTAAAAGCCATGTCCGAGCCCCATCCGCCGTCCCCGGACAACCACCCGGCTGAGCGCCGGCCCCCAACTTCCACCCACGAAGGTGAAAGACAGCTCCCGTCGAGAAGGACCGGGCGTGCGTAAAAGCTATAATAGTTTTTTAAACCTTCTGTGTCACTCCAAATCATTAAATCCTTCAAACTCTTCGTCCTCCGGGTCACTTACAAACAAAGCCGCTAATGATGCCGATAGTAGGTGGGGCCCTTCGTCATCTTCGTGATCCCGTGATCGAATCCTTTGCCTTTTATGTAAATAACCGCCACGCGGCACGGGTGACGGCACTTGCAGTTCAAATGACAGTAATCCCTTGCTATATCGCGGTTCTTTTTCGCGGTTTCGCTACATCGCAGATTTTTGAATTTTGAAAATTTGTGAAAAAAAATCACTTAAGTCGCTCCTGAGTACAAGTCACCCCCCCCCCCCCCCCCCCCGCCCAAACTATGACTAAAACTGCGACTTATAGTCCGAAAATTACGGTACTATTAATATAATAGGTACACTTAAACTGTGAGAGACAGAATGTGGGGGAAAAAAATCCTGGAAATGACATTTTAAGATTTTGAAAGTATTTACATGCCAATTACGGTGATATTTTGGCTCATTCCTCCATGCAGGTCTATTTTAGAGCAGTGATGTTTTGGGGCTGTCACTGAGCAACACAGGCATTCAATTCCCTGTCCCCTTTGCAAAAAAAAAAGAGCCCCCAAGAACACACCTGTGCTTTACAGTAGGTATGGTGTTTTTGGGATGCAACTGAGCATTCTTCTTCCTTCATACACCATGAGCTGAGTTTGTGCCAAAAACATCCGTTTTGCAAACTTCAGATAGGCCTGGACATGAAATGGCTTAAAAAGGAAAACACGTCTGGCACTGCAGGATTTGATTCCCTGTCAGCCAGCCCTGTTCATGTTGCTAACCCTTGTTACTTCCTTCCCAGCTCTCTGTAGGTCATTCCCCAGTGTACTTCTGGGATTTTTGCTCCACGTTTTTAGGATCATTTTGATTCCACGGAGATGTTATTTTGCATGGAGCTCCAAACCAGCACTTACTTATGTGTCTGTTATTGACAAAATACTTTTTTTCACAATAAATTCTTTGAAATTCCTAAAATGCAATTTCCAGGAATTTTCACTTTCACAATCTGTCAGTTCAAGTTTACCTATGATGAAACTTACATAAATCTCATCATTTTAACTGGGAGAAATTGCACTCAGTGATTTCATACTTTTTGCCCCACTGTACATAACTGAATTTCGTCAATTACTTGGCCAAGAAATATTTACAGATTACATGCATTTTATTGTTGCCCCAGTGTACATAACAGAGTTTCTTCACTTACTTTCCAAAGAATTATTTACACAATTTAACATGCAATTTATTAATTTACAAGCCCAAACCAATATAAATGGACAGATGGAGAAGCCCTAAACGAGATGCCTTGAGTGATTGAATACGTGAGCGCTATGCTGACTTAAATAAAGCCTTCACGCAAGTACTTTTTGATTAACAGCCTGGAAAACAGTAGTGCGATGAATGTTGCTGAAGTTAAATCTTGTAAATGGTTATCAAGTAATTATTACTGCTTACATTTAAACCGATTGTGTAAGTATACATTAATACAGTCATTGATAAATTATCCAAATAACTGTTATGAGTTGAGTAGTACTGTTTCTCTTGAAACATGTCAAGAGCTGTTTTGCCTTTTCAGCACAGCATCTGCCACTACTGGACATAGAATGTTTTCATTTATTGCCACTTAAAGGGCTTCTTTAATAGCGTTTTCCATTCCATTTCCATTTAGTTGTCTTTTTTAAAACATGTCATTTTTTGTTGATACTGATGACACTTCATTTGTGTCAATTTGGCGTAGTAACCAATATCTGGGGCCTATTTTGGTACACTGGCAACTGTGCGCTAAGTGTAAAAATGGGTTGAACTTGGTTTTCTTGCCAACACAAGTCTATTGTAGACTTGAAAAGTAGACTACATCATAGACCATCTTAAAAGGAGGGCTGTTTTGCAGCACAGTTGATGTAATGCCATTTTAGTGTATTTGATCATGGCACAGGCACACAATTTCGATGCTCCGCGGATGTGCATAATGAATGTGGTATTTCATTCAAAAATATGAAACCAGGGTGGTACAATCTCCTCTGAATTATTGTCAAAATTAATTAACTGAACCATATATAGCCATTATCTTAAAGAATACATACCGAGCACCTCGTCACTATTGCAAGGGGGTTGAAGGGTGGGGAAACTGGGCATCCAATAAGGAGGGGAATGGAACAGCAATGAATATATGTCATTAGGCGATTTTAGATAATTTCAGTATACTTTGTGGTTTCCCTTTTACATAGCATGCCCTGGCATTGTCGTTTGGTATAGATTCAGTCCTCAACTTCTCTCGATGAGCCCCCCCACTGGCGACTTTATTTTGGATACCGTTTTATGTTTAGTTTATTCTCCTGAGTGTGAGCATAGCAAACTCAAAAGTTTGACTTGTGTTGCGACATATACTATATACTGTACCAATGACATAGAAAGGTCGTATCAGAAACTAATGCACAGGTATCAAGCTAAATTTTGTCGAGGACCATTATTGTAGTTATGGTTTCACCGCAGAGGTCCATTATGACTCTGAAACGATATATAAATGTATAATTGCCTCATCATATTACATATACTGTGTACAACATGGCCAATAACTAAAAAGCGTGATAAAAATATGCTTACAATTTAAAGTGAAGACAATTCTCAACTTTGGTACAAATTCTAACAAGAAACATGAAGTAAATGCACATGACAGCCCCCAGGTTGAGGGTTTGACACCTATGAACTAAAGCATGGTGGAGTGTAGTCAAGGAGCTTGCACTTTAATTTCCCCCCCTTTTTTTCTCTTGTGACAATATGTACAAACTGCCTCTTCTTGCAGGACAATGTGAAAATAGGATGAACAGAGCATTTTTTATGGTGATTGGTTTGTCAATGGCTCTAGGCTTGAATTCTATAATTTTATCGTAGTTTCATAGCTTAAGACAACATAGATACCAATGCCTAATTGTTTTATAATGACATTGACCTATAAACTTTGTGAATTGGGTTTGGCATGTATGTAGAAACACTCAGCTTTGTCATATTGTAAGAGAGGTGTTTCTTTAAGCACAATGGGATTACGTTAGAGCAGACATTTGGAACTTCAACATTGCAGTCAGGGGCTGGGTACCCTTTGTTCTTACTCGTTCCATGTATTCAGGGGCAGTCATGGATGGGAAATGACATTTGATGCGGTTTAAGATGGGTATTTATGAACCAGGATTTGGAGACACTTTTTATTTTATGCTGATGTGGTGTTGTGCTTGCAGCTTTTTAGGTGAAGTGAACACACGTAGGCTACATTGTTGGTACCCTTGCAGGAAAACAAAATTATTTCCAAGACCATACAAATGAAAAGAACACTGTACCTTTCATCTATTTCTTATCAAATGTATATGTATATGAAGCTATATTTGTATATACTGTATTGTAAAAATGTATACAGTATGTGCATTTATGTGCAAATGTATACAGTATGTCCATTTATTTATATATATATATATATATATATATATATATATATATGTATATATGTATACATATATATATATATATATATGTATACATATATATATATATATATATATATATATATATATATATATAATGTAAAAGTGTGTGTGTGTGTGTGTGTGTGTGTGTGTGTGTGTGTGTGTGTGTGTGTGTGTGTGTGTGTGTGTGTGTGTGTGTGTGTGTGTGTGTGTGTGTGTGTGTGTGTGTGTGTGTGTGTGTGTGTGTGTGTGTGTGTGTGTGTGTGTGTGTGTGTAACGAGAAAATGTGCACTATATATGTGTATATGTACATAAATTACTGTATATTGAATAGAACCTTGTTTATATAAACAACAACCTCTTAAGCCCCAAAAAGTAATGCCGGGTTTTCATTTATTAGTTTCACTAAAGTTTATAATTGACAATTGTAAGTCTTTGTTTCTTAAATGGAAGGGTACAAACAATTTAGCCAGTGTATACACGTGATGTTCATCAGTCTTTGCAACCTAAACAAACAGGAATGCTATTGAAGGCGATTGGTACTGGTTGCCTTTACTATTTAAAATCTGTCTCATTTGCTTGCAAATGTTTTGAGCACCAAGTAAACCTGACATTATCTGTGACTTAACACTTGATTATTTTAATGGCATCACTTTAAAATACTGTAATAATGTTTAGGTTGTCTTTCAGCAATGGCAAGATTGTAAATGGATGCTTTCGAAAATGTCCACAATGCAAAATGAGCAATATCTTATAACTGTCTTTTTTGGTTTTCTATTAAATTTGACATTTCTATAAATCTTTTTTTAATTCAATAGAGGACTATTTCAGGTCCATATTCAAAGAGGAAAACAATAGTGGAGGGGAAAACGAGGGTTGTATCCAAATAAATTTCATATTTGTAGGTTAATTGCAATATTTGTCTTCAGTTCCTTGGGTGCAGGGGGTGTTCAGTTTGCAATAAATTGTATTGTCTGCTGTGTACAGTTATGTTTTGTTTTCATTGTTTTTTAACGACAGAAATTTTACTTGTTTCTATCTTTGTGTGATGGTTTCAAAGAAAACAAAATAGTTTAACATGTCTTAAATCTTAGTTGTTTTTTAGGGTTTATTCTTAAAATAAATAAACTTATCTGTGTTTTCTTTTATTCCTGTTTTTCTTTAGTTTGATTACATATTGCAATCTCATGACAGGAGACCAAATTCAAGGCTCCATGAGTGAAACAGACTGGCCTTATGGAAAGGCTTGGAATGGGTCAAGTAGTGTGGATGTGTAGTGTGGAAGTTAAATTGTCCCAAAAACTAAAGTCACAGCAGTCACAATGCGGATAGGAAACCGAGTTGGACATACTAAAACTATGTGAATGCAACAAAATCTAAGGGCAACACTGCTACAGACAGGCCAGGACAACAAGTTGTGGCACAATGCAGACTTATTTGTTTGAAGGGAAAGGCGCTATGGAGTGCTAGAGATCCGGATGGGCTGATGTGACAGGGTAGCTGACTGGTGGGCGAGGGCGGCAGTGCCGTGAATGATCACTGTCCACGGCGTGACTGGCTGTCAGATAGCAGGAAGAAACCTAGCGGAGAAAGCAGCAGAGCAAGCACGCAGCACCAGGGGGCATCGCAGGTAATCGTGGTGAGGGCGGCGAGCGGGCCGGGACGCAGTTAGAAACAGGCAAATGGTCAGGACAGTCGGCAAGCAGGTTAGTGCACGCATAGAGTTGGCAATGGTAGTCAGACGGGAGAAACACAGTGAACAGGCATGAACAGACTGACAATGATCCCTGGGCCCTCGGGATTTAAGGAGCGTTTATTAACGTCGGCGTGTCTTTGAACAACTGACGTCATTGAAAGATTACCGGTAAAGTGGTGGCGGCTGACGCAGGACTTGAAGGCTGTTTGCAGTGTGACTGGAACCCTACTTACAACTTGTCTTGGGCAAACCCATGGGTTAATAGCTGAAATTTATCTGGTTTTGAACATGTCCTGTCTGCAGAGACAGACCTCCTTCTGACTCCGCCGCTGTGAGGTTTTTTTTTTTTTTTTGTAGTAACTTTTTTTTTTTAACAAGTAGTGCTTTCTTTTTTTAATCAGGCTATTCTGTCAAGTAGCTTATTGCCAATCCACCGCGAATAGCATCTGTACGAACCGCTGGAAGTATTTCTCCACGTAACATAGGACTCTCAAAATTAAATAACAACATGTGCAAATTAACAAAGATATTTTTCTGAAGGCTGAACAAACCAAAAAGTGTCAGTGAATAATATAGTAATACAGTGAGTAATATAATAATATATTATAAAGTCACACTTTATTTCAAGAAAACCGGGCTAATGTGGCTGTCCCTAATGTACGTATTCTAAAGAAAAGATTCATTGTATTCCTGATTGATAGAAACAGCTTTCAGCGACAAATGCCAATCATTTTGATTTGGAGACAAACTGAAGGTTTATTTCACATACATACGTCGAAATGTAAAATTGATTTAAACTGGGTAAATTCCAAGTGACCTGTGCTCCAAAAAATTTAAAAAAGAATGTCATTAAAGAACAGTCTTGGTCAGCTAAGTCATTGGTATTTTAAAGGATGCAACTAAACAACATTTGAAATGCTTAAAGGAGAACACTTTTAAAACTTGTAGCCCAGGCCAGATCTGCTGATGTGGCAGAAGAGTGTCATTGCAAAACACATCCCTAGGACCTGTCAACAAAAACAAAAAAACAATGTGATCATCCTTGCTGAAGATTTTAGTCATGCTTAAGCTATTGTTAGTCCAAAGGGATTTAATATTTCTGCTGTTTTCTTTTCATAAAATGCTTCTCCCTCAAATTTAAGTCAGTTAGTTTCTGTCACACAAACTTACTGTTCAGCTTGAACCAGCTGGATGGCACATTTATAACATACAATTTCTACAGAATTCTTAGGAAGAGTATTGACCCTTCATGAATTGTCAAATTGTCCGAAACACGTTTATACGTATTAATAAATTTTCAAATAGTCTGAAACACGTACAGTACTGCATTTAGCCCCGTTTTAAGGAGTCCTGTATTCTACTGAGGATGTTCTAATTGGAGATGAAAATGAAATGTCCAGTAAAATGATGTACATTGTACATACGCATTGGATAGATGAATGGATGGATGGATGGATGGATGGATGGATGGATGGATGGATGGATGGATGGATACCGTAATTTTCGGACGATAAATCGTGTTTTTTTTTTTCTAAGTTTGGGTGGGGGGGGGCGACTTATACTGAGGAGCGACTTATATGTGAATTTTTTTCACAAATTTTCAAAATTAAAAAAAAAAACGCGAGAAACAAACCACGATGTAGAAAGGAATTGCTGTAATTTGAATTTTAAGTGACGTCAGTGGCGCGGCAGTTGTTTACATAAAGGACAAAGATTCGATCACGGGATGACGAAGATGACGAAGGGCCCCACGTACTACCGGCATCATTAGCGGCTTTGTTTGTAAGTGACACAGAGGACGAAGAGTTTGAAGGATTTAATGATTTGGAGTGACACAGAAGGTTTGAAAAACTATTACGGCTTTTACGCACGCCCGGTCCTTCTCGACGGGAGCTCTCTTTCACCTCCGTGGATGGAAGTCGGGGACCGGCGCTCGGCTGGGTGCCTATCCAGGGACGGTGGATGGGGCTCAGACATGGCTTTTACGCACGCACTCTACGGAGCTTTCTTTCACTCCGTGGATGGAAGTCGAGGGCCGGCGCTTGGCTGGGTGGCTGTTCGGGGACGGTGGATGGGGCTCGGACATGGCTTTTACGCCTGCCCGGTCCTATTCTATGGAGCTCTTTTCCACCTCCATGGCTGGAAGTTCAGTAGTTGTTGCCTCGTTGAACTTTTGTTTTGTTAAATAAAGAGCCGTTTACCAAACCCCCACGTCTTTGCTTGTACTTTGTTAACGCTACAATTTAGTTATATACTAGATCTGTGGAATAACGACGAGGCTGACGTCAGGGCGCACGCGCGGCTTTGTTGACAAAGGACGAGGAATTTGATCGATGGATTTAATGATTTGGAGTGACACAGATGGTTTGATAATATTGTTGTAATATGATAGTTATTTGAAAATTACTTCATATAACCTGATATGGGTCGGTGGAATAATTAGAAATGCAAATCACAACGGGTCCGACGTCAGCATATGCGCCGCATACGCGGCATTGTTTACATAAAGCACGATCGAAGGATTTAATGAATTGTAGTGACACAGATGGTTTGATAAACGTGTTATTTATGTAATACTTAATTGAATAACTCTGAATGTTACGCCAGGCCAGTTCTCAGCTCCTCGTTTGTGTATATGTCACGTTAGCATACCGTATTGTTTAGCCTGTTGTTGCTGGTTCATGTCTGTTTTTGGTGTTGGATTTTGACAAATAAATTTGCCCCAAAAGTGCGACTTATACTCCGGTGTGACTTATATATGTTTTTTTTCACTTTATTGTGCATTTTATGGCTGGTGCGACTTATACTACGGACCGACTTATAGTCCGAAAATTACGGTAGACGGATGGATGGATGGATGGATGGATGGATGGATGGATGGATGGATGGATGGATGGATGGATGGATGGATGGATGGATGGAGATATACATATAATTATAATAATATTGTGGTAGATACTATATAGATAATTTACCTCAATAATGCAGAGGAGAATTACAGAAATCCCAGTGCTTAGAAAATTGTCTTCAAACCAGCTCCTCATCTTGTCCAAACAGCCCTGAAAACCCAAAGCACACTATTTGGACTGAACTTGGAAGAAAAGGAGGAGTCTTATGCTGAACTCATCAAACGGTAACTGTACCATTGGTCTGTACTGTCGGTGTTGTGAACCAGTGCAGTCTTGAAGGCAACAGGAATCAGGTATATTATCTCCCCAGTCTGACACATTGTGCACCCCACAACAATCAAACTGGAACAAAATGTTCAACTGTGTATGAATCTGATTCAGTGATTCTCAAACTTTATATACCATTTATCATTACAAAAAAATAATCATACTTGGCTACCCAAGTACCACGTAATCAATGGTAAAATAGAGCAGCGGCTTAGTGTTCAATGAAAATACATTTTTCCTAAGATGTTTTTACTGTATATTGTAAGCCATTTTAATATTACATTTTAAACATGAAACACAGTTTAAAAGTGATTTTGTTAAAATACATAGAAGTTAATAAAAAAAAAACACCTGAATAAAAGTTCAAACCAAATAGTTCTTGATGTTTAAATCCAAATGTATTTGACTTGGAATATGAAATACAACTGAGATCGTAAGTAATTCTACCACTAGAGAAAGCCTGTGTGGTATGCGTTCCACACGTAGAGAATAAGTGTGATACAAGGTGTACCAGTGAAGTTCCAGCACTGGTGTCAGAAAAGATATTTCAAATTCCAAGTCTAATGCTGTTTTGCACCACATCTACAGCCAGTACTAGCATTTTTTTTTCCAGGATCTTCCGTAGCTCCATCACTATGGTCATCTTGATTGTTTACACATCTTCAAAACACTTCTCTTTAGTCAACCCTTTGAGCTCAGGAAAGTGAAAAAAAAAAAAAAAATCAGATGGAGCGAGGTCAGGTGTATAGAGAAGGTTACTCCAGCACAGCAATGTTCTTTTTGACAAGGAACTGTTGGATGCTCAGGGATGCGTCGTAAACCGACTAGTTGTCCTGCTGTAACTATTACTTGTTCTCACATTCTAAATGAAACAAATGCCGTATGATTTGTTTGTTGACGTGTTGGTTAAGTGTCTAGTCCATGCTGTGGGGAACAAAGTGGGGTCTTTTTGTTGTTTGTGTTTGAAATATCTTTTGTGGTACCAGTCTTGAAACTTTTCTAACACAGTTTATAGATTATTACTTGGTCTGATTTGTGTCTCACCATTTTTTGAACCAGATCCCATTCAATGTGGAACTTGGCTGCATGACTCCCATTTGCTTCCTTCAAACCGTTGTTCAGATCACGCTCCACCCATTCGGAAATCTAATGTGGTGAAATGTAAATTATTGGTATCACACTTGATGGCACACAATAATGGAAGTTAGAATGTGTTCTGGGTGTGGCCTCACAGTTTGTTCGTAGAGGAGAAGCAAACACGCTGCAATCAGCTCCACTAGGAGCAGGAAGAAGAGCAACAAGAAGAACTGACAATAGAAACAGATGTGTTAATGTCACTTTTTCAACCGCATTCATTCGCGGCATATTTGAAAGGAAATATCTGCAAATTCTGCTTTGGCCTTATCCGACATTTAAATTTTAATTGTAAGATGTAAATATAGAACAAGGTAAAGTCAATGCTGAACATCAGAGAAACTACAGCAGCTGGTGCTCAAAATGTACCCACTTAAAAAACCTTGCATGAATTGCTTTTCTCAACTATTATCATTAGTAAATGATCTATTTTTTTTGTTTGTCGGTTAACTTTACAAAATTATGGGAAAACGTTTTGGTAGCACAAATGTTGAGCCAACAATAGCAAGGTAATGCGGATAACTGATAAATTTCCAAGCAACGCCTTTTACCTCAAAATGTCGTATGACAACATGACTGTCAAACCAACAAACTTAATGTTTGGTGACTAAAGAGTTTTTCCCATTGTATTAAAAAATATGAATAATTTGTATAAAGTACAGTATGTGTGTGGTACCGTCAGTAGGAGGCAGCGATTCTCCTTCAGAGCTCCCAGGAAGCCCAGGAAGGAAACACACGAGATGATGATGCCACTGATCAGCAACATGTTGGCTATATTAAACTTGGCCAAGGAAGGTGTGAGTGCCGTCAGTTTGAAGTTCACCATCATGAACACACCGAAGCCCAGCACGGCCATACCAGACATCTGACATGGCAGAACTACTTCAGTAGGGGGCTCATCGTCAATTGAAAATGCTTTACACCCTTGTACGCACCTCAACAGTTCAACATATGCAGTGCAGAACTGGTGACATGTAGTCAGTATTTTTTTTTTTTTTTTTTAATATAGAAATAAACCTTGACCAGAAATTTGACCTCTCCATTTGACCTTTCACAATAAACACATACGAAGAAAGTTGCACCCTGGAATAGTTCTATTTCCATCCATAATACAGTGTTATAAACAAAAAAATGGTGCAAATTTAGCCATTTCATGACAGATTTTTTTTTTGCTTTTAGCCTTGCAAATGCTAATTCAAAGCTAATTCATATCTTTATTCAGATCTACATATATTGATAAACATCTATATATGTATATCAATATATGTATATATGTATATATTATTATAGTATTATATATAATTATAAATATAATATAATCTAAGCGGTTCAGAAAATGACTGAATGAATGAAGGAATATATAATTTTGTGTGTGTGTGTGCGCGCGCACGTATAAAGCTTGAAAATAACACGGCTCCTGTAAATAGTGAAGTATAAAAATTGTAACCGTTTGGATATGATATAATCGTGGCATCACAACACAAGAACAAATGAATATTTTAGACATACGTACAAAACAAAGAAAGTTGGCGACACACATGGTGTACTTTAAACACTTGAGGAATCCGTGGGTCATGGTCTGATGGCTCTGTTAAGACAGGTCACAAAATGATGAAAATGTCAATAGAAAAAGAGAGAATTTTTTTAATGTATTATTAAGAATAATGTTCTTCACAAATCAACAGTCACACTTGGGGCGTTGTGGGTGGTTGGTTGATTGGGGAGGGGTTGATTTTAACCTCATCTCATTTCCTGTCTTTTCTACCAAGTATACAAAGAGAAACTGTCTTTCAAATGTAATCTAGACATTTAGTGTTTATTTTACTTGTTAGAAAAAAAAACTAATATCACAACATTTAGGTCAAATCCTATTTTAACCAACAAAATTAGAGCCACACAAGGAACAATAAATAAGGATAATGTTTTAAAAATACTCATACCTAATTATTATACTGTTTTGGATGCCGCTATTTCAGGATTATTTTAAAAGAACTCTGTTGACTGTCAATGCTGTACATTGCAAGTTTTATTTAATCTTTAGAAGTAAAAGCTACACAGAATAGAATATAACATACGGAATAATATGCTAATTTTAACATGTCATAGGATGAAGATGACCGCAGCGTAATCTCTAGACTAAAAAAAGTACAAAGACTCTTACCTTTTTAGAAAATAATCATGAATTACTTATTGATGTTTTCGAGAACTCTGCTGGTGCTTACACTTCCCCCTTCTCTTCGTACTCAGGGCTGTGTTGTCCCTCATGGGGCTGACAACTCTGTCTTACTTCCTCTTTCTAAACGTTGGGTGGAAAATGTATGACTGAGAAACTTCAGCAGAAACTAAACAAAAATAACACCCATGTGTGTGTGCGCGTGTGTGTGTGCGCGTGTGTGTGTGTGTGCGCGTGTAAAAACATTTCTTTAGGCCTAACCACTTGAAAGCCTCAGATGTTATTAGGCAACCACTGTGATGATCATTGGGACTTTAACTTTTTAACTTTAAGTTGTGGCCGCTAAGAATTGTCATGACCTTTTCCGTGGCTGTTTTGAACAAACAACACATTTTGTCTCTTTGATAAAGTTCAAATTCATTGAGCAATGGGACTGCTATTAAGAAAAAGTACTGTATAACAATGGAAAATTGTTTTGTTTGACACACAGTAAGAACGTGAATGCCAGTCTCATTATTTGCACAATGACATGAGTGGAAGAGCTGAATCTTAAAACACTGATGTGGTGAGGAACTAGAACAAAATGAAGAAGTAATCTGTTCTCAAGCACACAGTAACTATTAACACTTAAAAGAATAACTGAAATTCTATACAGTGTGGAAGTGTTTAATCGCACGCAAGGTTCTGAGTTTGATTCTCAGCTATGGATTTGTGTTTTTAGCTTTTCCACATTCTGAAAACATGCAGGCAAAGCTGGCTGGATATTCGACAACATATTTATTGCACAAAACGAATTAAACATTCCAAAAGTGTCCCCTGTTTTTTGGATGTAGCAACTTGAAATATGTCTAGTAAATGTATTAAATGCTCCGTGATACATATTCTGACTTTAGATCAAGAAATATATACAAACTGTTGTCAAAACTGCAATTTATGCGCAAGGGCAAAATTACATGGGTGAAATCTTACTAAAATCTAGTAGTAACAAAATTGCATGTCAAGCATTAAGTACAGTAGCTACATTTCAAAGAGAATGACAGCTGTGCTTGTTGTAATATTGTACACTACTTTCATCTAGCGGATGAATATTTAATGCCGTGATCATTCTACTCAGCACCAATTTATATTACTGCTTGACTATGACCAGCCACATCTACTGATTTAAGCGATTTCTCTTTTTGGTTCAACTTTTTTTTTATTTTTTTTATGACGCAACCATACAGAGTCTGAATTACTGACCTTTAACCTCTCTTGTGAACAAGACCTCAAGTTATTTGAATTCTTCCAACAGGGATATGAATGAGCTCCTGGAGAAGACACTCCAGCCATTTCTGACCGAGGACCATTGTCTCAGATTCAGAGGTTTCCATCCCCAACAATTTCACACTTCCCTCCAAACCGCTCCAGTGAGAATTTAAGAAGAATGAAACCAGCAGCAGCGCATCATCTTCAAAAAGCAGAGATGCAATTTATTTATTTCCTTATAATGTTTGTTCTTTGTCACAGACATACAAGCACATTTTGAGTTTTTAGTTTAAGCTTTAATATCTTTATCAAGAGTCACCATTCATTTCTATATATAACTCCATCCATCCATTATCTGACCCGCTTTGTCCCCACGGGGGTCGCGGGCGTGCTGGAGCCTATCCCAGCCGTCATCGGGCAGTAGGCGGGGGACACCCTGAACCGAATTTTTGAAATTCCCCCCGGACATATTTTTGGGGCTGAAAACATGTCTGGGGAAAAGAGGACGTCTTGTCACCCTAATGCGGAGTCACATCATCTTGTGGCCTGTTGTCTCATCGGGGGAAGCAAACGCTTGACGACTCAGACTGCTTTTCAATGGGATTGTTATCTCGTACACATTCTCTGACACTTACACGAGCCCAATGAGTGCAGCCCAGACACATGCACGCACACAAAAGCTTGTCCACAACTGTGCCTTTTTTTACTCAACATTTGGAGTTGGAGGCAAAATAAATCTCAAAATAAATGGGTGTGCAAGTACATATTTGGATTCATGGTGGATTTGCAAAAGACGATGGGGGGCTGGGTGGACTCTGGATGACCTATAAAATAATGTCTCATAACTTAAAAATCCGTTGAGGAACAAACAATTTTTTTACGGCACAAACGGAACAAACTGTTTTCCTTGAATTTTGCGTGGGGTGAGGGGTCAGCTTCACGCAGGTGTAACATAAGTAACAAGCAGTGTTGCGGTTTGTGTGTCTGCTCCCACTTGTTGAAAACTAAGCCCCTTTCTGGACCATATGACTACCTCAAGGTCATCAAGGAAATAATCAGTCTTATCGATCTATCAGCAGATTTTTGTGTTCTGCTTTTGTTGCTGAATATTGATTGTCCACAAGTCATGCGTCAGCAGGGCGAAGAGCAGCGGACTGAGCACGCAGCCTTGAGGGGCCCCCGTGCTCAGCGTGATGCTGCCGGAGACATTGTCGCCAACACGCACTACCTGAGGCCTCTGACAGAGGAAGTCCAGTAGCCAGTTGCAAAGGTAGCTGAGGCCCAGCTGGTCGAGTTTGCAGATGAGATGCTGTGGAACAATGGTGTTGAATGCAGAACTGAAGTCCACAAACAGCAATCTCACATACCAGTCTCTGTTCTCCAGGTGGGTGAGGGCAGAGTGGAGGGCAGAGCGGATGGCATCCTCAGACGACCGATTGGCTCGGAAGGCAAACTGGAAGGGGTCTAAGGTGGGGGGAAGAACAGATCTGACGTGCGCCATGACAAGCCGCTCAAAGCACTTCATGACGATGGGTGTCAGTACCACAGGGCGGTAGTCATTGAAGCAGGAAGGAGCACAATTTTTCAGCACAGGTATGATGGTGGCAGCCTTGAAACCTGACGGGACGACGGCCTGCTGCAGGGAAATGTTAAAGATGTCCGTAAGACATCCATCAGCTCCTCAGCGCAGTCCTTCAGCGCTCGACCCGGGATGTTGTCCGGGCCCGCTGCCTTACGGGTGTTGATAGCGGCAAGCGTGCTCCTCAAGCTAACGGCAGAGAGGCACAGGGACTGCTCGTTTGGAGGGGTCTTTAGCGGGCAAGTGCTGTTCTGAGCGTCGAAGCGAGAAAAGAAGCGGTTCAGTTCATTGAGCAGAGGGACGTCACCCTCACAGCTCTGCGGCCCGGGCTTGTAGTCCGTGATGGTCCAAATGCCTTGCCACAGGCTCCGAGCATCCCTGCTGTCTTTGAAGTGGGCGGTAATCTTGGAAGAGAATGCCTTTTTCGCTCCCTTGATGCCCGGGGACAGGTTCGCCCTAGCTGATGTCACGCCCGCTTCATCCCCAGCCCTGGAGGCTTTGTCTCTGGCCCTCAGCAGCCCAAGGACAGCCCCATGTCACCCATGGCTTCCAGTTAGCCCGAGTGACGATGCATTTTGTGAGGGTCACATCATCAATGCACTTTGCGATGTAAGAGGTCACAGAGTCAGTATACTCCTCAATGTCTGTCTGATTGTTGCAAGTGGCTGCCTGCTTAAACATTTCCCAGTCTGTAGTGCCAAAGCAGTCACGAAGAGCATCAGAGGCCCCCTCAGGCCACACTCTTACCCGCTTGCGAACCGGCCTGGAAGTTCTCACTCTTTGTATGTACGCGGGCATAAGCATAACAGCCTTGAAACCTGACGGGACGACGGCCTGCTGCAGGGAAATGTTAAAGATGTCCGTAAGACATCCATCAGCTGCTCAGCGCAGTCCTTCAGCGCTCGACCCGGGATGTTGTCCGGGCCCGCTGCCTTACGGGTGTTGATAGCGGCACACTATTTGTGATGTGGTCACAAAGTCCAATGTGGGGGAGGGGGTGGCCTTGAAAGCTCCTTTATGTGCAGTGTAGACCAGGTCCAGGAAGCTGTCACCACGTGTTGGAAAATTAACATGCTGGTGAAGCTTTGCAAAGACAGACTTCAGGTCAGTATGATTAAAATCCCCAGCGAAGATGGTGAAACCGTCAAGGTGCGCCGTCTGCTGATCACTGACAGCCTGGTACAGTTCACTAAGGGCCGTGATCCTGTCGCTTCCAACATTGGAAGGCGGGATGTTGACCGGGAAAAGCAGAGTCGCAGTAAATTCCCTTGGCAGATAAAAAGGACGGAACTTAATGATCAGAAACTCCGCAGTTTCTGCGCACAACTAGAGTCCCGGCACTATTCGTCACGGATGTAGACACAGATTCCTCCTCCACGTGAATTTCATATTACGCTAGCTGCTCCAGTTGCACAGCAGATTCCGGAATGTTGACATTCAATCAAGTCTCAGTGAACACGAACACACAGCAGTGACTCACTGTCCGGTTCGTAGATCTCAGCAGTCGGATGTAATCCATTTTGTTGTCCAGCGACCGAACGTTCGCCAGAAGAATGGAAGGCACGGCCGGGTGAGTTGGTGTGCACACTCAGTCCAGCCTGGCTTGACTTTGTATTTTTGTTAGTTGATTCAAGGACTGGCTTCTTGAGATATGAAGAGTCTAGCGGTCTAATTGTTGCAATGTCAGATTTGCATTGAGTTACGTTGGGCTTTAGCACCCCCTAGTGGTGAAATGTGTGATAACCTGATTTGAGCTTCGTCATTGGTCGGTTATCCTTATGCCTAAAAGAGCCACACGTGTGTAACTGGCGAGTGACGATCGCTGATGGTAAAGATGAAGTGCTAACACTGTGAGTTTGAGTTTGTTTCATTCTGTCTCTCATAGTACCCGTGATGAAAATTACAGGCATCTTTTAAGTGGGAGAACTTGCACAATTGCCCCACTGTACACCTGAGGCTTAATAGCATAACTTTGGGGCAATTGTGTGCAATCCTTGGCAGGCTAAAGTGATGCTTTGATGCAAACAATCAGCAGCTCACCCAAAAATGAAGGGCGGGCATGTTTTTTGGGGCCAAAGGGACAATGGGCATTGTTCCCCGCCCCTCCGGCAAAATCCTCGTGCAATGCCCCCAATGAAGTGCTAAGAGTACAAACATGCGAGTGTGCCATCAGTGAGGAGCATAGAGTAAAATCATGCAATCAGTGTGCTCTGATCTGTCCGCCTGTTCCCCAAATTGTGCCCTCAGCCAACCAGTGTGCTCCCGGGTGGCTCAGGCACAGCAACAGCTGCTACAAGATGGAGGAGGTCCCCAATGGTTGGCTGGGCGCCTGGCACCACTGTGTCTCTGAGGGCGGCAACCTGGTCTCTATCACCTCCTCGGCCGAGGAAAACTTTGTGAAAGCGACTATGGGCGTGGACACCCGCTTCTGGCTGGGACTCTCCAACCAGGTGAGACGGAAGTGGGAGTGGACTCTGCAGTAACAACTGAAACTGTTTTCTCCCCCCCAGAAATGCGACAAGGTCTGGTCAGCCACTCAAGGAAAAACAAGAAAATGTTCCAAATCAAAACGGTTTGAGGGATTCCGGGAAGTGGAAGGCTGGCTCCTGCGCTTCCTCCTTGGCCTACATGTGCAAACGGACGCTGAGTAAGCCTGCACGTTTGTACCGTAATTTTCGGACTATAAGTCGCTCCGGAGTATCAGTCGCACCAGCCATAAAATGCACAATAAAGTGACAAAAAACATATGTAAGTTGCACCGGAGTATAAGTCGCACTTTTGGGGCAAATTTATTTGTCAAAATCCAACACCAAAAACAGACATGAACCAGCAACAACAGCCTAAACGATACGGTATGCTAACGTGACATATACACAAACGAGGAGCTGAGAACTGGCCTGACGTAACATTCAGAGTTATTCAAATAAGTATTACATAAATAACACGTTTATCAAACCATGTGTGATGTGAGTCACCCCGCTCACTCTTTGTATGTACTTCTGCCCTCTAGGAAGAGATACAGATGTCCAAGCTGTCCAGATCCTGAATTCCCTCCCCCCTCCACCCTCTGCTACATGACGTCCTGTTCTTTTGCGCTATGATCTGCTGCTATTATTTGTCTATTTATTTATTTATTATTATTTATTATAATTATTTCTTGCTTATTAAGGTTATTTGCTTATTACTTGTTCGTTGCTCGTCTGTTCGTTTTTACTCTTTGTGCTATTTGATGTGAGTGTTGTGTAGTGTGTCTAGTCACCGTGGGACGGTGGGAAACGTAATTTCGATCTCTTTGTCTCCTTGTCTCTTATCTCTCTCTGGCATGTAAAAAAATTGACAATAAAGCGGACTTTGACTTTGATCTGTGTTACTACAATTCATTAAATCCATCGATCGTGCTTTATGTAAACAATGCCGCGTATGCGCCGCATATGCTGACGTCGGACCCGTTGTAAATTGCATTTCTAATTATTCCACAGACCCATATAACGATATCCATCCATCCATCCATTTTCTGAACCGCTTAGTCCCCACGGGGGTCGCGGGCGTGCTGAAGCCTATCCCAGCCGTCATCGGGCAGTAGGCGGGGGACACCCTGAACCGGTTGCCAGCCAATCGCAGGGCACACAGAGACGAACAACCATCCGCACTCGCATTCATACCTAGGGACAATTTAGAGTCTTCAATCGGCCTACCAAGCATGTTTTTGGGATGTGGGAGGAAACCGGAGTGCCCGGAGAAAACCCACGCGGGCTCGGGGAGAACATGCAAACTACACACACAGGGAGGGCCGGAGGTGGAATCGAACCCGCACCCTCTTAACTGTGAGGCGGACGTGCTACCCACTGCCCCACCGAGCCGCCATCATATAACGATATATAAAATATATTTCAAAAAACTATCATATTACAACAATATTATCAAACCATCTGTGTCATTCCAAATCATTAAATCCTTCGATAAAATTCCTCGTTCTTTATGTCAACAACGCCGCGCGTGCGCTGCAGAGATCTAGTATATAATGTACGTAAGTACCAGGAAAGACGTGGGTTTGGTAAACGGGCGTGCGTAAAAGCCATGTCCGAGCCCCATCCACCGTCCCCGGACAGTCACCCGGCCGAGCGCCGGCCCTCGACTTCCATCCACGGAGTGAAAGAAAGCTCCGTAGAGTATGACCAGGCGTGCGTAAAAGCCATGTCTGAGCCCCATCCACCGTCCCTGGATAGGCACCCAGCCGAGCGCCGGCCCCCGACTTCCATCCACGGAGGTGAAAGAGAGCTCCCGTCGAGAAGGACCGTGCGCAAAAGCCATAATAGTTTTTCAAACCTTCTGTCTCGCTCCAAATCATTAAATCCTTCAAACTCTTCGTCCTCCGTGTCACTTACAAACAAAGCCGCTAATGATGCCGGTAGTACGTGGGGCCCTTCGTCATCTTCGTCATCCCGTGATCGAATCCTTTGCCCTTTATGTAAACAACCGCCGTGCGGCATGGGTGACGTCACTTGCAGTTTATCGCGGTTTCACTACATTGCGGATTTTTGATGGCTGGTTGGGCGGGAGTTGATGTAGCACCTGGGTCTTCTTGATGTTCACGGTCAGACCCAGGGCTCTGTATGCCTTAGCGAAGGAGTTCAGGATGCCCTGGAGGTCTTCTGCAGAGTGTGCTGCAATGGCATTATCGTCTGCATACTGGAGCTCCACGACCGTGGTGGTTCTGATCTTGGTTTTGGCTTTGAACCTGATAAGGTTGAAGAGCCTGCCATCAGTTCTGTACCAAATTGGGATTCCGTGTGGTAGTTCTTCGTCAATGAGACGGATATGGCGGCAATGAAGATAGAGAACAGGATGGGTGTAATGATACATCCCTGTTTGACCCCTGTCACTACAAATGTACAGTGAAAGGCTCAGTCAAGGAGCTGTTGTTGAGCACTGTGGCTGTCATTCCGTCATGTAATAATCGCAGTATTCTGACGTATTTATCTGGGCAAGCATACCTCAGAAGGATGCTCCAGAGGGCCTGGCGATCCACCGTGTCAAAGGCCTTTGTCAGGTCTATAAAAGCCATAAACAAAGGCTTTTTATGCTCACGGCATTTCTCCTGGAGTTGGCGTGCTGTAAAAATCATGTCTGCACTGGGATTCTGGGAGAACTTACTCAGACAGTGGCAGTAGGCGATTGGCAAGAACACGAGCAAGTACTTTGCCAACTGTTGAAAGGAGCGAGATGCCCCTATAGTTCCCACAATCCGCTTTGTCCCCTTTCTTGAAAATGGTCACTATCAGAGAGTCCCTGTGCTCCGAGGGAGTACTTTTTTTTCCCACACCTTCAGAAAGAGGGAATGGAGGTGGCGCTGGCGCTCTGGTCCACCTTCGTTTAGGACCTCAGCTGGGATTCCATCTGGCCCAGAGGCCTTGTTGTTCCTTCAGGCTCCTGATGGCATCTTCGACCTCTGCTAAAGTGGGAGGTTCATCTATGTTTTCCCTGATGGGACTCTGAGGGATGTGACTGAGAAAATCTGACTGAGTTGTGTTGACACGGTTGAGTAGTTCCTGAAAGTGCTCTCTCCACCGGTTGTTTATGGACTCATCGTCCTTCAACAGCTCCTGCCCGTCTTTAGGTTTTGGCCGCGATGGCTTGGGCCGTAGACAGCCTTAGTAGCGCTGAAAAAGCCTCTGGGGTCACCAGAGTCTGCCAAACTCTGGATTTCCAGTGCCCTTTCAGTCTACCAGGAGCTTTTAATCTGTCTCACCCGCCTCTGGACGTCAGCCTTGGCTCTGGAGTGAGCCTGTGTCTTTGCTTTGCAGGTGATGTCATTTTGCCAGACACGAAAGGTTTCCCTTTTTTTTGGAGATGAGCTGTTCTATCTCTGTGTAATTCTCATCAAACCAGTCCTGATGCTTTTTGGACTTGTACTCGAGAGTGGCACTGCAGGTATCAAGGATGGAAGACCTGAGCAGGCTCCAGTGCTCTTCAATGTCCTCAGGGTATTCCTGATTGAGGCTTTCTCCAAGAGAGGCCTGAAACAGCTGCAGGGCGGCGGTTTTGTTCAGGGTCTCAAGGTTTCGTCACTGCTTCTTTTGCAGTCTCCTCCTTCTTGAGTCTGATGGACATCGTGGATCATATCAGGCGGTGATCTGTCCAGCAGGCCTCTGAATCTATCATGGCTTTTGTGATGCACACGTCGCGCTGATCCCTGGCTCTGACAATGACATAGTCAAAAAGATGCCATTGTTTAGAGCGAGGGTGTCTCCATGAACCCTTGAGTTTGTTCTTCTGGCAAAAGATGGTATTGGTGATGATAACGTCGTATTGAGCATATTTGCTAAGAAGCAAAACCCCGTTGGAGTTGATGTTTCCAATGCCTTCCTTTCCAGTGGTGCCCTTCCAGAGGTGGTGGTCACGGCCCACTCTGGCATTGAAATCTCCCAATATAATAATCTTGTCCTCCTTGGGGATTTTTGACAATACCTCATCCAGACAGGCATAGAAGGCCTCAGAGAGAGAGAGAGAGAGAGAGAGAGACACAGAGGCTCTATGTCACTTAAGAGGATTTGGGATTTTCTCCATTTACCTTAAGGATACAGACTCATGCCCTGGTGTCTCCTAATTCCTCCACATCATCTACAACTGTGAGAAGGTGGGTTTCACAAGGAAAGCCCAGAAAGAGGATCGACTAGGGACGGACGGGTGGCCAGACATGAGAATGAATGAGCCTTCCTTTGCTCAGTGTGTCTTGACAGTCTGGGCATTGCTGACGGGACAATCCCAGATTCCTCCTTTTCAGCATCTTCCTCTGCGATCAATGCCGAACCTCACAAAGGGCATTTGGGGGGCAGCGGTTGCTGGACACCGTCTGAAATGTGTACGTAAAAAAAAAAAACAACAACACAGCTCTCCGTCGTAGTTGTTGGTAGTTTGGTATCCTGAGCAATGGAATGCCTTCTGCCCTCAGTCAACAGCTGGATCCAGGTGAACCTCGGTCAGAACTTCAAGGTGACAGGCATTGTGACCCAGAGCTGTGTACACTTTGGGCAAAGTTCCACCCTATTTGAGATGGAGTTTGAGCTCAAGCATCTGCTCGGCCGCTCTTCACTCGGGCGTCATTGAGAATGGAGATGTGATTTTGCGAGAGGCGCAGCCACAGCAGGCCTTCAACGGCTCCACCTGTAACAGGATTACCTCAAGGTTGGCTCTTACTGCAGAGTCTATTTGAAGACGACGCACAGCTCATTCTCACTTTACTGTCTGCAGATATGGTGACAATTTGGCTCCGTCTCCATCTTACACTTTTGCTAACATGGGTGAATAAAATGTTCAGAATAGAAAGCCTTTCTACACGTGACGCCATCTTGTGTGCAGAGCCAAAATGCTTGGGACCTGAATGGGAGAAGTTTGCAGACTTCTGCTACAAACGTTTTGATGCGAAACGTGCTATGGCGCTCGTCAAGCCTGCTGCCGTCTGGATGCCAACCTGGTGTCCATTCGCTTCAAGACTGAGCAGGATTTACTGCAAGACCTCGTGAAGTCAGGTCTGTGCTCGCCAAGTGTCGCAACTGCTTATTCGCTGCCATATTTGGAAAGCAAATGAGAGCTCTGTTGCTGTCTGCAGCCCCCGGCGACACGTGGATTGGACTGAACGACCGGGTGGTTCCCGGCAGATTCGCATGCTCTGACCACTACAAGGTGACCTTAACCAACTGGGCTCCGGGAGAACTTGCCCGCCGGTTGGTGAATTGCGTGGCCACCTTGAGCCAGGTCGGTGCGGAAAAGATTGATCCGCTTGCCGGAGAAAGTATTTATTTTATTTCAAATCAATCTCATTTTGACTTTCAGTCTGGCAAATGGAAGAAGATGTCCTGCGCGCAACTCAACGGCTACATGTGTAAGATGCCGACAGACTATTGTGCCCTGGATATACAAGGCACCAATGCAAGTTGCAAGTAATTGTATGAATGCAATTGATCTTGCATGATCATTCTGCTTGATTTACCATGCATTTTGATTGATTTACCATGCATTATTATGATTGATTAACCATTGATTGATTAGTCTTTTTGTTAGATTTACCATGTATTATTATTCTGTTTAAGTTCCCATACATTCTTCTTCTTCTTGACTTAACATGTGACATTACGATTTACCATGCATTATTATTATTTTGTTCAATTTACCATGTTATTATTCTCTATGCATTTTCATAATTGAGTTCTTCTATTTCATTTAATTATTGTTAAATTGACCATACATTATTATTCCATCTGTTGTTTTACCCTGTTTATTTGAACAAAAAAATCATAAAATAATAAAGACAATTGGTGTGTCACCTGTTAACTCATTTAATAGTTTACAGATTTGGACAGGGCAATTTTATAATCTGGTCAATTTGATCATAATTTATTACTCCCTAGGTACGAGTATTAGTCAGACTTCCTCATGATGCCATTTGGGTGCATTTTGTATTGCTCTTTGTAACAATTATGAAAAAAATGATTGTATATTGCTCTGTAACAATTTTGATATTTCTATTAGCGTAATCAAATACATACATCCATTGTCCTGAAGCACTTATCCTCATGAGGGTCGCGGGAGTCTGTCACCATTAAAAAAAAAAAAAAAACAGTTGGGAGTGGTCATTCCGCCTATCATGCGTGTGATTAGGAGCGGTCATTCCGCCCATCATGCGTGTGTTTGGAACGTGGGAGGCAACCCAGGAACGCAGGGACGGGGAAAACATGCAAAGCCCACACAAGGTGGCCGGTGATCAGAGGCAGAGCCGTGCTTTACCATTTAGGCCAGGAGTCAGCAACACGCTGCCCCAGAGCCGCTCTTTAGCACCCCCCCCACCAAAAAATGTGTGAACATGTTGTTGGTGGTGGTGGTGGTGTTTTTTCTAAATACATTTTTTAGATGGTAATCATGACACACCCATTCTTATGCTGTAAAAATGTATGTAGTTGTAAATATATTAAAAATACTGAATTTAAGAATGGTAGGCCGATAGAGCTCTCCAAATTGTCCCTCGGTGCCAGCGCAAATGGTTGTTCGTCTCTGTGTGCCCTGCGATTGGCTGGCAACTAGTTCAGGGTGTCGCGATGACTGCTGGGATAGGCTCCAGCACACCTATGACCCCCGTGAGGACAAGTGATATAGAAGATGGATGGATGGATTTGGGGGATGAGGGTGCACATTCATTCGAAGCACTCCACAGCTCACGCCTAAAAACACTCCTCACTTGAGCCAATGTTTATGGATATGTCTATCCTGTCTTTTCATTTGATAAGTTCTTTGTGTGTTCATCTATCATCATGTGTCTTTTGTCTGTCATCAGATACTTCACAGCCAGCAGGTACTCACAAGAACACATATGAAGAGCGAGTGCTGCGGGGAAGGCTAGAGACCTCATCATCACTACACTATCCAGGTATTTGTACAACTTTCACTGAGGGTTTTTTTTCTGATATGCGTACAATTATATATCTATACATGTTTTTAATTTCATGCTGACACCATGTCTGGTTTGTGCATGTATTTTGCGCCAATGTAGATGCATTAAAATTGCATCTAGCCATCTCACTAGAGGGCAGCAGTGAGTTTTAAATGGTGTGTCCATGAACACAACCGTTGTTAGAATAAGCGAACCTTATTTAAATTTTGGAGTACGCATTAATTTATAGGGTAACTTAGTAGATAGATAACCCAAAGAAAACCGAGGTTGTGCTCCTCTGGTGACAAATTTGCACTGGCGTGATTTTCTTGCCTGAAGCCCTGTTGAAGCTATCTCAGAGGATAGCTGAACGTAACATCCTCAACCTTCACGGCAAAGCTTCAATTGCCTGATACTACAGCAGGAAGCGGCATCTTTCTTGCAGCATCTTCAACATCATAACATTCAGACGGACCATAAAGGCATCCACGAGAGTTTTGCTTTTCCTGGTGCTATCCGCATCTGTGTTCTCGACTGCCCAAGTGACCAGGAGCCAGACCAGCAGCCAGCTTCTGACGGGTGGCCAACGGCATCTACCAGACGCTGAGCAACATGTTCGAGGAGGATGGATGTGGGTTGAATCTCACAGATACAGCCTCCATTTTTTGCAGCCAGGCCTTAAAACAGAGAGATTTGACCGCTTGACCTTTGACCTTTCAAAACTAAACTGGGCTATAACTCATGATTGGAATGGCGGATTTATGTAGGACAAAGTGTTCTGGAAAGCCTGAAGGGAGCACTGACACGTAAGTGAGAGTTGGATTGGTCTGTCCAACTGAGGTTCAATGGCACAGCTTTCTAGCACCTCATAGTTTGTTTCAGAACCTAACTAAACCCTGACGGAAGGCCTTTATATACTCGGGCGGACGTCAACTGCGGCGTTGCATCGTGATTGACGCTGCGACCAGTCTGCAACATGCTTTTTACGTTCGAAATTGTCAAATGCATTTCTTATCTTTTGTAATTAGCTATGCAATATTACATATTGGGGCTTTCCTGGCTACATCCTACAAGGTGTTAGTGCTGAGTTCTGAGTTTCCGCAGAAAGTACAGGCGGCGCTGAGCTTTCTTTGCCAGCGACGCAGCGTTGGTGGTCCAGGCAAGCAAGTTCAAAGACGCAAGTTGAAAAAGACAAAAAGGAAAAAACGCAAGTTGGCAGCCGCCGCCGCCGCCGCTTTGGCGTTTCTCCATTCAGACGGACATTCAGTCCTCACTGATGTGCACCCCCAGGAATCTGGTGCTGCTCACTCTCTCCACCACAGCACCAGGTCAGCGGCAGGTGGTGGGTGTGACCCTTCCGAAAGTCAATGAAAATCTCCTTGGTCTTGTTGACGTTCAGCAGAAGGTTGTTGTCCCTGCACCACGCGGCCAAAAGGTCGACCGCCGATCTATATAGAGTCTCGTCACCACCGGTGATCAGACCCACCACAGTCGTGTCATCGTCATATTTCAGCACGCGGTTGCTGCTGTAGGTCGCGGTGCAGTCATGCGTCAGCAGGGTGAAGAGCAGCGGACTGAGCACGCAGCCTTGAGGGGCCCCCGTGTCAGCTTGTCGAGTTTGCAAATGAGACGCTGCGGAACAATGTTGAAGTCCACAAACAGCAATCTCACATACGAGTCCCTGTTCTCCAGGTGGGTGAGGGCAGAGTGGAGGGCAGAGCAGACGGCATCCTCAGAGGACCGATTGGGTCTTAAGGAAAACTGGAAGGGGTCTACGGTGGGGGGAAGAACAGATCTGACGTGCGCCAAGACAAGCCGCTCAAAGCACTTCAGGACGATAGAGGTCAGTGCCACAGGGCAGTAGTCATTGAAGCAGGAAGGAGCGGGATTTTTCGGCACGGGTATGATAGTGGCAGCCTTGAAGCATGACGAGACGATGGCCCGCTGCAGGGAAATGTTAAAGATGTCCGTGAAGACATCCATCAGCTCCTCAGCGCAGTCCTTCAGCGCCCGTCCCGGGATGTTGTCCAGGCCCGCCGCCTTACGGGTGTTGATAGCAGCAAGCGTCCTCCTCACGCTAACGGCAGAGAGTCACAGGGGCTGCTCGTCTGGAGGGGGAGGGGTCTTCAGCGGGCAAGTATCGTTCTGAGCATCGAAGCGAGCAAAGAAGCGGTCCAGTTCGTTGAGCAGAGGGACGCCGCCCTAACAGCTCTGCGGTGCAGGCTTGTAGTCCGTGATGGTCTGTATGCCTCGCCACAGGCTCCGAGCATCCCTGCTGTCTTTGAAGTGGGCAGTAATCTTGGAAGAGAACGCCTTTTCGCATCCTTGATGCCCCGGGACAGGTTCGCCCTTGCTGATCTCACGCCCGCTTCATCCCCGGCCCTGTAGGCTTTGTCTCTGGCCCTCAGCAGCCCCAGGACAGTCCCTGTCATTCATGGCTTCCAGTTAGCCCGAGTGACGACGTACTTTGCGAGGGTCACATCATCAATGCACTTTGCGATGTACGAGGTCATAGAGTCAGCATACTCCTCAATGTCTGTCCAATTGTTGCAAGTAGCTGCCCGCTTAAACATTTCCCAGTCTGTAGTGCCAAAGCAGTCTCGAAGAGCATCAGAGGCCCCCTCAGGCCACACTCTAACTTCGTTTGCGAACCGGCCTGGAAGTTCTCACTCTCTGTCTGTACACGGGCGTAAGCAGAACGGTGACGTGGTCAGAAAGTCCGATGTGTGGGAGGGGGGTGGTCTTGAAAGCTCATTTATGTGCAGTGTAGACCAGGTCCAGGAATCTGTCACCACGTGTTGGAAAATTAACATGCTGGGTAAGCTTTGGAAAGACAGACTTCAGGTCAGCATGATTAAAATCACCAGCGAAGATGATGAAACCGTCAGGGTGCGCCGTCTGCTGATCACTGACAGCCTGATACAGTTCACTGAGGGCCGTGATCCTGTCACTTCCAACGTTGGAAGGCGGGATGTAGACCGCGACAAGCAGAATCGCAG
Source organism: Syngnathus leptorhynchus (assembly GCF_054491065.1). Lineage (NCBI taxonomy): Eukaryota > Metazoa > Chordata > Actinopteri > Syngnathiformes > Syngnathidae > Syngnathus > Syngnathus leptorhynchus. Next base: position 4,299,326 of record NC_141198.1, on the reverse strand, counting down.
TAAACTCCCTTGGTAGGTAAAAAGGACGGCACTTAATGATCAAAAATTCTGCCAGTGGCGAACAGTGTCTGCATACAACTACAGAGTCCCGGCACCATTCGTCGCGGATGTAGATACAGATACAGATACCTCCTCCACACTTCCTTTTTCAATGGCCCGGTCCGCTCGATAGCACGCTAGCCGCTCCAGTTGCTCAACAGAGTCGCGGGCCGCATTGTAGTCATAGCTTCTTTTGGAGGGCCATTACGACTGTCAATCCAAATAAATGTATGAGTGCCTCATTATATACAATAAAAGCTACAAAACAAACTGACAAATAACTCGTTTTCAAATCAGACGAAAAAAAATGGTCAAATATTTTAAAAAAAGATATTAAAAGTGAAGACAATTTGCAATTCTAGTAATGACACAAATTTGATGCACAATTTGTCTTCATGGGCCACATAAAAGGATGTGATGGGCCGTATCTGGCCCCCGGGCCTTGAGTTTGACACCTGTGGTCTATTTACTCACGCACACACACACACACACACACACACACACACACACACACACACACACACACACACTATTTTTTGTACAGTTTGTTTGTTATTTTCAGCATTTTCCAAAAAGTACCCCATAGTGTTGAGTGTGCAGAGAAGAAAGCTTCCTTGCACTAGGTGGAGTTCACAGCAGAGTCATAGTGTAGAAGGTGAAAGAAAAAACAAAACATGAGTTAATCCTTTGATGCTGTCTGGAAAGAGGTCTTGCTAACTCCACGATCATGATATTCTATTAGGCGATATGCTAATGTCACGACGGCTCGGTGACTTGGGCAGCAGGAAAGCTTTTGGCTGACAAATTTCATCTTGTTCCAAATTATACAACCTACCGTAGGTGTGGCTCCTGGGGACACCTCCAACACCGGTGCTGTCATTTCTCGATCAAATATGACTTCACTTTTATATGCTGTGCGGCCACTTTCCAGCCACCACAGGGCACAGTGGGCTTTTATGTGTCTGTGCCCTAGTTCACGAAGGGTAGCCCCATTTTCTGTTTACATTTTTACTGTGATAACATTTTTCTCGCTGAATCACTGGCAATGCTATATAGCAGTGCTACCTTTCCTCAGCCACTAACAGGGAACTCTACTGTGTTAGTCAGCCATTCCGAAAGCTACCACACTAAAGTTCCTTTGAATTGCCAGTTTGTTTTTTCTAGGGAACGAAATATGCAAAATACCATTTAAGAAACCTCATATTCACCGGAGAAAAAGGCTACATCAGTGTTTTGCGGCTCCCTTTTTTTTTTTTTTTGAAGATCAAATCCCCTTCGTGATCAATTAGAACGACATCCTCGCAGTACTTTGTCGCACACTTTTGGATACTATTTTCATTCTTGATTGGGAGGGCCGGAGGTGAAGCGGACGTGCTACCCACTGCGCCACCGAGCCGCCAGCATAGAACCATAGAGACAAAATTTAAGTACAAAAGATATAAAACCCTCCCTGTGTGGAGTTTGCATGTTCTCCCTGTGTCCGCGTGGGTTTTCTCCGGGCACTCCGGTTTCCTCCCACATCCCAAAAACATGCTTGATAAGCCGATTGACCACTCCAAATTGTCCCTAGGTGTGAGTGCGTGTGCGAATGGTTGTTCGTCTCTGTGTGCCCTGCGATTGGTTGGCAACCAGTTCAGGGTGTCCCCCGCCTACTGCCCGATGATGGCTGGGATGGGCTCCGGCACGCCCGCGACCCCCGTGGGGACTAAGCGGTTCAGAAAATGGATGGATGGATGGATGGATGGATGGATGGATGGATGGATGGATGGATATAAAAATAAGATGACGCAAATTATGAGGAGGTGCAAGAAGGTTTACTACAGCAAGTTAATCGAAAAAAAAATAGAAACAATAGTAAAGGGATATGAAAGGTTTTAAACAGTATTATCCGGAAAAGAGCTGCTAACACAAAGTATCCTGAACGCTTCATGAATAATGACAAGACCATAAACAAAATGGAAGATGCGGTCAATGATTTGGATGCATTTGTCATGAATGTAGGACTGAAATTGGCTGAGGGTATCAGTGACCCGTCGATAGAGCAGGCAAGAGCACTAGGAGATGGTATTGAAATTAATCCAAATTCAATGTTCTTGAGAGCGGTTGATGAGAAAGATGTTTTAGGTGTAATAAAATCATGCAAAAATAAAACATCTACAGATGGGAATGATGTTGATATGGCCTTAATTAAGGAAGTTGTTGATGGAGTGGTACATACATCTGTAATTTGTCCTTTAAAACAGGTACGTTCCCAAGCAAAATGAAAATGGCTAAGGTCATCCCACTGTATAAAACTCTATTATGTCAATTCTCTAAAATCTTGGAGAAGCTTTTCATTGTGAGACTGGATAGCTTCACTAAGATACACAACTTGTTAACTGAAAACCAATATGGATTTAAAACAAATAGATCAACAACTTTGACACGAGTGGACATGATGGAAGAAATAACTAACTGTATTGACAATAAGAAGTATGCGGTAGGACTATTTATCGATTTGAAAAAAGCTTTTGATACCATTGACCATAACATATTATTGTATGAAATGGAAAGGTATGGGATGAGAGGTGTAGTATTGAGCTGGTTAAAAAGTTACATTACTAACAGTCAACAGTTTGTTAAGATGGGTAATCGTATATCATCATGCCTAGACATTACCTGTGGAGTCCCACAGGGTATCAGTGTTGGGCCCCATATTATTTATTCTGTACATAAAGGATATTGGTAAGGCGTCAACTATCTTTAAATGTATTATTTTTGCGGACGACACAACTTCTGTTCTGGTAATAATTTAAAGATACTATTGGAGACCATTACAATTGAATTGTCCAAACTAAAAATATGGTTTGACATTAATAAATTATCATTGAATGTAGACAAAACCAAACTGATGGTATTTGGAAACCGTAAAATAGATACACAGGCCCAAGTAACAATAGATAATGTCAATATTGAACAAGTTTATGAGATCAAATTTTTAGGAGTAATATTAGACAATAAATTCTGTTGGAAACCTCATATAAGATACGTTAGAAGCAAAGAAGCAAGGAGTATTGCAGCACTGTGCAGTGGAAAACATATTCTGGAGCAGAGAATGTTGTATACCCCGTATTGTTTTACCATATTTGACTTGCTGTGTGGAGATATGGGGAAATGCATACATAAGCACTTTAAAACCATGAATTATACGACAGAAAAAAGCTATGAGAATTGTACACAAGGTTGGATTTCGAGATCATACAAATAATTTGTTTTTAAAATCAAACGCTTTTAATCTGATGGATTTATTCAAATTTAAACTGGCACAGATAATGTATCGAGCAAAGATTCAGAAACTCCCAGGGAACATTCAAACATTATTTATTGAACAAGATAAGGGATATAATTTGAGAGGAAAAAATAACTTTGATAAGGGGTATGCTTGCACCAATCTCAGGAGCAAGTGCATATCATCCTATGGAGTAACTGTGTGGAATGGATTAGAAGATAAAATGATGTAAAGCAGAAATATGGTTCTATTTTAAAAAAATGTATAAAGGAATGATGTTTGCAAATTACCAAAAAGAAAGTGACTACAACTACTACAGTGACAAGTGAAGTGAAAGTGACTACTGTTAAACTTTTGGATTACAAGATGTTTTTGTTGTTTTTATTTAGTTCTTTTTTAGTTTTAATGTTTTCACTTGTAACTAAGTGATGGATAGGGGTAGGACACGATAAGCCTAGGTTTCTTCCCACTCCTTTTCGAACAGTGATATATATATATATTGTTGTTTGTTTTTCGTTGTTTGTTTTTTATTGTTTTTATTCTTCAAATCATGTTCGAAATAAATAAATAAATCATTCATTCATTCATCCATTCATTCAATCACGATTTCACTTGATCACATTAAAGCGCCATTTAAACAGTCATAAAATAGCTTCACCCCCCCCCCCCCCACACACACACACACACACACACACACTGTCTCTCAGTATCTATAGCATTGTTTCCAAAAGGACAGAAGGTTACAGCTTGTTTAACTAACACTGATGCCACTGGTGCTATTCTCCCTGCTGTCATCACTCATACTAGATGCAGTGGAGGAATGTGCACGTCAGCCATGACTTCCCACTACCTCAGTTAGTTGGATCCGCAGCCAACTGTCACACCTGCTCCTTGCCCAAGCAGTAGACCTCCTATTCAACTTTTTATTTACCGTAATTTTTGGACTATAAGTCGCGGTTTTTGTCATAGTTTGGGTGGGGGGGGGCAACTTATACTCAGAAGCGACTTATGTGATTTTTTTCACAAATTTTCAAAATTCAAAAATCCGTGATGTTGTGAAACTGCGATAAACAAACTGCGATGTAGCAAGGGATTACTGTCATTTGAACCGCAAGTGACGCGCGGCGGATGTTTACATAAAGGGCAAAGGATTCGATCACGGGATGACAAGGATGACGAAGGGCCCCACGTACTACCGGCATCATTAGCGGCTTTGTTTGTAGGTGACACGGAGGACGAAGAGTTTGAAGGATTTAATGATTTGGAGTGACACAGAGGGTTTGAAAAACTATTATGGCTTTTACGCAAGCCCGGTCCTGCTCGACAGGAGCTCTCTTTTACCTCCGTGGATGGAAGTCGGGGGCCGGCGCTCGGCCGGGTGGCTGTCCGGGGGACGGTGGATGGGGCTCAGACATGGCTTTTACGCACGCACGCTCCTATTCTACGTAGCTCTTCCACCTCCGTGGATCGAAGTCGGGGGCCGGTGCTTGGCCAGGTGGCTGTCCGGAGACGGTGGATGGGGCTCGGACATGGCTTTTACGCACGCCCGCTCCTATTCTATGGAGCTCTCTTCCACCTCCGTGGCTGGAAGTTCAGTAGTTGTTGGCTCGTTGAACTCTTGTTTTGTTAAATAAAGAGCCGTTTACCAAACCTACGTCTTTCCTGGTACTTTGTTAACGCTACAATATAGTTATATACTAGATCTCTGCAGCGCACGCACGGCGTTGTTGACACAAAGAACGAGGAATTTGATCGATGGATTTAATGATTTGGAGTGATATTATTGTAATATGATAGTTACTTGAAATATACTTCATATATCGTTATATGGGTCTGTGGAATAATTAGAAATGCAACTTACAACGGGTCCAACGTCAGCATATGCGGCGCATACGCGGCATTGTTTACATAAAGCAAGATCTATGGATTTAATGAATTGGAGTGACACAGATGGTTTTATAAACATGTTATTTATGTAATACTTACGTGAATAACTCTGAATATTACGTCAGGCCTGTTTTCAGCTCCTCGTTTGTGTATATGTCACGTTAGCATACCGTATCGTTTAGCCTGTTTTTGCTGGTTCATGTCTGTTTTTGGTGTTGGATTTTGACGAATAAATTTGCCCCAAAAGTGCGACTTATACTCCGGTGCGACTTATATATGTTTTTTTTCACTTTATTGTGCATTTGTGCGACTTATAGTCCGAAAATTACGGTACCTCAAAAGCTCATGCTACACAACCTGTGGTGTAATATGCTCATCTATCTATGCAATCAGTATGTGCGCAGAGGGAAAACAGAGCCCATTCAGGTTCCGATAGGGATGAGTGATGACTGCAGCCTATTGACTACTAAGGGCACTCGTATGAGGAATTCGTCAGAGACGTGAATTATGATGTCCTGATACTGGACTTACAGACGTGTCCAAGGGCACACACAAATCGCATTGTATATGCAACTTTGAAAAGCGTGCAGTTGTTGCAGACATAAAATGCAGGTTTGTGCGTTATAGCAATTAACTTCTGTCGCGAGAGCATGTAAGAGATGTATGTGTACTTGTTGAAAAAGGACATATAAAGGAGACGAACAGACTGGATTTGTTAACTGATAGAAAGCTGTGGTTTGTTCTCCAGGGCAGAATAAACCCTGCACAGCTTGGGGACCTGGGTAGTCGACCCTGATCCCTAGAGAAGTAAAGTAGACTTTACTTTGAGTAGGAAGACATGAACGAAGGGGGTACGCATGTTGATAGATGCCAAAAGTGAATGTCGCATGAAAGATCGTCTCCCGACTGGATATTGACAGAATGCCTAAAGACGGCATATTACACTTTCTACACTTTCTGTTTTACTTTGAACTCAATCTGAAAGTGAGATGGACTGCTTGGCTGAGCGTGGTCTACTCTCAAAGCCACTATTACAATTAGCTTTGTTGTTTGCTCAACCCTCTAATGTCCATATTGACTGGAAAGCCACCCAGAAGAGTGCAGCCTGTTGTAAAAGATGTTTTTTCCTTTGCTACTTCCTGATTTACCAAGGATAACGATCTGACTGGCAGACATGATTCTGGAAGGTACTTGTAGGCTATTCGGATCCTCACCAAAAGTTTGTGGGATCTTCTCTGCCCCTACGTCAACCCACTTTAATTTGAGTGTTATGAATGGCACGCAACCTCTGACCTCCATATGTTTTGGAAATGGTTTCTCGCTGATAAACAATGGTTGGCGTGTGGCCAGACAGGAGGCTGCCAAATTGGCACCCTCGTCATCCCCCTTCTCATTTTGACTCCCCCAACTGCTTCGACATGACGCAGCGTGGCCTGTACACACATCCTGCCTTTGTGGGCCAGGAATTTTAAGAATGTTGACTGTTGCCCTTCTCCTCTCTGTTGACCATCAAGGTGCTACCCCCCCTCCAAACTTAGCATCCCAGTGGTTTCTCAACACAACTGTCAGGGTGTTTCTATGGATAAATTTGTGCACTGTGGTGCATGTCCTCCCACAGCGACTGGAGTGACAGCACCTGCTCTTGGAAGTCAAGTGCCCTACATAGCATAGCTCTAATTTAGAAGCCACAATTTCACGACCATCAAGGATTTACCAGTTGAGCTTCTTTTCTTGTGTAAATATACATTTGGCATTTTGTCTTTGATGGCTAAAACCTCTTCTGACCTTGTAGTGAGGCAATTCTGTCAACAGCTGCTTCTAACAGTTTAAGTCAACGGGTTTTAAAAGGATACACTGAACCAATATTAAAGAACTGGTGGCAGAAAAGAGAGACTGCTAAGCGATCTCACGTCATACGTGTCTGGACCACATACTCTCAGAAGCAGCACGCAGAGATAGATCTATCACTTCAGGTGACAAATTTCAAACACTTGCCCGATGGGTGACAAAGGAAACGCTGACTTTTTCTTGCCACTTGTGAGAACTGGAGATTAGGCCAGTATTACCTGAAATGTGGCCCATTCGGAAAGAGGCAGGGGAAACACAGGATGTCCTGAGCTGCAGTCTCACAACACAGTGTCGTGTTGTTCGCAGGGACTTTCTCCATTTCAGAACATCGCCTCTTCAAAGCAAACATTTCATTCTCAGTGCTTCCATTATACCTGTAGCTTTTCCGTCCTTCACGACTCAAGTAAAAAAGGGCCTACTTAAATTAATGGACACATTTGACAGGGTGGAGTTAAATTGTTACAGCTGTACAATTAAGTATGAACAACTCATTTTCAAGCTGGGGTGATTTGAGCACATTTTTATTAGTTCTACCTTCTGCCTCTGTTGTGCTGATGATATTACAGAGGAGGCGGGGCCATGTGTGTCTATAAGTGCAGTCCCTGTTGGGGGAAAACCTCTTCATGAGATAGAGCTCGGCTGACAGTCACATAGCAAAGTTGACTGGTGTTCTTTATTGCAAGGATCCTTTGGATTTCTTATTCCTGAGCTGACGAAAAAGCCAACGCTCCATTTTGGACACAGCTGAACACAAGGATGCTTTACCTTACTATTAGTTTGCACCAGATTTTTTCCACCATGTTTGTGGTCTGCAGCACTGTGGTGATGGTGAGTTGTTGCTCTGCACTCTCATCAGCAAGTATTCCCCATCCGCTGAATGTTTCTTTAAGTATTGAGAATTGTTGGCTACCTCTGACCCTGCTCCTTAGGCAGATGATGAATGCCCACCAGTGTGCTCCTGTGCTACCTCATCCCCGATGTGTCCGGCGGGTGTCAGTTGGGTGAGCGACCACTGTGGCTGCTGTAAAATATGTGCAAGGCAGTTCAATGAAGACTGCAGTGCTGCTCAGCCCTGCGATCACATCAAGGGGCTTCGCTGCTATTTTGGAGCTGGAGGAGACCCTGGGAGAGGACTTTGCCGAGGTGAGAGTGCCGATGAGATGTTATGATGTTTGTGATCAGGCACTTGTTATGTAATCTTACGCTGAAAGCAAATATAACTTTTAATGTGCAAACTTATGCAGATATTTAATATTTTACATCAAAGTGTGAGGGTTGCCCTTACTGCAATATTTTTTATTTGGCCTCAAATGCCTGGCGACACCACTTTTCGTGGCGTAGTGTTTTCTCTCTCCCCCCAAATGAAAAGTCCTCATAGTCTTCCTTTGTGTTTCTTGTGTGTGTGATGCTAGCTGAGGCTCATGGTCTACCCTGCGAGTTCAACGGCCAGTTGTACCAGCACAGTGAGAACTTCCAGCCCAGCTGCCAGCATCAGTGCACCTGTATGAATGGAGTGGTGGGCTGCATTCCCCTCTGTCCTCACCGAGTGTCCCTGCCCAATTTACACTGCTCACGGCCCCGGTTGGCACGGCCAGAAAACAGCTGCTGCGAGGAGTGGTTTTGTGAGGACGACAACCACATCAGAATGGAGCCAGAAGAAATGACACAAAGCCATCTGTCAGAGAGTCAACCTCTCCCAAACCACATCAGTGCTTTGCTGCCACCCTACCCACAGCCTCGCAAGCCAGCTGCCACAAGTGGGACCGTGTTCAGAGGTAAACTTTACAATCATCTTTGATGCCTTACCTGGTCATAAACATGATTGACAGAGTGAATTTTAGTTAAGAAAAGGACATATTCTGCATCAGAACAGTTCAACCAAATTTTATACATTATGGAAACAAGTATTGGAATCCACCTTGTTTCTTCTTTTGTTGCCTATGTACACACAAGACTGTAAAGGTATACCTGGATTGGTTGTTTGGTGTGGAAGAACTTAAGTGCCTTGACATCAAAACCGTCAAACACCATTCCGATGAAGTAAGACAGAGGGTGTGAGCCAGCCTTTGCGCACACCATCATCTTACAGAGTAAACACTTTGCCCAGAATATATAGTATATTTGGTCCGGAGTAGTGATGGGAACGTCAGTTCTTTTAACTGTACCTAACTATTAGACCATTTAAATGAGTCCTTCAAACAATTTGTCTACGGAATTGCTCAATGCTACATCATTCAGTTCACATTTCTAGCCTTTTACACGGGTACTCCAACTTTCTTCCCACATTCCAAAAACGTGTGGTGGGTGGGTTTGTTGAAGATTCATATTTGGTCTTTAGTTAGGAATCTGAGTGTGAATGGTTGTTTGTCTATTTCTGCCCTGTGATTTGCTGGCGCTTAGTTTGGGATGTACCGCCCTTCTCGTCCAATGGCAGCTGATAGGCACCAGCATGTCAGCAGCGCTTGTGAGCATAAGCGGTTCAGAGAATTGATGGATGGAGTTTACCAATTATTGAGAACAAAGAAGAAGTTAAAAAAACATCCATACATACATTTTTCCTGGGGTTCATTCATTCATTTACTGAAATTTCCTGAGTTCTGCAGTTCCATTCTCAAATGGAATGGCTGAGGTCAACTTGTTTAAGTTCAGCTGCAAAGAAGCAAACCATTTCACCTTTGTCTTGTGTTTTTACTTCCAGTCGGTTTAATGACCAGCTGACCTTTATAATGTATGCCAGCTCCAGTTATTAAGATGATCTAGAATTAATTCTAGTCATTGTCCTTATCCCCTCACACAGAGATAACAGCTTTACCAATGCCTGATTTGCTACCGGAATCCAGCTGTTTTCTACAAACCACTGACTGGACAGAATGCTCCACCTCATGTGGGTTGGGAATATCAAGTCGAGTCACTAACAACAACCCAGATTGTCAACTGATCAGAGAAACCAGACTTTGCCAGATTCGACAATGCCACCTGGAGCTTCCTTTGGCAACTAAGGTACGCACAGAAAAACTTAAAGTAATATGAGAGCCCACCGAGTGATGACAATGATCCTCGTTTACATTTAAAATGATATCCTGGTGTGACTTTAAAAACGGCAACTTTATGTTCTGTATAGGGGACTAGGTGCCAGAAAACTGTTCGCCCGCTGGAGCCAGTTCAAATCACTTTTGCTGGATGCTCCACAGCACAACTCTACCGCCCTCGCACCTGTGGATCTTGCTTAGATGGTCGCTGCTGCAGGCCCTTGGTCACCCGAACGGTACGGCTGCGCTTCCGTTGCCTGGACGGTGACAGCTTCTTCAGAAATATGATGTGGATCCAACGTTGCACCTGCAATAAAAGCTGTCACACACACAGCAAGACCTCGAGCCCTTTGCTTAAGCTCCACAATGACATTCACATCTTCAGGCGCTGAGGCTCTCATCGGCTCTGGCCTGGAAGACTTTGCACCGACCCCTTTTGACCCTTTAACCCTACCATACCCTCCCTTGGCAATATACCCGCTTGCACTTTAAGTCTCACAATGACAGTTTGCACGCATTGCAGGAGATGTGTGAAACCGCAAGAGCAGCTCACAGCAGAATGCACTGTGCAGCTCTGTTAGACTGTTGGAAGTAAGCTTGTACTGACATTTTAATATTTTATTTATTTGTACATTTTGTTCACTTTCTCGATATGACAGCTAGTTGTATAGAATATTTGAAGAGAAGACGATTTTGTCATATAGCCCGAGTGCTGTCCATCCATCCATCCATCCATCCATCCATCCATCCATCCATCCATCCATCCATCCATCCATCCATCCATCCATCTTCCTCCGCTTAGCCGGGGTCGGGTCGCGGGGGCAGCAGCTTTAGGAGGGACTCCCAGACCTCCCTCTCCCCAGCCACGTCTTCCAGCTCATCCCGGGGGATCCCAAGGCGTTCCCAGGCCAGCCGAGAGACATAGTCTCTCCAGCGCATCCTGGGTCGTCCCCGGGGTCTCCTACCGGTGGCACATGCCCGGAACACTTCCCCAGGGAGGCGTCCAGGAGGCATCCTGATGAGATGCCCGAGCCACCTCATCTGGCTCCTCTCAACGTGGAGGAACAGCGGCTGTACTCCGAGTCTCTCCCGGATGACCGAGCTTCTCACCCCATCTCTAAGGGAGAGCCCGGACACCCTGCAGAGGAAACTCATTTCGGCCGCTTGTATCCTGGATCTCGTTCTTTCGGTCACGACCCATAGATCGTGACCCTACGTGAGGGTAGGAGCGTAGATCGACCGGTAAATCGAGAGCTTTGCCATTTGGCTCAGCTCTCTCTTCACCACGACGGACCGGTACAGAGTCCGCATTACTGCCGACGCTGCACCGATCCGCTTGTCGATCTCGTGCTCCATCCTGCCCTCACTCGTGAACAAGACCCCAAGATACTTGAACTCCTCCACTTGGGGCAGGATCTCATCCCCGATCCGGAGAGGGCATTCCACCCTTTTCCGACGGAGGACCATGGACTCGGATTTGGAGGTGCTGACCCTCATCCCGACTGCTTCACACTCGGCTGCGAACCGCTCCAGTGAGAGCTGGAGTTCACGGCCTGAAGAAGCCAACAGCATCATGTCATCTGAAAAAAGCAGTGACGCGATGCTGAGGTCCCCAAACCAGACCCCCTCAACGCCTCCGCTGCGCCTAGAAATTCTGTCCATAAAAATTATGCACAGAATCGGTGACAAAGGGCAGCCTTGGCGGAGTCCAACCCTCATTGGGAACGAATCCAACTTACTGCCCGACCGAACTCTGGCATCGGTGATACAGGGACCGAACCGCCCTTATCAGTTAGTTCGGCACCCCGTACTCCTGAAGCACCCTCCACAGAACCTCCCGAGGGACACGGTCGAACACCTTCTCCAAGTCCACAAAACACATGTGGACTGGTTGGGCAAACTCCCATGCACCCTCGAGGATCCTGCCGAGGGTGTAGAGCTGGTCCACTGTTCCACGGCCAGGACGAAAGCCACACTGCTCCTCCTGAATCCGAGGCTCGACCTCCCGACGGATCCTCCTCTCCAGCACCCCTGAATAGACCTTGCCAGGGAGGCTGAGGAGTGTGATTCCCCTGGAATTGGAACACACCCTCCCCTCCAGTCCCCCTTCTTAAAGAGGCACCCGATGTCCACGCAATGCTGTAGAGGCGTGTCAGCCATGACAGCCCCACAACATCCAGAGCCTTTAAGAACTCCGGTCGGATCTCATCCACCCCCGGGGCCTTGCCACGGAGGAGTTTTTTAACTACATCAGTGACTTCAACCTCTGAGATTGGAGAGTCCGCCTCAGAGTCTTCAGGCCCTGCTTCCACAATGGAAGGCGTGTCGGTGGAATTGAGGAGGTCTTTGAAGTATTCCCCCCACCGACTCACGACATCCCGAGTCGAGGTCAGCAGCACACCATCTCCACTGTAAACAGTGTTGACCATGCACTGCTTCCCCCTCCTGAGACGCCGGATGGTGGACCAGAGTTTCCTCGAAGCTGTCCGGAAGTCATTCTCCATGGCCTCGCCAAACTCCTCCCACGCCCGAGTTTTTGCCTCAGCAACCGCCGTGTTCCGCTTGGCCATCCGGTACCTGTCAGCTGCCTCCGGAGTCCCGCAGCCCAAAACGGCCCTATAGGACTCCTTCTTCAGCTTGACGGCATCCCTTACCGCCGGTGTCCACCAGCGGGTTCGGGGATTGCCGCCACGACAGGCACCAACAACCTTACGGCCACAGCTCCAGTCGGCTGCCTCAACAATGGAGGCGCGGAACATGGTCCACTCCGACTCAATGTCCCCGGCCTCCCCCGGGACGTGGGAAAAGCTCTGCCGGAGATGGGAGTTGAAGCTCTTCCTGACAGGGGATTCTGCCAGACGTTCCCAGCAGACCCTCACATAGCATTTGGATCTTCCCCCACCATCGGAGCCAACCCACCACCAGGTGGTGATCAGTTGACAGCTCCGCCCCTCTCTTCACTCGAGTGTCCAAAACATGCGGCCGCAAATCCAATGACACGACTACAAAGTCGATCAACGAACTGCGGCCTAGGGTGTCCTGGTGCCAAGTGCACACATGGACACCCTTATGCTTGAACATGGTGTTCATTATAGAAAATCCGTGTCGAGCACAGAAGTCCAATAATAGAACACCGCTCAGGTTCAGATCGGGGGGGGGGGGGGGCGTTCATCCCAATCACGCCCTTCCAGGTCTCACTGTCATTGCCCATGTGAGCATTGAAGTCACCCAGTAGAACGATGGAGTCCCCAGAAGGAGCGCTCTCCAGCACTTCCTCCAGGGACTCTAAGAATGGTGGGTACTCTGAGCTGCCGTTCGGTGCATAGACACAAACAACAGTCAGGACCCGTCATCCCACCTGAAGGCGGAGGGAGGCTACCCTCTCGCTCACCGGGGGGAACCCCAATGTGCAGGCGCCCAGCCGGGGGGCAATAAGTATGCCAACACCTGCTCGACGCCTCTCACCGTGGGCAACTCCAGAGTGGAAGAGAGTCCAGCCCCCCTCGAGAGGGCTTGTACCAGAGCCCAAACTATCTGTGGAGGCAAGTCCGACTATGTCTAGTCAGAACCTTTCTGCCTCACACACCAGCTCGGGCTCCTTTCCAGCCAGAGAGGTGACATTCCATGTCCCCAGAGCCCACCTCTGCAGCCGGGGATCGGACCGCCAAGGTCCCCGCCTTTGGCCGCCGCCCAGCTCACTTTGCACCCGACCCCTTTGGCCCCTCCTCCAGGTGGTGAGCTCATGGGAAGGGGGACCCACGTTTTCTTTTCGGCCACCAGGCGCTCGCCTTCGAGCCCCACCTCCAGGCCTGGCTCCAGAGAGGAGCAGGGAAAACTAGGTCCATATATTTTATTCGTCATAAGGGGTCTTCTGAGCCGTGCTTTGTCTGGCCCCTCACCTTGGACCCTTCTACCATGGGTGACCCTACCAGGGGCATGAAGCCCCAGACAACATGGCTTCTAGGATCATAGGGCACGCAAACATCTCCACCACAATAAGGTGACGACTTACGGAGTCCGAGTGCTGTATCGTCATTCAAAAGCATTATTTCTGACAAATGACTGTATCTAGATTTCACTCATACTGTATTTGTGGAGTGACATTTTTGGGGATCACCTCATTATTCGGGGTGTGATATTTTGTGTTCTTTGTGTGTTGAAACTGACCATAACAGACTTTATGTTTGAAAAATGTTGCATATTGCTGACATCAGGCGGAAACCTCCCGTGTCACAATTTGCTAAAACTCTATACTATCAGTTAGGCCACACGTGTGGGTGTTATTTTTACAAATTACTGACAGTGTTGAACGATATAATGTTAATCAATGGTTGACGTTTTTGGGGTCTCTTGAAAAGTGATGATTCTGGAGGTATAAGGATTCCGCCCGACACCAGTGTGATTTAAACACACATTTTAGTTTTTGTCTGTCCACACCTGTATAGCAAATAAAACAAAATAAAAAGTCACGTGTAATTTATGACTAATGTGCCGGTGTAAAATAAGGATTTTAAAAAGTCAAATAGGGAAATATGTTGGAAAAACACAGATGCATAAATTAAAGTCCTGGACGCAGTCAAACAAGCCATTTCATAGTGAAGCTTATAAACAGAAAGAAATAGACATTCTAATTACGTTCCAGTAAAAGTATGTCACTAACAACATGATGATGATTCCTTGAGATGTGATGCTATCTTGGGAAGGTGGACTGACTGGGTTTGGTGTGTGAGTGGTGGTTGCGGGGAGGGGGGGTTGTATCTCGCTCATTTCTGAGGTGGGGCAAACCTGAACAAACAGTGAGTTCCAAGGAAAAAAAACAGTGAAGAGTAGATGTGACGCAGAAGAAAAAAAATCCATGTTCTTTTATGAAATTAATGCTTTCGGTGCCATCAACTGCTGGGATTTTAATGACCTGATTTAATGCTGATTGATGTCAAACCATCATCTCTCCCGCACGCCATTTTGTATAAGGATGGACTTCTACCACCGAAGAGTGACTTAGCGCACCTCACAGCAGGTAAACTAATTTTATTGGACGCGGTGGATGGTGTCATCTCAAGACCAACATTCTCAATGGGTGTGACTTGCCAGATTAGCATCTGTCAGGGATAATAAACCTTGCTGAAAGAAAACTTCTTAATCAAACCTGAAACCAAGGCTTAGAGCGCTTGCCTCTGCTGCGTGGACTTACACGATTTGTCGGCCAGCTCTTATGCTCAAACATAACGTAGGATCTTGAAATTCCTCACCCTCACCTCCTTCTTCCTCCTCTAACGGAGGAACCTTTTGACCCAGTTACACTCCCAGTCGAACCACGAATAAAATAATTCACCTCCATAGGTATTTGTATCATTAAATGATGATAAAGAAAGCAAGTTAAATACACTTCAAGAATCCTCACAAATTAAGTGAACTACAGGATTTGTAAAGTCTCAATCATATGCTGAAGCCCCTATAATGCCCCATCATCCCACTAGAACATTTTGAGTTCAGCAGTTTCAAGACCTTCCAAAAGAATTGTGAAGCATGTCCTTCTGCTCTCGGGGTCCTTAGCAATAAAAACTTTCCAGATATGATCCTGGGACAGAGAATGTTTACGTGTAAAAACAACCATTTAACTTGATCCACGAGTGCTCCCTGCTATTACATATTAGAAATTAGTGGTGAACAATGTGATACTTTTGCTCCGGAATCAGAAAAAATGACAAATCGCCACGGCGATATCATTACTTTCAGGTTAAGCGAGCTTAGACATTAGCAACGTAAAATGGCTGCCAAGAGGTTAATTTCTCTGAATAGCGAGTAATGCGACATGAGAAGTCTACGTTACTATTTACGTCCGTGGGGGCACGTAAGAGTACAACACGACAGGCTAGATACAGGCCAATTGATTAAATACAAAAGAGCATAGGCACAATAGCATCGAAAAAAACAAAACGCAGGTCACCAGTTAACTTACAATTGTAAGTACACCAATTTATTCCAACTTCAATCAGAAGAAACTTAAACATTACTTTGAATTTTGTGACTTGACAATTTCAGCAGTATGAATTTGGTCCTCTGCAAAATTGGTCAAATTTACTTTTATTGAACATTGTACAAATTTGAGACATTACTCATATTCAAGTTAATAATAATGTAAGCAAAAATGATTGTACTGCTTGTGAGTTCAATTTACATGTTTGTGGAATAAAAGCTGTTGTGAAAAAGTATGACTCCCTGTGTTGTCAATAGAGGGTAAAGTAATCACGAAAGATAAACAGATACCAACAAAGTTCTGTGTTAGCATTCCTCCGTTCTAGAGAATGAATTATTTCATATGGTTTCTAGCCAATCGGGAGAATCCACAATACCATTGGTATTGGCATACCATTTCACCATGGAGACAGACCGAGCATTTGCTTGCGTCACTATCAGTTTGCATTTGCCTAATGACATTGCTTGTACACACAAATTATTTGTTTGGTGTAAATTCAAAGAAAAGGAAAGATCACTTCACAAGTATTTTTGTACACAAAACTGGTGTCCTGTGGCAACGTTTCTCTGTTCAGTTGTTTATAACCCTAATACTAATTGTTCAAAAAAGATTAGACTTTGGCTATCTAAAGGTTAGTCTGAACCAAACCCAAAACTAACGTGAGAACATTCCATACTGGATATGCATATACCTGCGAAGCATAACAGTTCCTAAATGTTGAGGGAATGATAGGTTGCAAACTACTCAAATTATAAAATTTAACATATCAAGATACATATAAGCATATAAAGCATATATGTATAAATGTGAAAGATTTTTTCATATAGAGTCCAATTACTTGATGCAATTGAAAATGTTTGGTGTTTGAAATATGAGAGCAATGACGAAGCGATTCAGAAAATAGGTGGATCGGTTATCCTAATGTTACATAAATAAATATTTATATGAATGAAGAAAAAAAGACACATTTAAAGAAACTACAATTTGGGATTGAATCTATGTCTGAGTGCCCCAAGCAGTTGCTGATTAAGAAAACCACATTGTGCCAGACAAGTACAGACAAGTATTAGAGTGACTATATATATGTATATTGAAGATAAATGCAACCAATGCCATGTTGACAAGTTTTTTGTCAGTACAGGACCTGCTAAACATATTTTTTGTTTCTTTGAAAGGTTTTTCCCAAAGCCCATGTTGAGATTAAAGGAGTATTGATATGCTTTGCAGCAACAACTATCCTCTGGGCGCCCTACTACTGTATCAAAATCCATCCATCCATCCATCCATCCATCCATCCATCCATCCATCCATCCATCCATCCATCCATCCATCCATATATATATATATATATATATATATATATATATATATATATATATATATATATATATATATATATATATATATATATATATGTATATATATATTAAAAACTTGTGGCTCCCAGTCTACATGAGATGCAATATCAAGGTAACCTATAAAATATTACACGGCTTACCGCCTTCTTTTCTCGTCGACCTAGTTGTACCATATGTTCCATCCCGAAACTTGTGTTTACAAAACGCTGGTCTTTTAGTGACCCCAAGAACCAAAACGTTGTTGTTAATTGTTGTTACAGTTGTTTTGCGATAAACTGAATTTCAGCTCAAGATACTGCTGATGAAGATGCGGGGCTCAACTTAACTCAAAAAACAACGAAGCGTCACAGAAGTAGTCAGAACTGAAAAACATACACGTCACAAGTCTGAGCATTAAGCATTTCCACATCACAGTGTGCAAGATTCATAGATGTGATGGACTTGGCAGTCTGCTTTGCTGTGTGTGATGCTCTGCAGACAGTTTGTATTGGCTAGGAAGCCAGACTGGAAGTGTCAGGTATTGCCCAGATTCACAGCGAACTGTGACTTTGAGCATGGCCTTGATAGAGGAACATGAAATATGTCAGAAATCATCAGAGCCTTATAGAGTGATGGAAGACGTCTTGCTGCCACACCAGCTGCAATCACAAACAAACAAACAAACAAACAAACAAACAAACAAACAAACAAACAAACAAACAAACAAACAAACAAACAAACACACAAACAGGTACATTTGTTTTCAGTATTCCTCAGCTCTGTTCTTTCTTTTCGCATATGGTGAATAAAAATTTGGTTATGGAAGACATGCAGCAAGGGAAGAAAGACTCCAAAAGCAAATATGATTAAGTGATACAGGAATGAAATGCTCCTCCTATGTGTGGCTTTTCTCTCTCGGGTACAGTGCAGAAAACGGATTGCACTGCAGTCTAGTGGCTGTATTTGAAACTGCACGTTTGCCAAATAAATAAAAAAATAAATAAAAAATAAAATAAATAAATAAATAAATAAATAAATAAATAAAAAAATAAAAAAATAAATAAAAAAAAAATAATAAAAATCAAAATCAAAATCAAAATCTCTCTCTCTCTCTCTCTCTCTCTCTCTCTCTCTCTCCATATATATATATATATATATATATATATATATATATATATATATATATATATATATATATATATATATATATATATATATATATAGTCGTGCTTACATGGCTATTTAAATTCAGCAGGTTATTTAACATTTAAAGCACTTCCATTCATGGCTCATTGCAAGCCTGCATATGTGTGTGGCGAGCAACAAAAATTTAAAGTAGGGTGTCAATTAAAATGTTTCTTCTTTGATTAAGAATGCCTATGATTATAATACATTTCAAACTGTTGGATGATGGGAACATTGGCAAAACTACAAAAAAATGCAACCTCTTAAATATGCATGCATATGCTTTGAAATTACGACTGTATCAACAGTCTACTTGAACCAAATTCATTGGACCACAAATGAATTGAAAATTTCGTAAATGTATTCGTGAATGAAATGCAGCCATCCAAGAAAATGTAAAAGTTTAATGTTCCATTCAAAATTGAATATTTCTTTTATGACGTGAAAAAAATGCAGTCATAGAAGAAAATGTAAAAGTCTAATGTTCCATTTAAAATTTAATTATTCTTTTATGAATATAATCATATTATTCTGCTGGCCTTTTCTCTACTTTGTATTTAAAACAGAAGAAAAATAGATATGGTATATTTATTGGAAATGGTCTCTATTTTATTTTAGAGTTCCATCGGAGCTGTGGTCATAGGGTGGTAGGTGCCTGTCGTGGCAGCAAACCCCGAGCCCGCTGGTGGACACCGGCAGTAAGGGATGCCATCAAGCTGAAAGAAAAGGCCCTGAGGTGGACTCCTATTCTGGGGTTGAAGTCACAGAGGTGGTTAAACAGCTCCTCAGTGGAAAAGCCCCGGGGGTGGATGAGATCCGCCCATACTTCCTAAAGGTTCTGGATGTTTTGGGGCTGTGCTTGTTGAAACGCCTCTACAACATCAGGACATCAGGGACAGTACCTCTGGACTGGCAGGCCAGGGTGGCGGTACCCCTTTTTAAGAAAGAGGGTGTGTTCCAACTACACAGGACTCACACGCTTCAGCCTACCCGGTAAGGGCTATCAGAGGTGCCAGAGAGGAGGGTCCGTCGGGAGGTCAAATCTCAGATTCATGAGGAGCAATGTGGTTTTCGTCCTGGCCGTGGATTAGTGGACCAGCTCTACACCCTCGGCAGGGTCCTTGAGTGGGCATGGGAGTTCGTCCAACCAGTCTACATGTGTTTCATAGACTTAGAGAAGGCGTTCAACCGTGTCCCTCCAGGAGTGGGGGTTGCTTCGGGTGTATGGAATACCAAACCCCTTGATAAGGGCAGTTCGGTCGCTGAATCTCAGTTTGGTCTGCATTGTCAGCACTAGGTTGGATTCAGTTTGTGTGAGAGTTGGACTCCACCAAGGCTGTCCTTTGTCACGATTCTGTTCATAACTTTTATGGACAGAATTTGTAGACACAGCCAAGGCGTTGAGGGTGACTGGTTCGGTGACCTAAGCGTCTCATCTCTGCTTTTTGCTGATGATGTGGTGCTGCTGGCTCCATCACAGCTTCATCATCGTAATCTCCAGCTATCACTGGAGTGGTTCGCAGCTGAGTATGAAGCAGCTGGGATGACAATTAGCATCTCCAGTTCTGACATTATGGTCCTCAGTCAGAAAAAGGTGAAATGCCCTCTCCGGGTCGGGGAGGAGATCCTGCCCCAAGTAGAGGAGTTTAAGTGTCTTGGGGTCTTATTCATGAGCGAGGGCAGGATGGAGCATGAGATTGGATCCACAACTGCTGTGATGCGGACTCTGTGTACTTTTCTACCTTTGGTACTCAAAGTGCTTCACACTGCTTCGTCATTCACTAACTGTTGACATGCTATCAGGATGAACTGGGGGCTTCAGTGTCTTGCTCAAGGCCACTTTGACATGGTCACAACACTCTACCACTGAGCTATGTCATCCCCGTGGTGAGGAAAGTGCTGAGCCAAATGCCAAAGCGCTCTATTTTCTAGTCGAGCTACGTTCCTACCCTCACCCATGCTCACCAGCTATGGATGATGACCGAAAGAACAAGATCTTGGATACAAGCAGACAAAATGAGTTATCTCTGCAGGGTGTAGAGATAGGGTGAGAAGCTCGGTCATCCGTGAGGGACTCAGAGTCGAGCCGCTGCTCCTCTGCGTAGAGAGGGCCCAGATGAGGTGGCTCAGGCATCTGATTAGGATGCCTTCTAGATGTCTTCCTGGTAAAGTGTTTTGGGCATGTCCCACCAGAAGGAGGCCCCGAGGACATCCCAGGATACGCTGGAAAGACTGTCTCCCGGCTGGCCTGATGGTCTAGGAACGCCTTGGGCTTCGTCGGGATGAATTTGACAAAGTGGCTGGGGAGAAGAAAGTCTGGGCTTCCCTGCTGCCCCCACAACCTGACTGGATAAGTGTTGGCAGGATGTATGTATGTATGTATGTATGTATGTATGTATGTATGTATGTGTGTGTGTGTGTGTGTGTGTGTGTGTGTGTGTGTGTGTGTGTGTGTGTGTGTGTGTGCGTGCGTGCGTGCGTGCGTGCGTGCGTGCGTGCGTGCGTGCGGGCGTGCGGGCGTGCGGGCGGGCGGGCGTGCGGACGGATGGATGGACAGAATAGTGAATGATGTAAAGTTGGGTGAAGGGGGGAGATTCTTGGGATGATGCGCTCACAGCAAGGCATGATAAACTTCACTGCTCTAAATTACAATTTTATTCCCACGTTGATATAAGAGAAGCATAACTCTCTTCTGGAAAAGTTGAATCCAGTCTGAGAAATGTTATTTACATTTTGGGCCACAGCAAAAGGGGAATGAATTGGAATCATAAAACAACACATAACGTAACGCTAATTTCATAGGGAGGAAAACAAGAGCCGCATCCTTACTTACGTATATTAACAGTATTTTTGGCTCATTGGCTGTCTCAAAGCCCCCCCTACACAAACACACATACACAGACGCTCCTGGTTAGCATATCACCTTCATGCGTTAGTTGTACTGTTAATCCTAAAATAATAGAATACAGCAGGTTAGGTTGAAAAATATACATTCTTTGTGAACATAAAATTTAGAAGATACACCACAACGTGTTTTTTAAAATCTGCTTATATTGTCTCGCTTTATGCAAGTGGGAATAGAAAGATTCCACAACGAGAAACCCATAAATCATTGTGACTTTGACCACGCCCACTGCTCAGCTATTGGTTGTTACGTGCTCTACCTCGCAACGTTCGTTCTCAGCAATTTAAAGTCCCTTGCGCAATTTGATGAATAGCGTCGCTGTCATAAGCGTCAGAAATAGTGTAAGGCGTGTAATCAGACGGACAGCTGGAAGAGCGAGTGGGACGTAAAGAAGGAGCAGTTGGCATGTAACCTCCTCGCCGCGTCTAGTTCTTTATTCGGGGAGCACCAAGTGAGAGACTTTCCTCAAAACTATTTGCAGTCTGCCCGCCGTCCTGTTCTGGGATTTTATGCTTCTTTTGACACACTCTTCTACAAAGAGATGGAGCCGCAACATTGTCACGCCTAAGTCCAGCTTTACAAACGTAAAGGCACCCATGGTTTTCTGAGAACTATTTTCCACCGCCTTTTGATTTCAACGCAGGAGGAAAACCTTTTGGCTCGACAAGGTAACGCGTCTGTTTCCTCGCTTCCTTTCTTTTTCCTTCCCGTCAGCGCCAATGAGGCTTTTATTGAACTTCTACGTTATCGTTGTTACAGTTTTGCAGTTTTGTTCTGTTAAAGTTCTGTACGGCATTGAAAACAGATTGAAAAAGAAACGCTTTGACATGAATACCTTCCGTTTGAAAGCTGCCAGGCGTGAAGAAGTTCCATTATGCGACTTTCCTTGTTTCCCCCTTAAAAAAAAAATACACGACCTTGCACGACTAGATTCACCCCACAGTTTGTATCTTAATACAAGTTTTACTGAACTTTCTGACTTGCAAATATTCACATGACGTTTCGGTACAATATAGTCTTGGTAAAGTTACCGGTTAGTATCCTGCAAGTCATGTCAAGCTATTATGCATGATGCATTTCTCGTGAAAAATCAGCACTGAACAATAACCTCGTTTAAAAAAAAAAAAAAAAAGAGAGAGTGAGAGAGACTGAGAGAGAGAGAGACTGAGAGAGAGAGACTGAGAGAGAGAGACTGAGAGACTGAGAGAGAGAGACTGAGAGACTGAGAGAGAGAGACTGAGAGACTGAGAGACTGAGAGACTGAGAGAGAGAATGGAATAGCACATCCTCATCAAAACTTAGGCTTGCCATTTAACTAAAAACATCAACCATACTCTTGATCTGGACATAATGGTCAGTGTCACTGTGTCATGCCTCCAATTTCTGTGCGTCCTGTGTCCAGGAGCTACCAAGGGCCCCGTCAGTATGGTGAACAACCAAGCATCAGGCGTAGCGCCTGCCCCGAGGTCATGTGCAGGATGTGGGGGGAAGATCGCTGACCGTTTCCTGCTCTTCTCCATGGAGCGTTATTGGCACACTCGATGCCTCAAGTGTTCCTGCTGCCAAGCCCAGCTGGGCGACATTGGCACCACTTGCTACAGCAAAGGAGGCATGATTCTGTGTCGCAGCGACTACATCAGGTGAGCTCTAATGTGGCGATGAAGTATTAAGAGGAAAAGCGAAGTGGGTAGTTTTCAGCATATAGTGGTTGTATCAAATGAGCCTTTTTTTTTTTTAATTTGCAGGCTGTTTGGGCACAGCGGGGCGTGCAGTGCCTGTGGCCAGTCGATCCCAGCCAATGAGATGGTGATGAGGGCACAGGGAAATGTTTACCACCTCAAGGTAAGTCCCCAGCTCCCACCTCAGCCTGCCTTGCGTCCTGCTGTGCGTTTGACAGAAACATCTGGGGTATTCCTCATCCCCCCCAACCCTCAAATATAGACTCAGACAGTTCATTAGGAACACCTGCACAATTTTCACACTACCAAATTGAATAAAAATTCAGCCTTTTGCAATGACAATTAAGGTTGGTTTTTTTTTGCTACTGTTAAATTTTTCATTTCACAACAAACAAGATCATACAAAAATGTTTGTTGTTTCGTGCCCTTCTAAACTTATTGAGGAAAATGAAAGAAAATGTATAAAACAAAACAACAGCCTTAGTACAATGTAGTGGAATATTACATCATCAACACTTCAATGACATAAATGGTAAAAGTGACTTTAAACATCTTGATGCAGTCCTTGAATAGAAAACAGCATTCGTGCATTTTTATGGATTTCTTAAATGTCATGTTACTAATTCCTTAGTCACTTACTGTGTTCACCATTAAATCACACAATACCATCAAACATTGTCATACGAAGTATATTATCAAACCGGATATGATGTTCCTGTGTTGAATTTATTTATTGTCTTAACGTTGAGTATTTCTCTGGCAGTGTTTTAGCTGTGCCACGTGCAGGAACAGACTGATGCCTGGAGATCGCTTCCATTACATCAATGGTACAATTTTCTGTGAGCACGACAGACCCGGTGCTGCCTTGCTCAGTAGCCACCTACCACAACTTCAGAGTAACTCTGTGATGACGGACCAGAAGGTAAATAAATATTTTCCTTACAAATCTCGCATGTTTAAAAATCTGCATTGTGTTATCTCATTTAACAAAGCTGTATATTTGATCAGTCAGATAAACTGAAAATGATAACTCAGAAGTACAACATCCTTCATTCATAATTTATTATTTTAAAAGTCAAAAGGAAAACCGATATCACTGTCCCCGCATGAGCACACAAAACTGTTACACTGACACACAAATAACTGTGATAATGACAGGAGTAAAAAAGAAATCATTTAAATTAGGCTTCTAAATTCCCTATTTGAATTACAGTGTATGATCACAAACAATGCAGAGATCCAACTCTTAATGAATGATGAATACAATGAATACAAACTCGACAAAAGTGGAAATATCTTTTTGAGGTGTTTTATTTTATACCCATACAAATGTTCTCATGCAAAGATAATAGTCCTTGAACACAACTTTTTTTCTGTCAAGAGGTGCTAATTACCCCACTGTGAATTCATCAAAAAATCTGTTATTAATTCTGCACGTGACTCATCTCTCCACCGTCTATCTAAAGGCAGTCTCACTACCACTATTGTGGTGGTAATTGTTTGGAATGTGGCGACACAAGTTTCCCGACAGTCAACTTGACTACACTTGCTATACTCGTGAATAGAATGTGTGATTTGGATTGTTTGACCTAAGATCCATGTTGATCAGGCAATTGTGTTGGGTTTTTTTAAAATTCCGCTTCTACATTTTCTTTTCCTTTACTGGTTTAACATAATTGAGATGTTTCCTGTGACAGTGTTGCCACAATACCAAAATGTTAACTTTGATACTATACCTTGTACCTTGATACCAGTACTGAAACGGTACCTCGACAAAAATAAAACTGACAAAAGAACTTTAATAGGAAATGCTTTATCAGAAAATAGCATTTTAAACATAAACACGTGTTAACATTAGCGCACATAAGTCTTGCTGAACAATATTGAATTTTATTTTTTATTTTTTTTACAGGTTATGATCATTTTAATGGCCAGATATGCAACCACTATGCAATTTGGACACAGAATTAGGCCTTTTCATTGTTGAGAATGGATTTTAATAGTGATATAAGTGCGATTTATACTCCGATGCGATTTATATATGTTTTTTTTTCACTTTATTGTGCATTTTATGGCTGGTGCGACTTATACTCCGGAGCGACTTATAGTCCGAAAATTACGGTACATGTCAATGCATGTATTTGTATGCATTCACTGATAAGCTTTTTCACTGCTACATTCTTGACCTATTTGACTGGATTTAATGTCATCCATTGTTGATATTGTACATTTCCACCATTACTGTCAAGCAAATATCTACATTTGATTGCTAATGAGCCAGTAGTGTCGCTTTGAGTGTGTGCACGCACGTGTGAGGTCCACTTCATGTCCCAAGTAGTCGCCTGTTAATGACGTGCTTGGCCAGATTGGAGATGCCATGGGAGTTGGCAATAAAATTCCCAAAAGTTCCATATGACACTTTACGCATCATTCTTTTCAACAAGAAGCGGAGATGCGACAGCAAGCGGTTCTCTGCTTGAAACTATCTTCCGCTTACACTCATGCAGAAGAAGCCTTGTCAGGCACTTAAAGGTGTTTCACACATTGCTAGACAGGCAGCTTTGCATGTATGTATACTCGGTCTTCAGACGGACTTGGCGAGATGGTTTTTTAATAATGTATTTTTTTTTAATACTAAAAATAAATGTTGCTGAAATATCAAGGTGCGGTACTGGTGCCGGTATCGAATGCAACACCCATGTCATAACCCCTTTTCTAACTACTGCATAAAGGAGTCAAGTATGATTAGCCATACCCATGTCTTTGCTCGTTTCCTGTCTTCTTTGCAGGTGTGCTGAGTGGAGTGTGCGCTGACGGTTTAATTCCTGTCTCCTACTATGTACAGTTCCCATTGCTGTGAGTTCTGTTGACCCCCACACCTCCCTCCGCTGAAGAAGCAGCTTCCACACAGTGAAATCCCGTCCCGTCGTCATATCACAGAATCCCTGAACCTTCACTCAGTCAATTTATGTCGTGTTGCCAGGGTTTGCGGTCCACAGGGAAAAGGAAAAAATAGAAAAGCTGCAAAATGAAAATACTGTTTTCCATGGGACTGGTCAGTAATGGGCCCTAAGAATTGTCATCACTTTCCTTTTCCTGGTGTTCCGTACAAAGCTGGCAGATGCTTACATTCGGTGTGGACTGCACTGGCAGAGACTTTTCTGGACTCAGAGAAAGCTCGAAGACTATAACTGTCATCAATCAAAGGATGGAGCAAAAAATGCTTTAGAGTTTGATGGACTGCAGTAACATGACTGTCAATGTGTTGTGCCAAGTGGCATTATTTTCCCTAATTGTCATTAGTGTTTTGAAGGAACTCTGATCTGATCTTTTATATGTCTATCTGAGACTTTGGGTGCCAAATTATAAAATTAGATGGGTGTCAGGCACAAGGTGTACATCCCAGTCATGAGAAATCCATTAATTACACAAAAATGATGTCTCGAACTATTGCTACAAACCTTTAGAGCACTATTGAGGATGGGAGTCTTTCCGTGTCGCTGCCTGTAATTTCCATAATGAAATGTATTCATTATATCATTTTTCCTGGTCAATGTGTGCAAATGATGGTTTTATTGAGAAAAAGCAAATTTAAAAGAATTTCTCATATGAGCTGACATGAGTGTGAGGGCCCTTAGCAGCCCAGGAGTTGTCCTGGTAGCTAGCATGGTGGCTGGAGCGCTCTGTCTCTCGCTCGCTCTCTCACTCTTGTTAGCCCTGTATGGTTAAAACATGGCTGATTACCCCGGGGAATGGAATTAGGGGGCTTGAGCTCTGACCATTTACAGAAGCAATTAAACATGAGCCCTGTATCTGTGCTGGTGGAACTCCTGGGAGGCTGAACTTGGGGCATATCCTGTGGCCGGCTGGCTCTGAGACTACCTGCCTTTCTGCCTGCCTCCCTCTAATAAAGACTAATCTGAAAGCTCTCTAATTAAAGGGGAGTGGTCCCATCTCGATGGAGGAAATTTCAACCAATTGGACCTATTTATTATTTGTCGTGCTGCACCGTGCTCTTTGGGCTGTGCTGTACTGTATAAGTGTTTGGTTGAATACTCATTCTAAGCTATGTCCAATTAGACTTAGATCTGCAAAGCCTTTTAATGTAATGTCAGAATCTTTAGGTGGCATCCCATCAAAAAGGTGAGGGTAATCTCAGTGTGATAGCAGCAGTGAGCATGCAACGTGCAGCTAGCAGAAGATAGCATCTGCTCTACTTTTGCACCTTGCCTGGGAGCATGGCAGACATCAAACTTGCACCTTAATGCGCTTAGTCTTTCTAAAATGTCCCACTTGTCATGGTAGGTGCTGATACTGCATCAATTATTTATTCCACGTCTGATCAAGGGGCGTCACTCAAATTCATTAACGTATGCAAATCATCACAATTACAATTATCTTTGTGTCGTGACGGCGAGGAACTAAAACCTCGGCACATTCTCGATTCCCACCACACCACAAGTTACACTTTGCATTCAAACTAATCAAGGCTCATCTGCCTCTTCCTAATTAGCCAGAACGTTTTCAGATGCCAATTAGCAGGTCTCAAGAAAAGGCTCTATGCCATGAGGCGTTGTCTTTTATCAGAGCTTCTGCAGGTGTGTGGCTCACCATGTAGCCTGTGTCATAGGAAAGTGTTTATTCCCGCTAATTAATCATATTAAAACATGTAGATGAGAGTAATTGCCTAAGCTCCAGGTGTGAAGAAAGCACAAGATGATGCCAGGATATTTTTACATGCCCGTGATGAAAAGTCTTCTTCTTATCCAGATACTCTTGTGACACAGAGCCAAGATGCCATTTCAATGCCTTCATCTTGATGATGAGGCCTCTCTGGAAGTAAACGCATTAAGAATCAGTGATGTATTGCTTTTGGTTGGACCTCCCAGATGTTGGCCATTGTTTGCTTGCAACACGATTCTCTATCATTACGTGTGAGCACACAGAAGAATGTAGACCTCACATCAAGGGAATTATACAATGTTCAGAAATAAACTTAAAAAATAAAACTCCATCCTTTTGAAGTATAAAATAAATTATCTACAGCACCAGTCAAATGTTTAGACAAGGCTGGTTTAATACACTTGAATAGTGTAGGAAAGTATATAATACAACTAAAACATTAAATAAGTTGCTGCAATGCAGAGCCACATCCAGTTCTTAAAAGTGAAAAATATATGTACCCAGTTTTGTTTGTTGTTGTAGCTTGGGCAAATAGGTGAGCTGCTGTCAAATAACATTTTAGTATAAAAGTGTCTATGTGTGTATTATGGAATTGGTCCAAGTTAGTTTGGTCTCTCCATTCATTTTAATCATTGATACAACAAAAAAAATCAGCGTGGCTGGCTCCAACATTTTGCGTGCACTCAGAAATGAAGTTTATCCCTGATAGACAAGTCTCGTCCACAGCTGGAGGGTCAAAAATACGTTTGTTGTCAAACTGGCAACTGCCATCTGGTTCTCATGATTTTTTTTCCCATTTCTAAAGCATGAAAAGCATGGTCCTTGTGAAAGTTTCCTGGCTTGGCAAAGCTAGAGTATTTATGCTGCACCTAAATAACGTCCGCTGCTCAGATTCCTCAATAATCAACAGGACTTAATTTCTCATAACCCAGTGTGTTAAATGAGCAAACGTTTTGTGAGCTGACTTTGAACTGGCCGAGGTCTCCTTCGCTGTGCCGCGTTGTATGTTAGTGAAACATGAGACATTGGTGGAACATGTAGGAAGGGATGCATGCTGGAGCCATAACTCACTTGCCTTCCGCATGGGAGTCGAGGAACATAATGACAAAGAGTTCACGGCTCCCAGCATCTTGCAGGAATGTCAGTAATGGGAGCGCGAGAGAAGTTCTCCTGGCCAATCGGAACGCTTTGAATAATTAAAGTGATCGGCTTAATTAGCTCAATTACGTTAATTTGACCACGGAACACGGCCATATGGTGAAAGGAAACAAAAGAGGGGGGAACTAATTAAAAGTAAAATAATGAGGATTTTAATTAACTGGCTCCCTAGACAGCGGAGCGCAGGGATCAGGAGCCTGCTACCATAATTAAAGTGCTGTAACGCTGGCAACATCTCCTCTCTTTCTTATATCTGTGAGGGCTCTATCCATCTAATTAAATCTGTAAATAAATTAGCAACATTGAGGGTTCCTGCTTGACTTAACTGCCTAGAATCCACCCCCACCTTCCCAATAACATGCTCACCCTACTCTGCGCAGACAATGCAAGTCATACAGACAAGGGTTGAGCTAAGGTCACCAATTAACAGTTTTGGGGACGTGGGGAAATAATTGTGCCTATTCCGCTCCAATCAAGAATGATCCTTGTGTTTGCTTCCTCCTGCGGCATTTTGAAAGAACACTGGCGCACACTTATCCAAAGAAGGCCAAGCAGAGGT
Organism: Syngnathus leptorhynchus; assembly: GCF_054491065.1. Lineage (NCBI taxonomy): Eukaryota > Metazoa > Chordata > Actinopteri > Syngnathiformes > Syngnathidae > Syngnathus > Syngnathus leptorhynchus. Next base: position 4,269,772 of record NC_141198.1, on the reverse strand, counting down.
GACGTGGCGACAGCTTCATGGGTCACATCAGCGACGTGCTGTAAGCTTCAAGGTTGGTGGGACACAGATTTCATTTACAAACGTAATATAAACCAAAAGTATAGTTTTTTTATCAACAATTTATCTGTGAACCATATGACCACGCGAACATCATGTTTATACGGTTCACTATGTGAGCTGAGTTCCGACTCCCTCTTGTCTTAAGTTAAACTGTTCCCATGCAAAACCAACCTGCTAAACTTTATCCATCACCCTGTGAAAGCAGATGCTATTTTTCATTAAAACTCTCTTAAAGTTACAGGTGAGCACCTTGAATATTAATTTAATAAGCAATTTCTGAATGAACGGTAACTCTGGCACCTCTTAGTAAATATGGAGCAAGCAACCATCCAACTGTCATTACCACTGGCAGTCACAGCAAAAGAAAAAGTTTGACTTAGATGCACAAAAAAACACATAACCAACAATTTTGTCTTTGCCCTGGACATGTGAAAATGAAGCAGTATTTAAGGATTGAGAGGATTACTCATCTTGCTGAGTTATGTTAAATATTGGTCTACATTAATTTATGAAAGTATTAAATAAATTCAGGACTGATTGGCTGTCAAAATGGGAATTTGCAGCTATGTTAAACAAAATTCACAGTAAACCTGTTCACTGAGAACTCATCAGGTAGTGCTCTGCTGCAGTGGTTATGAGTGTCCAGCAGTCATAACCACTTTATACTGTAAAAGATGAAGAATTCGATCGATGATCGATGATGAATGATTTGGAGTGACACAGATGGTTTAATAAAATGGCTGTTTTTATTATAGCTATTTGATATATAGTATGTAAACAATGTGCGCCGCGCTGTTGACGTCGTCAGTTGCAGTTCTTATCAAGTAATCCCTCACTACATCGCGATTCATTTATCGCGGTTTCACTACATCGCGGATCTTTTTTCCCGAATTAAAAAATAAATAAAATTCAAAATAAAACTTTTAAATTGAGGAATTATGGCACGAAAGTTGCCCACACGTCAGCAGAAGGCAGGGAGTGCCCACACAATTGCAGTGTGTAAACTTTTACCTTTTTATAAAAAAAATGTTATATAATAAGAGTTCTAAAAACACATTTAAGAGTGTTATACCTTGTTATAGAAAAATCGTTATAATAACAAAACAGTTCTAAAAACATATTTACAGCATCCACACTTGTACCTTGTTATTAAATTGTCATAATAAGAAAAGCTGTTCTAAAAATATATTTACAGTATGTGTTAAGAATTCTCCATGTTATTTATGTTATTCAGTCGTGCTTTGATTTGAGGTAGAGTGCTTTATTTTGAAGGCCGTTTTCAGCGGATACCATTTCAAATCATTAAATCTCCTGACTCCGGAAGTCATTGAATGGAACTCATTGTCAGTGAGGCTCCAATTATTCCACAGCCATAGTGCGCCCACATGCAGTTTAAAGTGAAAATGACATGTGAAGTGATCAACTATACTAGGATATAAGTAATGTGTTAATGATCAGGTAAAAATTTGTGAATCATTTCACATATATATATATATATATATATATATATATATATATATATATATATATATATATATATATATATATATATGTATGTATGTATGTATGTATGTATGTATGTATGTATGTATGTATGTATGTATGTATATATATATATATATATATATATATATATATGTGTATATATATATATATATATATATATATATATATATATATATATATATATATATATATATATATATATATATATATATATGTATACACATATACATATCAGATTTTTTTTTTATATTTGGCGAGGAAGCAAGTGGCATTGATGAGATATTTTAAAATTTCTCTGTTCTCTTTCACCTTTGCATTGATGTTCACTGATGTTCAGTCTTCGTTGCTCGTCCAAAGCTAAATCGATCTTCGACATCCTGAATGTTTTTAGTGCGATCTGGCTTTGGATGTGACTAGCGGACCGCTCATGTCTGAATAGGCTCCTCTGCAATTTTTTTAAAAATCGGAATATCCAACATTAGTCCAGACCCTGTCAGAGCTCAGGAAAAGCAGGCAGGAAAAGCAGAAAAGACGATTTCTTGTTGCACATCAACACAGCCAATCTTTTCATGCCTATCACTCCGTTTGAAAAGACTTGCTCCGAAGTCCCGTTGTGCGGATCCACCTTTTAACTCCGGAGTTGTTCTTCCTTTCCTGATGACCTCCTGCTTCGACCAAAATTCAATAGTTGGAAATCGTTTGAGTTTTGATATGTAATCCTCCATTGTTAAAAACAAAAGAAAAATCGAATGCTCCTCAGTTGTTTACTCTAAATTTGAACTGGAGATCACTTATTCTACAGGTGGGCGCATGAAGCATCCCAGGATCACGACCGCCCCCTGCCATAAGGTTGGAGAACAGTTTTTTGTAGCCTCCGTTGGGCCTCTTTTCAAAGCCGTTTTGCTCATCTAAAGAAACACGACGTTACAGATGACAAAAAACCACTAGATATTATATACATAAGCTTAACTACGGAAATTAGTTAATATGGCCACAGTGTTTGAACACTTCAACAGCGACATAGAGACAGACAGCGGTTCAGTGTAACTGTCAACAGCCTGTCAGCATAGGCAGCCGTGTGATTACGCAAGGCAGGAAGTTGCCTCCTCTGAGCGATTCGTCTTCGGTTTTAACATAATTATAAAAATTCAGCAATTTTGGTTCAGAATGATACACAACTACTGAAATTAATAGGAAAATGACTTTATACTAAAAAGAATAGATCTATTTTCCCCCTTTTCATGATCGCAGGGGAGGCACAGCCTTGCCTCCTCTGACCGCACGTCCCTGCCCTGGCACTACCACCACCATGCTTCACTGATGAGTTGATAGTGTAGAAGCAACTGCCTTTGCTGACTTCAAAATGATTCATTTCTGCTTGAAACAACTTAACTGCATGAGAAGTGTATGGGTTGGTTCAGCATTAAAGAAAAATTGGCTTTTCAAAGAACCCATTTGGTTGAGCAGCGTTCAAATTATTTTGAAGCTTCATTAAGTAAAATTATTATACACTGTCAAGAGGCCAGGCTACATAGGAACATTTAAAAGGTTGTATGCCCATGGGGAAGTGTGCACTTGGGCATTAATGTGAATGTCAAATCTTGTCAAAGAGCCTTGAGGGAATTCTTCTCATCACAAACTGTGTCTGGGTAACAACATCCCACTTTGAAATACAATGATGGAATAACTATATCTCAAGAATTTTCAACATGCAATGTTGAAGTAAAAAAACAGCATGACTGAAAAAGACTCCAATGTGATGTGGTCCACAATGATAATTTGTGGTTTCTTCATTTGTGTCAGTGCTCAGTGAAGCCCTGCAATATGTATGTATGTATGTATGTATGTATGTATGTATGTATGTATGTATGTATGTATGTATGTATGTATGTATGTATGTATGTATGTATGTATGTATGTATGTATGTATGTATGTATGTATGTATGTATGTATGTATGTATGTATGTATGTATGTATGTATGTATGCTAACTTGGTATGTACGTACACACAATGGAACACTAAACCGTTGATGGTTGTCAAGTTGGGGTACACTCTCATTCCATTTGTTTTCCCATGCGACAAATGACTTAAAAGCAAACAATAAGCCAAAATGAAAAAATGATACAAACACAATGATAAAAGTAATAGTATATAAATCATAATCCAATAAAACAAAGGGCAAATAGTGTGACAATCAGAAAAATGATAGTAATCAATCAACCATACATTTCTGGGGGGATTCACAGAAGCTGGCATAGCTGAGGTCTGATTTATTAAACTCTTCTTTGGACTGTTTAGAGGCCACCAAGTTAGTATACATACATACGGTCTGGAACTGTTTGGATTATAACAGTGTTTTTTATTTTTGCATTCATACACTACCACAAGAAGCTCCAATTCTTTGTATTTCAACCCAACCTTTCTTGAATATTATTAATCTGAAGCCGGCAAACCAAATATCCTCAGTTCACTGAGCATCTGGGTTTAACTTGACAAATGTGTTTTCAATTTTCTACGGCTTCTTAGTGTTTTGGGTGAAAAATATCAGTGATGGAAACAGGGTAAAGTGTGATGATAACATACAGTTGATACCACATGAGATTATGTGGGAAACAATCTGCTATCGATCCATCGACCTATCCGTCGACCATCCCTTTGAAAAAACTGTTAGTTTCCATGCATCCCTCACAGACTGCATGGCCAAAACTGTTGGCAGGCATCAACTTCATCATTAGAGGAGCAATGGACAACTGTCGTCAGATGACCGTCTGGGGATGGAGCTGCTCTGTTTGTCTTGGGACAGTTTTTGTGAAAGCTGGGAAAGGCCACGCCCTCGTCACACCTCGTCAACCCCCCACTCCATCAAACCAGGTGGAACACACGTGCGTTCATTAGCGCCCTTTAATGAGGAGCAGATGCAACAATGCCACCTCTCACGCTACCTCAGCCCCCGTTTCTCTCGCACACACATGCGCCCTAAAAACTTTGTCAGATACACATGCTGTGAAAATACACCACTAAAAATCTATAACGCTAAGAAGACTCGTGGTTGTAATTCTAAGATGTATTTACATTTTTGAACATACAAAATTTGCACAGAATGTGGAACTGCCACATACACTGACGCATATCTAAATTCTGGCCCATTCATTTTGCGCTATCAGGACAGGGTCTTTCTCAGCTAAGATGTGTGGGCCTCATTTGTCCAATTTAGATGAATGACTTGGATCATATATCATTCCCTTTATGTCAGACTATTTTTATCTGGCAGGAAGTGGATGCAGGCAAGCTGAAGGCATCAGAAAAATCTTCAATTTGGGGGCCAGTTTGAAGATTGTCAGCTTGTCTTTGACACTAAAAACACACAAGTTGACTGTGCTTTTAGAAGGAACACACAAACTGCAGTGGCACATTTCCTTTTCTTAATGACAGGCCTGAAACTTTAATATGCCTTGAAATATTTTGTTCACTAATTAACCATTCATTCATCTTCTCATGCTTATCTGGGGTGGGTCATAGGGGAGAAGGCTAGGCAAAGAAGGCCGGTTCTTCCAGGGGGATTAGACTATTTCATATAGATATAAGCCTTAGAGCTGTGCACAAATGGGTGATAATTTGTTCACTCCTTGGAGGGGGCATGGCAAATTCATAACCGAAATAGAATTCATCGACTCCGATTGCTTGATGTGATGTCACCAGACTTGGTGTTTTTGTTACAGGATTTCGGTTACCGCAAATCCACTTATTATGACAGAGTGAAACTTGAACGTCTCAAAGACATAAAAAACAGGGTTTCTTTTGCGAGAACCTTCATCATCACGACGTTCATCAGCCATTTTGACTCAGAGGTCAAGCAGGGAACGCTACAACAAAGCCAGTGTCCAGAATTCGTGGAGTTTTACGAGTTACGTGCATGCACAGTACTTGACGCAGGGACGTGAGCGAGTATAGATATAAAAAAATAAAATACGGAAAACAGATTGATTGACAAGTTAAAGGATCAATGTTGCCATTGATTACGCCGACAATGATTGGTGGAGTTTTTTTGGGTTCCACAGAGCGCGCGATTTATATAAATTAATATATATATTTTAAGACGACCTATTTAACAATCCGTCGATATGTGGGAAGAAAATTGAACTTTAAATTTGAATCGCCAGGCCTTTTTTCTGAATGTAAAACCAAAATAGATTTAAATGGTTATTGATCATGCACGGTGGTGCACTGGCTCGCACGTCCGGCTCACAGTTAGGAGGGTGTGGATTCGATTCAACCTCCGGCCCTCCCTGTGTGGAGTTTGCATGTTCTCCCCGTGCTCACGTGGGTTTTGTCCGGGCACTCCGGTTTCCTCCCACATCCCCAAAAATTTCTTGGTAGGGCGATTGAGCACTCCAAATTGCCTCTAGGTGTGAGTGCAAGTGCGTATGGTTGTTTGTCTCTGTGTGCCCGGCGATTGACTCGCATCCGGTTCAGGGCCGACTACTGCCCAATGACTGCTGGAATAGGCCTCAGCACCTCCGTGGGTACAAGTGGAATAGAAAGTGGATGGCTGAATGGGTCATTAACCAAACTGATATTGTACAAATTGTCATATCTCATCTTTTTCTTTTGAATCACGGAAATCAATTAGGTTTCACTCTGCGTTTGCAGGCCACACCTCCCAAAGCACAAAGCACATCAGTTTCCTAAACCAGAAGGTTCACAAGGGGCATAATTGCAGACCAATCGTCTGCAATTGTGCACCATGTGTGTTTTCCAACTGCTTTTGACCAGAAGGCTTGGCTTTAAAGTCACTATCCCCTAATTGGCCGTTAAAGTTAACTTGCAACATCCCAGCCTTGTTTTCTAATTGAAGCCTCTAAAATGAGAGAGCAGGAGGGGGCTGTCATTATGTTTGCACTCAGCGTGGGGCCGCAATCCCCCCAAACTGTAAGCCTACATTATTTGCATTTAGTTCAACATGGGTTTGCATTTCAAACAAAAACACTGCAAATAAAACAATTGTCATATCATTATGATTATGATTATTTTTATTATTATTATTATTATTATTATTGCACACTGGCTAGCACGTACGCCTCACAGTTAGGAGAGTGCGGGTTCAATTCCACCTCCGGCCCTCCCTGTGTGGAGTTTGCATGTTCTCCCCGTGTCCGCGTGGGTTTTCTTCGGGCACTCCGATTTCTTCCCACATCTCCAAAAACATGCTTGGTAGGCCGATTGAGCACTCCAAATTGCCTCTAGGTGTGAGTGTGAGTGCAGATGGTTGTTCGTCTCTGTGTGCCCTGCGATTGGCTGGCAACCAGTTCAGTGCGTCCCCCGCCTACTGCCCGATGATGGCTGGGATAGGCTCCAGCATGCCCGCGACCCTCGAGGGGACAAAGCGGTCCAGAAAATTGATGGATTATTATTATTATTATCATTATTATTATTATTATTATTATTATTATTCGTCGTCGTAGTAGTAGTAGTAGTAGTAGTAGTAGTAGTAGTATCAACAGTCCAGGGTGTATCCTGCCCCTTACCCAGTCAGCTGAAAGAGACTCCATCTTACATGCAAGCCTAATGGAGTGCTACAGAAAATGGACGGTGGTTTCAGAGGAAAAAGCTGTGGCTTTTGTTGGTCAAATTGAGCATGGCTCAATTCTGCGAATTTTAGAATGCCTGTTTCAGGTTATGGCAGGAGTGAGCCCATTATAGCGAGCTGAGAGGGTGAATGGATGACAATAGTGCCGTAATAATTACCAGTCAACATTGTGTGCAATGAGTATACACTACCATTGTATACAATTGGGCACAAATGGATGCAAGGATGTGATATGTGTCTTGTTACTAATTTGTCAGAGAAAATGTAAGAAAAACCTCTCAAACATCTCTGACTTGGAAAGAGTCAAGCGCACAAGCAGGAAGAATGTGCTCTTTGGTAGACATCAAGCTGAAATGCCAGATTGTTTGTGTGCAAGAGTGAGTGTGCGAGTGTGTGCATGCGTCCGTGCGTGCGTGCGTGCGTGCGTGTGTGTGTGAGAAAGAGAGCGAGCAAGAGAGGGAGAGAGTGATTTGGCATTTCAGACAGAGATATCAGTGCAGAGGGTGAGAGGTGCACAGTGCACGTTTGCAGAAGACGGGGGCTGTCCAACCTCTCTCAAACAGTGCCGCTTGTGATTTTTCTGACTCAACCTGCGCCCTGCCCTGAGACAATATTAGGCGAGATGATGGGGGGGTCGGGGGTCCCTGTGGTTCCGCCACGTGTCTGGTCCTGGTTTCCTGGCTTGATAAGCGGGGCTGCTTCTGCTCTCCTCAGTAAAACTTACGCCTTTTGGAAATGCCAGTGTGGGGCTGAGGGCAGATGGCGCCCATTGCAGCCTCACCTCACTGAACCACGAGGGAACACATGGTTCTTATCAGCACCCATGCACCTGCACAGTCACACAATGGGAGACCACTGATGTTTCCGAGGGTGGAGTTGAGTTGGTGTAAGACAAATACAATGACAGGCAGGCAGGAAATAGTGTCCTGTTAACCAGTTAGCAAAGTTGATTGTGCTTCAGTATGAAATAAGACATTTTTTTTCCTACCTAAAAGTTTGAGGATTGGTCTGCCTTTGACTATTGCTTTTGAACAATTTTTTTCTTTTCTTTTCTTTCTCAGTGGATGTTAACAAAGATCCTGCTGGATAAGAGAGCCACGCAACTGCCACCTCTAATCTATGGCCCTATCTTTTGCACTGAAACAGAGCACCAGGTGTGTGCTGAGAGGTGAATAGATTTTTTTTTAGTAAAAAGCAAACAGTTGTTATTGTCTATTTGAGCGTTTCATGAAACGCTGAGGACAAACAACTGGTCAGCTTTCAGAGGTTAAGTTGATCTACATAGAAGTTTCAGGATATGGGCTGCTAAATAAAGCCCGATTGCTTGTGTGCGTGTGTGTATGAATGTGTGTGTGTCTGTGTGTGCGCGCACCAGCATGTATTTAAGCACGTGTGTGTTTTCTGTAATTGCGTAAACCAATGAGGACTGATAAGCCGAGTGGAGCCAGACAGCAGACACTTAGAAGATGTCTACATTGATAATAAAGGGAGAGTTTTGTATGACCAACCTCACTTACATACACACAATGAAACACTTACTGTATCTGGAGCCTGAGTATCTTGGGAGCTACGAATCTTCAAAAAAAAAAAAAAGAAGAAAGCCAGTACATGAATTGATCTTGTAGGTGCAGGGATGCCAGTAAAGCTCAAGTTGGATTCTGATCTCTGAGATTTTATCAGGACCCTGTTTATGAAGTACTGAAGCACATAGAGGCAGCATTCTCACAAGCCTGCACTCATCATTAAGGTGAATGTAAATCACGGTGCTAATATGGGAAATTTGGAAATGTGAACGTCTGCAGAGTGTTGCGCTATATTAACATGGGACACACGGTTTTGAAGTGGGCGTATCTAGGCAGGCAGTAGCTTGAAAGCGCTATGATCTCAAGCACTTGAAATCCTGCATGGCACTGTTGTGCATAAGCGCGGCCTTGAAACCCATCAGAAAAGAGGTTAAACGCTAATTGATTGCATGTTGTCACAGTGCATAAATTGTGAACTGTGTATCTTTGCACAAGGACATCATCAGCCAGTATTTGCGAGTGTGTCGTGCCCCTCACCCATCCCTCCCACCTGTGTTTTTGAACTTGCGGATGAAGCCATCTGTACTTCTCTCTGGAGAACCAGAGCTCCTTTTCCTCTCTGTCCTTCCCTCATTTTCTGCTATTGCTGAAATGGGAAAATTGCTCCGTGTTTCCTCTCTAGTTGGGATTGGTGGTGTTGATAGACATTGTAGACACAATTATACGGAAGAGTTTCTTTGAGAGGCGATTCTGTAATTGGGACATGTCATTCTGCCAAACTACTTTCCCTGGTACACCCCTCCTCAAAAGAAAAAAGTCCAAAACAACACTAGTGAAAAAGACACGTTGCTAGTGAAGATTTTCTGTGATTTCTGCTTTGTAACATGGTCATCGATACCCCATTGACTCATTTACGAGTCCCTGTTTGTTTTATTGTCCCTTTCTGAATGGCATCAAACCATATTTGAATCTTGAATTAACTTGAGTAACAACACATCACAATGATGATGACTCGTGTGTTGCAACAGAGCAAGCAATATGAGAAGACTGGATATAAACTGCCCATAACTCCTGACTCACGCTGCACCTATCAGGCAGAAGTTCCAAAGCTCTTTGAGATAATTAGATGATGAAAAACTTAAAATGTTTTTACAGTGGCTGTTTTATTTCTCTTTCATGTTCTCTGTGAATCTTTTTTGCCGTCTGTGTTAAGACAACAAAAAAGTCCTTTTAAATCCCACCAACGACACATGGTTCATGATGTAGGATGAGCATTTCATTATCTCTGCAGTGTTCAATCATCATTGTTTAACCTGAGATGAACAAGGATGAGGGAGATATCGTGCTGTGCTGCAGTCCCTCACCTAATTACTGTCGAAAGGTCCAATATGACTTACAGGTAGGCACACATTGAGCTTGTAAACAGACACAAATATGAAGGTGTGGAGGGGACTGAGGGAACTGTTTATTGGTTAAGTGATGTGGACCATCACAGACGAAGTCATGCAAAGGCCAAGGAAGTGATGGAGGGAACGATTAGAGGAGAGCAAAAGCGGTATGGAGGAGGGGGAGGCAAAGGCAACATTCCCGAGGAGGACTCTGTCTCACTTTCAGTAACCGGACACTCATGTTTCCACAAGGAGATTGTCTTTGGAAGTTTTCTGTTCTTCTTAGAGGATATTATAGAGTAGTGTCATGTTTTTAAGCAAATGTGAGACCCTGTGCAGTGCATCATGGGTAAAAAATTATCAAAGCAAATATTCTTTATCCCCTTGTGTTTCAATATAAAATACAGACAATTTGGGGGTCAAACACAAATCTCCCTGTGGCCCCAACTTAGCAATCACGAGGTTTCTCTTGAGCTCCCATAAAAGCTGTAATAAGCCCAATGCCAGGTGAATCAGTAGCGTTCTGTTCCGAGCACAGTGCTAATAGGCTATAAATGAGCCCATGTGGTTCATTTGCTGTTCAGGGAGGTAGCGGGCTAGCAATTCCCAGCCAAAGACTTCACAAAAAACAAGGACCACCAGAGGAGCTTGAAACCTAAACTACACTTCTCCTACACTTCCTTTAATGGGTAGCTCATTAAAAAATAAAAACTTGCCCCATTCTAAAATGGAAGCCTGAAGGAGTTGATGTGAGTGCAATTATCCTTCAAAAATTTCATATGATTTTCCGTAGTTTTGCAGAAACAAGCTTTGCATTAGTAAAGGTATATACAGAAATTCATACACATTTTAACTGCCGCCTTATTTATGAGTGGAGCAAGTGATTGAGCAAAGCAAGCAGGTGGCACAAAGGAAAGGTCAGGTTAAAGAGGTGATCTCTTGCTTTAAACAAAAAAAGACAAAAAGGAGAATTCATGTTTAATTAATATAGCTCGTATCTCTCACTGAGGTGCGAATTCTGAGAGCGACAGAGAGAGAGAGAGAGAGAGAGAGAAAGAGAGAGAGAGAGAGAGAGAAAGAAAGAAAGAAAGAAAGAAAGAAAGAAAGAAAGAAAGAAAGAAAGAAAGAAAGAAAGAAAGAAAGAAAGAAAGAAAGAAGGGAGGGAGAGAAATAATGTCAAAAATGTAATCTTTTATCAATTCTAGAAGTTTTTAAGTTAAAAGGTACATAAATAAATACATAAATAAATGAATGAATTAATGAATGAATAAATGAATAAATACCGTAATTTTCGGTTTTTGTCATAGTTTGGGGGGGCGACTTATACTCAGGAGCGACTTATATGTGATTTTTTTCACAAATTTTCAAAATTCAAAAATCCGCGATGTAGCAAGGGATTACTGTCATTTGAACTGCAAGTGACGTCACCCGTGCCGCGCGGCGGTTGTTTACATAAAGGGCAAAGGATTCGATCACGGGATGACGAAGATGACGAAGGGCCCCACGTACTACCGGCATCATTAGCGGCTTTGTTTGTAAGTGACATGGAGGACGAAGAGTTTGAAGGATTTAATGATTTGGAGTGACACAGAAGGTTTGAAAAACTATTATGGCTTTTACGCACGCCCAGTCCTTCTCGACGGGAGCTCTCTTTCACCTCTGTGGATGGAAGTCGGGGGCCGGCGCTCGGCCGGGTGGCTGTCCGGGGACGGTGGATGGGGCTCGAACATGGCTTTTACGCACGCCCGCTCCTATTCTATGGAGCTCTCTTCCACCTCCGTGGCTGGAAGTTCAGTAGTTGTTGGCTCGTTGAACTCTTGTTTTGTTAAATAAAGAGCCGTTTACCAAACCCACGTCTTTCCTGGTACTTTGTTAACGCTACAATATAGTTATATACTAGATCTCTGGATTTGATCGATGGATTTAATGATTTGGAATGACACAGATGGTTTGATAATATTGTTTTAATATGATAGTTATTTGAAATATAGTTTATATATTGTTATATGGGTCTGTGGAATAATTAGAAATGCAACTTACAACGGGTCCAACGTCAGCATATGTGGCGCATACGCGGCATTGTTGTTTACATAAAGCACGATCGATCGATTTAATGAATTGGAGTGACACAGATGGTTTGATAAACGTGTTATTTATGTAATACTTGAATAACTCTGAATGTTACGTTAGGCCCGTTCTCAGCTCCTCGTTTGTGTATATGTCACGTTAGCATACCATATCGTTTAGCGTGTTGTTGCTGGTTCATGTCTGTTTTTGGTGCTGGATTTTGACAAATAAATTTGCCCCAAAAGTGCGACTTATACTCTGGTGCGACTTATATATGTTTTTTTCACTTTATTGTGCATTTTATGGCTGGTGCGACTTATACTCCGGAGCGACTTATAGTCTGAAAATTATGATGAATAAATAAATAAATAAAATCATGAAAATGAATGGTTGATTCACGCTCAACATGGAATTCTTTAATGTTGCACTCTGGACCTGTTAACCAGTACCACTGAAATCAGCGAACTAAAGGTCCCTGAACAGGCTTAGCAGTGTAGAAATTTGAGGATATACACACTCCTCAGATCCCAGGATCATTCATAGGAAGTATACAAACACACACACGCACGCATACACACACCTGCAGCTTGCGCTGATTTTGGTCAGCTTTCCTCTTTTGCCAACCTCTGGGCACAGGACAAAAAGGGGAAGAGCAAAGGGACCTCAGGCATCTACACATATTCATGAGCAATGGTGAATTGGTAATATTTCTGCTTGATGGTAGGTGCATTTATCATACTTTTTTGTACAGCCCCAATAGTAACAGGATTTGTGATCAACTGAAGATAGCTACTTATTTTTTCTGAAGAAATGTGATTGGGTGTGGTTGTGACAATATTAAAGATTTTCCTAATGTAGACCTACTTGCTTAGCATTCAAAGAATGGAACATGTTGCTCTTCAATTTAGCTAGAATTTTACCAGTATTAGTAAGTATAGGGGGTGTCACAGTGGTGCAGTGTCCACGGGCTGGCAACTCCCCCTCACAGTTCATAGGTTGTTGATTCGACCCCACCTCTGGCTCTCTTTGCATGTTCTCCCTGTGCCTGCATGAGTTTTCTCCGGGAACTCCAGTTTCCTCCCACAATCCCAAATCATGCTTTTTAGGTAGGCTGATTGAGCACTGCAAATTGCCCGTAGGTGCGGGCGTGAGTGCGGATGATTGATTGTCTCTGCGTGCCCTGCGATTGTCTGGCAACCAGTTTGGGGTATCCCCCGCTTACTGCCCAATGACCGCTGGGATACAGGAAATGGATGAATAATAAATATAGTTTATCAATAAGTATAGCATTTTATAGTTGGCACATAATTATGTGTGTGATCAAAATCAAGTTTGGATGAGGTACAGGCTCTTATATTGTGATATGAAATGGACCCATTGTCATATAGGAAATGACAAGAAACTTGTACTTTTCCCTGACACACCCGTAAAATGGCTGGGATAAAAACAATCCGACATGGCTCAAAAGTAATACAATATGTTTAAAAAAATAATAATAATAACTGAGTTAAAATATTCTTCAATTATATTTCATTGAGATAATAAAAATAACATAATATGGGTGATTTTTAACCCAGCAGTTTTGGAACCCTAGTTAATTAGGAACTGGCGTGAAGAACAACAGGTTGTGTTGAGCTTCTTAAAAACGTGTCTCTGAATTGAGTCATCCACCAATTTCTCACTTGAGAAAATAAAGGGTTGTTGGAATAGTGTGTGTATGTGTGTGTATGTGTGTGTGTGTGTGTGTGTGTGTGTGTGTGTGTGTGTGTGTGTGTGTGTGTGTGTGTGTGTGTGTGTGTGTGGTGGGTGCGTGCGTGCGTGTGTGTGTGTGTGCGTGCGAGCGTGTGCTAACCTGGCTTTAACTGTGTAAATGTGTAAATCACAAATAAATATTGTTGGCATACTGTAGAATGATGAATTCATCATGCTATCTATACAGTCTTAAAATGGCTTTGGACCTCCTCTTCAATAAAATGTTCCTAAACTGGGCTTTTCTTACACATTACTACAAATTGACTGAATTAGGTTGCAGTCATAAATTGTGGGGTCTGAGGCTGTTGTTGACACATTGACGAGATAATTGCTTATAGTGCTTACTAAAAAGAAAGGCCTTTTATACCCGTCGTTACATACACCCTACATACTAATAAAGTTTAGAGTGTACCGAAAATATGTAAAGCTACATATGTACGTATCGACCGTTAAAGAAACAAAATGGGCCCATTTTTCAGTCAAAAGTGTCAAAAGTTTTAAATAGCTAGTCTGTGAACAGGTGTTGATTTTTTCCAAGGTTCGTGTCAATCCTGCGAGTTGGTAGTGTACTACCATACTGTAGGAGGATCTCACTTACAATGGTTCTTTGTTTTTCACACTGAGGGGCTCGCCATCAATGTACAGAATCTTTCACAAAGCTGGAATCCAGTCATAAGACCTGACCGAGCCCAATAAAGAGTCAAAATCTGTTCTCTCCGTTTCTTGGTCACCTCTCACGACCTCACTAGCTGACCTCATTAGTCCTACTGTATATTGAAATAGGATGAGTTTTTATTGACTTTTTCTTACTTAGTTTCTAATCATTCTCTGTCTGGCTCTCGTCTTCACCTGCCAATCAAATTCTGGTAGAGAAGGGTCTCCCAAATTCCTTTCGATCTCAAAAAGTGAATTTTCTCAGGATAATAAATAATGAGAAAATAGTTTAAATACTGAAGAGAGTATGATGACGTTTTAACTGATTATTTTTTCCTATTTTTATCTTTTCTTTAACCCTAACTTTGTCACAGGGTTACAGTTACACATTCCCAAAGTCACAAATGCTTTTAACCTTTGCTTAGTTTAAACTCAAATAGTCAATTTGACTTGTTCCACTCTGTGGGCTCCAGACCTGTTGGCACCACATCCCCACCTTTAGCATCAGATCAATCCCAGCACATTCTGTTTGCACAGCTTGCTTTCCAACCCCGATACAATACTTTATCATCGTGCAGAACAAACTATCACAACCTATGTTCTGTGGACTGGCAGCAGCAAGTTCATCAAAGTTGCTTTCAGAACATTTCACTAACTTGATGGAAACTTGTAGTCTACTGTAAAAGTATCGCCATTTCTATCACATTTTGTGGGGCCTTTGTGCGTCGATTTTGATCAAAATTTGTAGGTGCGTCTGTGAGTCTATTGTAAGTGAAATAAAAATGTAGTGCTTCTGGATGGATCTCACTTAACTGACTACTTTGGTTCACAAAAATGAAAATGCACAGCAATGGAACCAATATTAACCAGAATCGTAAGAACACAATCAAAACAGCAAATTTTAGAATTATAAATGTGCAAAATGTGCAATGAGGACCAAGAAAGAAAAACAATTTCAATTTACGTACACGAACAATGTACAAGTGATGCATATCCGTAGGGATTTTCTTTACATTCACTGATCAAACGCATAAGTAACACCTCAAATATCAATACAAGCCAATGCCAAAACAGAATTGACCAATAATAAATTAATCACACAAATACCAAATGTTACATATACAGTAGTTTAGTTGTTCAGTGAAATTTAACCCCCAAATGTTTTTTACAATAACATGTTGTATGTGCCCCCAATAGTCGAAGTATGGTTGCTTTTATGTTTTGGTGTGCTGGTATTGGAATGTAAATAATCTTTGTTAGCACACAGTCTTTCAATGGAAAAGTTTTGACTGAGCCAATTACTAACCCTTACTCTTCCATGTTGTCTTCTTGCTCCGTGCTCTGACGTGTGCATTCAGATGAAGTAATTTTAGAGGATTTTATGGTTAAAAAAATGTGATTGTTGAGGTGCACATTGAACATCATTATTTAATCACTCGGGTTCCTATTTTTTTAGACAGCATGGCACGTTTGACATAAACACTGGCACGTTTTCATTTCCAGTCTAGTATGGCGTGTTTGGGAATTAGTGAGTGTGAGTGGTTGTTTGTATATAAGTGCCCTGCGACTGGCTGGAAACCAGTTCAGGGTTTACTCCGCCTTCTGCCCTAAGAAAGCTGGCACGCTTGCAAACCCTTGTGAGGATAGAGCGGTTCAGCAAATTGATGGATAGTCTGTCATAATGTTATCATTGCTATTGTTATTTCATCTGTATCTCAAACCATGCATTGCATTTTCTACCGATGATTTGTTTGAGAGCTGCCTTGCATCGTCTCTGTGCAATTGAAGCATTTGGTGCAATTTTGCTGCTCACACTGTTGATGTTGGTTTGAGTGCATGTGACTGTTCCATTGTGTGCTTGAGCTGCTGCAAAATGAATCGCCCAACAAGGGACAATGCAATAAAATGAAGTAATTCCTTACTCATTCAGTTTTGTAATTAACATGTTTTGGTACCACATCACTTGTTGGTAACTGCCAGATAAAAATAGATGTTTAATCTCATTATCTCCAAATCAGTTATGCGTAAGAAAAAGAGTACCGTAATTTTCTGACTATAAGTCGCTCCGGAGTATAAGTCGCACCAGCCATAAAATGCACAATAAAGTGAAAAAAAACATATATAAGTCGCACTTTTGGGGCAAATTTATTCGTCAAAAACCAACACCAAGAACAGACATGAACGAGCAACAACAGGCTAAACGATATAGTATGCTAACGTGAGATATACACAAACGAGGAGCTGAGAACGGGCCTGACATAACATTCAGAGTTATTCAAGTAAGTATTACGTAAATAACACGTTTATCAAGCCATCTGTGTCACTCCAATTCATTAAATCCATCGATCTTGCTTTATGTAAACAATGCCGCGTATGCGCCGCATGTGCTGACATCGGACTCGTTGTAAGGCATTTCTAATTATTCCACAGACCCATATAACGATATATAAAGTATATTTCAAATAACTATCATATTAAAACAATCAAACCATCTGTGTCACTCCAAATCATTAAATCCATCGATCAAATTCCTCGTTCTTTATGTCAACAACGCCGCGCGTGCGCTGCAGAGATCTAGTACGTATATAACTATATTGTAGCGTTAACAAAGTACCAGGAAAGACGTGGGTTTATATAACAACAATATTATCAAACCATCTGTGTCACTCCAAATCATTAAATCCATCGATCAAATTCCTCCTCCTTCATGTCAACAACATCGTGCACGCGCGCCGCACAGATCTAGTATATAACTATATTGGAGCGTTAACAAAGTACCAGGAAATACATGGGTTTATATAACAACAATATTATCAAACCATCTGTGTCACTCCAAATCATTAAATCCATCAATCAAATTCCTCGTTCTTTATGTCAACAACGCCGCGCGTGCGCTGCAGAGCGTTAACAAAGTACCAGGAAAGACGTGGGTTTGGTAAACGGCTCTTTATTTAACAAAACAAGATTTCAACGAGCCAACAACTACTGAACTTCCAGCCACGGAGGTGGAAGAGAGCTCCATAGAATAGGAGCGGGCGTGCGTAAAAGCCATGTCCGAGCCCCATCCACCGTCCCCGGACAGCCACCCGGCCAAGCGCCGGCCCCTGTACCTCTGTGTGTTTGGGGGGGTATACATTTGCATCCTTGCATTCTCCCACTGGTAGGTGGGTTAAAGAGGCTTTTGTTATAAACAGAAAATTTAAATTAAGGTAAAACTTAAATAGGAAATTAGATAGTTAAAGAGCAGGCAGCATGCTTTTAAAAATATCATATATATGTAGTGGATGAAAGCTGCAGTCAGAGGGGTGCCAATGAAGAAGTGGTTATCAGCATTGAGAGCCTGCTCCTTGCACTGGAGAGTCAATTCACACCTTGCCTCTCCTTCACAACAACAGTCTCAAACTATTTCTATATGTTGTTGAAGTTAGTTACAAGCTCCATATTTTACTCCTTTGTCACTTTGTTTGGTGGTAGGCACTCATTGCTAAATTTATGCTCTACACATCCCAGAGATAATACCCACTTTTTTTTTTGTGAATGTCGGATTTCTCTAAGTTCTTCTTGCGTGGCTATTGCTGCTCAATTTGTTTTTTTCACACAAAATTCACCGAGCAAAATCAAAAAGTCCAGTGAAGAGTTATTTCGAGACATAAAAGAAAATACTTCATTAAAAGTGCTAGCTTTAAAGGCCTGTTGGGCGAATGTGGTCTGGCATGTAATTTAATGTGTCAGGGGAAAGCTTAAAAGACTTCACTGACTTAAAATAAATAACTCTAAAGCATCCATTGACCAGGAACTACTTTTCCCACAATGCATGCAATTACGGTAACCGCAAAGTGACAACATCCTTCCATTTGTAGGGAGTAAGGAAGATTTTCCAACAGGTAGAATTGAGAAATGCAAATATGGAGCAGTCAGTGCTAGTGACATCACCAGCAAGAACAGCATGAAAACATAACAACCATGTCTGGTTTGTTTTCTTATTTCTTAAAAGCAGATCTGTAATCATGAATAATGAGGCCTAAAATGGGCCTGAACTGGATGATTTAATTCATTCGTTTGCTTGTTGATTTATTCGCTTGTTCATTTGTTTGTTTGATTGTTCATTTGTTCGTTCGTCCGTTCATTTGTTCATTCATTCATTTAGTTGCAGGGATGGTGGTTTACGCACTTTACTCTAACATTCTGGCCCTTATTAGTGTGTTTGATGTGGTCATACTGCTGAAAAGTTAAGCCAATAGTATCACAGTTTAATGTTGGTATTAATGGAACGTAAATAAAGTTCTAGTTAGCACAAAGTCTTTCAATGGACATGTTTCGATTGAACAAACTTAATTTTCTTCCTTGTTGTCTTCTTGCTACATGCTTTGATGCCTGCAATGGTATGGAGTCATTTTAGAGGACGAAAAAAAATTGTGAGTGTGAAGCTGCACATTGAACATCATTATTTAATCACTCAGGTCCCTGTTTTTGTAGACAGCACGGTACCTTTGACATAACACGGTCACATCCTTATTTTCATTCTGGAATGAAATCTCGTACAGTGTGTTTGGAAATTTGGGGGACAGCACTATGGTACAAGGGTGCTCTGGTGGACCGAGGGCATTTTCTTTTACATGCTGCTGGCTCATTTGATATTTAGGTGACAGAAAGTAGACCAGATTTTTGATCAGGAAGATGTAGATACGAGTGCAATTTTGGCAGATTCAATCGAGGTGCAGGCAATCAGATTTGGACGTCAGCAGATGTTTGTGGTGGATGTCATTGTATTTTATTTATAAATATGATAACAGGGTACACTGACCCCGCTAATTAATAAAATCAAATTCATTAAACGCATGATTAGTCTTTTCGCGTTTCAAGTCCCCACTTTGCAGTGGCATGCGCTAGTATTGTCAAAAGAACTGATATTTTTTTGCACCAAATCGGTACCAACACACAAAAAAATACGCTTTTTGCGGTACTGACTACCGAATATTTAACTTTTCATTCAATTCTTGCCGGAACTGAAGGGAGCAGTGTTCGCATGCGAGCAGCAGGTAGCATCTCAAATGTAGGACATGTTCGGGAAAAAGAAGACGTCTGGTCACCCGAAACCGGAGCAATAACAGATTCAAACAAGCCAACCTGCAAAAAATGCTTGAGAGGTTTGAGGCTTGAGAGGCTCTGTGCCACTGCTGCTCTTTTTCAATATATATAGTTGAATAGTGGTATTTATTATCAGTCTTGCTTGTTTTCATAGATGTGTGACTTGAAGGCGCCATGTCAGTGCTGTTATTTTTTAATGTATAAAGTTTATATTTGGTTTAAGTTGTTTTAAATAAATTTGTTATTTTAAAAGTGGATTTTGTTGTTATGTTGTTTTTTACCGTAGTACCGAATTAGTATCGAGAATCGTGGTAAATCACAGGTATTGGGACCGACTACTAAAATTCTGGTATCGTGACATCACTATTATGCACACGGTTAGACTGCAGACGTGCTAGACGTGCTGAACATCAAAACAGGGCCCACAATAATATGGTATGGCTTCTTCTGGAGTTGTCAGAAAACAATCTCCTTATTTCCTTGGTGAATCAAATTTAAAAAACAACTATAACATATGACATGTAGAAATGCATTCACCAGACAAGTAGTAAGCAGTGACGATACAGCATTATCACACAATGAAACACAGATAATGAAAAGCATAAGTTTCTGGGAGACAAACCATACTGCTTTGATAACAGCATGTTTGAAAGATGGAGGAAATACAAAAGTTTTCTTTCTTTCCCTTTGCCGTGAATATCAGCATATATTAATGACAAGTGCACTCAACACGAGTAGCATCTAGATATTGGAGATATTGCGTCTATCTCAAAAGCTTGAAGCAGTGGCTAAATTAGAGTCTGGTGTGAATCGATAAACACTGTCAAACACCTCAGGGGGTCCCCCTCAATTTTCCCACAAACCACTCTAGCCCCCTAGGTAGAGAGAAACAATGGTGGGGCATCAATACCTACAATTGGGAGAAGGTAGAACAGGAGAGACATCAACCAAAATCACACAAGTGGGTCAGCTTTCCTCTAGACAATAAATGGGTGCGCAATTGTTTGCATCAATTGAAACCTGTGGGAGATGGAGGACACGATGGGGAAGGGGCGCCATTAGAAGTGCATTGGTATAGAAGGTGGGTGCTTGGGAGGTGAATGTGGAGTGGAGGTTTTTAAAGCAAGACGAGATGGGGGGTATAGGTGTTTTCAATTACCCACAAATTCAGAGCAATTTCCTCCTCTTTCTGCCCACATCGCCAACTGAGAGGCTGATGGGAGGGCTGAACAAAGAGGCATGGAGATCGCAATTGTTTGACTGCGGGTTGGTGGGGAGGAGCAGGAGGGGGTTGGTTTTTGTCCATCTGCCTTGCTCAGCTTTTTTCTGTCACCTTGCCGCTAGGAGTCCCCTTCTTTGTCACTGACTGCAAACATGAACATGTCACGTGTCTGCTCTCCAGTGCCTTGGACAGCACCCCACTCCTGCTTACATTGTTCACAGCCACACCCACAAAGTAATCAGTGCTCATTGCCTGACGCCAACTCATCATCACACCTGCTCCCGCCTCATTAACTCTCCTACTTAAGCCCTGCATTCCCGTCACTTCTGGTCTGTTTGTCCGGCTTGCTGTCGGTTTGTTACCTGTTACCGTCGATCTGCCTGTTATACCTGCTCTGACTACCATTGCCGACCTTGCTTACCTGTTTGCCTAACCATTCCTGAACGCTGCCCGGCAGTGACTCTCCTCCTGTCCTTGACCACGATCCGCTCTATGTTCTTGTCTGCCTACTTGCTCGCTCTGCTTTGTTCTCTGCCAGACCTGAGCTGTTGCTCGTCCCCTTTTCCCCTTATCAAATAAGGACAGTGCTGCACTTGGTTTCCCTGCTCATGTTGCTGACAGAACAAACTGAACAAGATGCAAAAAACGCACAGACTTTCTGCCATGAACCGCCTTGACTGTATTGAGAGGAGGCATCAGCCAGATTTCTGGGTAACTCGGTTCATTGGTCCAGCTAGTGGAGCGGCTCCAGAAGCGGCAACATCAGTCCTGTCCCAAGAGCTGGCCCGAGTTCTCCAGGCTTAAGTGTTTCAGCCACCCCTCTGCCTCCCTCTGACCTGAACAACTCCTGCCTGGACCCGACACGCTGTCTTTGATAGCTTCGTATGCAGTTCCTGGACCCGTCTTCTTCACAGCTGCAGTCTCTGGGCCTCTCTCACTGCCCTCCCAGCTGAGTGTTCCCTGCCTTTTTGCCTCAACTGCAGCCTCTGGTCTTGTTCGCTCGACCGCTCAACTGCAGCCTATCGTCTTGTTCACTCAATTGCTACAGTCTCTGATCTCGTCATTTTGACAGCTGCAGTTCCCTGTCTCTTTGCTTCAACAGCTGTAGCTCTCTGTCTTGTCACTTGGACAGCTGCAAATTCCTGTTTTGTCATTTCGGCAGCTTCAGCATCAAGTTCATTCCACATGACAGCTGCAGTCCTGAGTCCAGTCACCTCGATAGCTACAGTCCTGAATCCAGTTGCATCACCAGCTGCAGTTCCGAGTCTCGTCTCCTCAACAGCTGAAGATCCCTGTCTGGTCACTTTGAGAGTTTCAGCTTCTAATCGCGTTGCCTCGACAGTTGCAGGTTTCTGGTCTGTCGCCTTGGCTGCTGCAGCCCCAAGTCCGGTCTCGTCGACATCCACTGCAACCTGTGGTCCCGTCGCCTCAGCAGCCGCTGCTACCAGTGGTCCCGTCGCCTCAACAGCCGCTACGACCTGCGGTCCCGTCGCCTCAACTGCTGTGGCTTCCTGGCCCAGCCCTTTGATAGCCGCCACCCAATCTTGGTCCAGTAGCACACGTCAGCTTGTGGGTGATTGACGGCTGTATCCAATGTGCAGAACCGAACACATTTAAAATTAAAAAAATGAAATCATTCTATTTCTTTGCAGCTATTTATCTAAACATTAGAAACCTCTCCCCCGACGATAGTTACGGATGTCTCGTCCTCCCCGATCTTGCACAGTTTGCGACATGAACATACGAAAGGACTGAAAGGAACCTATATCAACCATGTTACTCCCCTTGCTCCCCGGCCAAGGACATACATAAGCCATGAATATTGGGACACTTTATCAATTCAGAAACCCAAACTACAAACTTGAACAATTTAGTAGTATGGTAGCTTTCAGTCACAATTTGAGACTGCTTGTGATTTAGGGCTATACAAAACCAGGAACTATGAGGTGCCTTCCTTTCTATAATTTTTCCAATATGCTGCAGCAATTTCTTTCTTGCTTCCTTCATTCTTGTTTTGAACAGAATGTGTCTCTAACCATGCCAAACAGCAATTTGTTGGAAGGTAAAAAGTGTAGTCCCTCATTCTCCTCCATCATGGGTGTTTGTCTGTGCATTTTTTTAAGCGTTTAGTGCAGCATAGTTTTCACAATTATCAATAATTACACTCTGAAATCCTTTGTATGTGCCAACCAGGTTCTTCCACCCCATATTTATCCAACAATACCTTTTCAGGTCTTGCTTTACATAGCAGTTATACTGGAAAAGATCTTCCTCATATCGTTTCCAACAAATTGGAAGCATGGTCATCAAAGTAAACAAGAGTCCCATGTACACTTGCATTTTTGTCCGAAAAAAGGGCAACTGTACATCAATATGTGTGGATCATATTTTTTTGGGGCTTGTTTTAGAAAGACAAAGCAGGTCTGTAAGCAAATAATTAGGACAAAATCTGAGGTGGAGACTCTGCCAGAACATGAAGCTCTAAGAATTAAAAGGAAGTCACATATGCGAGACTATGTCTGAACGCGTGTTAATGTGTGTGCATGTGTCTTTTGTGTGTGTACAAGCACAGGGGGTGGGGATGGGCTTCTTTCTGGATGGTTAGTCTTATCTTCATGCACACTCACAATGTATGCTGCACCAGATGGTCACACAACACATAGTCACTAATGGCACCACTTGATCATGTCTGGCTTGTGCTATAAATCAGTATATTAACAATGAACACATGTCATACATACAGTTTGATTGATCCCCATGTGACACATAAAGCCATTTTATGAAAAGAGAGGAAACACTCAGAGGACCTTGTAGATTTAGCCGTGCGTGCCTGATTGATGGTCGACAGGAGAGATCTCCCAGACATTATCCTCAATTTATGATAGCTCTCATGTTTGTGTGTACATCTTGTTTGTTTATTAAGACATTACACTGCTGCTGTCCATGTGGGGATTTAATTGGTCTGCTCTGTAAAGCTGCTTTTGTTTTGAACATTTCTAGAAACAAGTGGTTCGGAACTCTGAGGAAAATGAGCAATTTGACAGAGATGACACGCACAAACACCACTACTACATTCCTCTTCTGTATTGCAGCCGTTTGTGATAATTTCTTAAAAGAATCCAACTTTAACACGATGTAAAAAAACAAAAAGCATAATAATAAAAATGACAATAATATCAATAATTATAATAAAGGCGGCACGGGTGAGTTACTGGTTAGCACGTCTGCCTCACAGTTAGGAGGCTGCGGGTTCGATTCCACCTTCGGCCCTCCCTATGTGGAGTTTGCATGTTCCTGAGTGTTTTTTTTCCTGGCATTCCAGTTTCCTCCCGCATTCCAAAAACATGCTTGGTAGGCCAATTAAGCACTCCAAATTGCCCATAGTGCAAGAGCGGATGGTTGGTCGTCTCTGTGTGCCCTGCGATTGGCTGGCAACTGTTTCAGATGTCCCTGGCCTACTGCGCGATGACTTTTGGGATGGGCAGCACACCCGCGACCCCCGTGGGGCCAAGCGGTACAGAAAATGGATGGATAATAATAATAAAAATAATAATAATAATAATGATAATAATACATGTTATAATTTCTTTTTAGCATCTGAATTCATCACACAAATTTAGTAGCTAATTAGGCAGGTCTTAAACTCAAGGGCCCCTATTAATATTTTATGTGGGTGACAAATGATTGCCGTAAGAATACAAACACACAACAGCTCTGCTACTGGCTCACAGACATCATCAACCCCCCCCCCCCCATTCATGCAGTTTATGGCGTATTGCAGAACCAAGAACAATTTAAGCGGCAACATTTTCTGAATACATAGGAAAAGTTCTTCAATTTGGAAAGACACATAAGCAGTTCTGCTCCCTTGCTGTATCAAATGTGAAAGGAATGTTGAACATACTTTGAATGAACGCACAGAATCATGACTTTTGCTACACTATTAAAGTTCGATTAAATATTAATCATTATTGGACGCCCCCAACTGTGATGTGGCTTGCAATTAAAATAAGTGTTTGATAATAACATTTTATTTACAGTGGCTTGCTAAGTATTCATATTCCTTGACCTCTTGCAAATTATGTTACATAAAAACCACTATGGTAATTTGAAAAATGCATTTTATTGAGATTTCCTGTGATTGACACAAACATACATAAGAATATGGGAGAAAACAACAGTTCGGTTTCAATTTATTAATATAAATCTAGAATAATTGGCATTAAAAAAAAAAAAAACATTTACTCTGATCCCCGAAAGATACTGAACAACACAGTGACAGCTGTGGTGGTAGCGACACAAGCCAAAAGTCAGTTCTATGACTTGAAAAATTGTCTTGTACTGAATACTTTTGGACACAACAGTTTTCAAATTTGTATTTCTTACAAAAATGTTTGACTTTTTGTCATGCCATTGAGTGGTAAATTGGTGATTTGTCTCCTTTGGGTATTTGTAACTAAAAGATGGTGGCGAAACGTCAGCCTCCTGTAAGATGATAAATATAATACATAACTGGTGAGTACTAGTGGGAGTGTAGTAATACGTTTTTTGACCGATACAATACATGGTGATATAAGGCCAAACAATTTGACACAAATTGGGAAAAATACAATTTGATATGATAAAAGTGATTCTGACACAATAATTTCATATTCAAATAGCACAACAGTGGTTTTGCTATTAATAAAGCCTTACTAATTAGAGATAACCTTTTTATCCATTAAATTATATTTTAAAACTAATTTCAACTTTATCCATTTGTGTGCAGTGTCGCGGGCGGTGCTAGAGCCTATTCCCACTGACGTCTACACCCTAAACGGGTCAGCAGCAGTTGCAGAGCACATATAGAAACGAACAACCAATCACAACCACCCCCCTGCACACTGCTACCGATCTCGCGCTCCCTCCTGCCCTCACTCGTGAACAAGACCCCAAGATACTTGAACTCTTCCACTTGGGGCAGGATCTCATCCCCAATCCGGAGATGGCATTCCACCCTTTTCGGACCGAGGACCATGGACTAGGATTTGGAGGTTCTGACCCTCATCCCAACCGCTTCACACTCGGCTGCGAACCGCTCCAGTGAGAGCTGGAGATCACGGCCTGAAGAAGCCAACACCACCACGTCATCTGCAAAAAGCAGAGACGCGATGCTGAGGTTGCCAAACCGGACCCCCTCAAAGCCTCGGCTGTGCCTAGAAATTCTGTCCATAAAAATTACGAACAGAACCGGTGACAAAGGGCAGCCTTGGAGGAGTCCAACCCTCACTGGGAACGAATCCGACTTACTGCCGGAAATGTGGACCAAACTCTGGCATCGGTGATACGCCTTTATCAGTTGGCTCGGCACCCCGTACTCCCGAAGCACCCCCCATAGAACCTCCCGAGGGACACGGTTTCTGCATGTGTTAGAAAGGAGATGTGGAGCATGGGTATTATTGTGCACATGACATTTGAAACGCCTGTCAGTAAAAGATCTATATTTAGCAAGCGGGGGGGCAAGGTGACACGGTGTAATGACAACATCCAGATACATTCGACTGGACCCTGTACTTTTTCATCTGCTGCTGCCGCCGCTCTTGCTGCTGCCGCTGCTCTCGCTGCTGCTGGTGCCACTGTTGCTGCCGCTGCCGCTTGTCCTGCCGCGATGTGCCAGTCAGAGGAAGCAGAGGCCAGACCTGGCTGGCCTAAGCACCGATGAGTGAAGCCTTCTTGGTAGCCCATGTCAACATCAGACTATATTATCACAGGCGAGTTAGACGATCCATGGAACCTACTCCAAATCCCTTCGCCACGCTGGGGATATGCTCCTTATACACTTCCCCATCTTCTTTAGGCGCTGGCCATGTGTCTTTCAGGATGTGACGGAGAAAACAGCCTGCCCTACACTCATGAGGATCCTAGATGAACATTTTTTCCCCATTGACCCCGAGGGGGTGATGCCAGATATTCTATGTGGCCAGATGGTCTTGAATTGCCATGAGAATGGCATGGCTGTGGTTATGCCTCAGCTGAGTGTGTGGGTGCTTATGTGAAGGGGGTCATCTGTCCTGATATCAGAGAAAGGGAAAAATGGGTATGTGTTGACAATCTGAACATTCTTGCTCATAGAGCACATTTGCAGTATGTAATCAAATGCTGAGGTCCAGTATTTGCACATTGAGTTTTATTAATTTTGTCTTGGAATAAAAATAACAACAACCCCTACTACAGATTTGGTACCAACAACTACAATGTGCTTGAAGTGGAGTTTTTGCTTTTATCAGAGGCGGGGTGCAGGGTTTAGGGCTCGCTGCGCAATGACCATTTTGGCAGACCGGTGTCTGCCAAGCTGGGCGGGCTAGTGCAGCAGAAGGAGTGCCATGAGATGCGATGATTCGGAGGCAGAAAGTCAATCTAACCTCATGCCTGCCTAGACCACAGCCAAAACTGACACGGCTGCTCTAAGGTGACACATTATCAAAGTCAAAGTCCGCTTTATTGTCAATTTCTTCACGTTAAGGCACACAAAGAGATCGAAATTACGTTTCCCACCATCCCACGGTGACTAGACACAGTACACAACACTCACAATCAAATAGCACAAAGAGTAAAAACGAACAGATAAGAGCAACGAATAAGTAATAAGCAAATAACCCAAATAAATAAACAATAAATAAATAAATAGACAAATAAGAGCAGCAAAATGGAGCAAGCGTGCTAATAGCAGACAGCCAGATCATAGCGCAAAAGAACAGGACGTCATGCAGCAGAGGGTGGAGGGGGGAGGGAATTCAGGATCCGGACAGCTTGGAGTACGAAGCTGTTTCTGAGTCTGGTGGTGCGGGAGCGCAGGCATCTGTACCTCCTCCTAGAGGGCAGAAGTACAAACAAAGAGTGAGCGGGGTGACTCACATCACACACAATCGCGGCCGCCTTGCGGGTGAGACGGGAGGCGTAAACGTTCTTCAGGGAGGGGAGTGGAGCCCCAATGATTTTACTTGTAGTGTTCACTATGCGCTGGAGGGCCTTCATGTTGTACTCAGAGCAGCCACCACCCCACACAGCGATACAACTGGAGAGGACGCTCTCAATGGTGCCACGGTAGAATGTGGTCATGATGGCGGGAGGAGCACTTGCTCGCCTGAGTTTCCGCAGAAAGTACAGGCGGCGCTGAGCTTTCTTCGCCAGCGACGCAGCGTTGGTGGTCCAGGAGAGGTGCTCACTGATGTGCACCCCCAGGAATCGTGCTGCTCACTCTGTCCACTACAGCACCGTTGACGGTCAGCGGCAGGTGGTGGGTGTGACCCTTCCGGAAGTCAATGATAATGGCGTTCAGCAGAAGGTTGTTGTCCCTGCACCATGCGGCCAAAAGGTCGACCTCCGATCTGTAGTGAGTCTCGTCGCCACCGGTGATCAGACCCACCACAGTCGTGTCGTCGGCATATTTCAGCACGCGGTTGCTGCTGTAGGTCGCAGTGCAGTCATGTGTCAGCAGGGTGAAGAGCAGCGGACTGAGCACGCAGCCTTGAGGGGCCCCCGTGCTCAGCGTGATGCTGCCGGAGACATTGTCGGCCACACGGACTACTTGAGGCCTCTGACAGAGGAAGTCCAGAAGCCAGTTGCAAAGGGAGGTACTGAGGCCCAGCTTGTCGAGCTTGCAAATGAGACGCTGCGGAACAATGGTGTTGAATGCAGAACTGAAGTCCACAAACAGCAATCTCACATACGAGTCCCTGTTCTCCAGGTGGGTGAGGGCAGAGTGGAGGGCAGAGCAGACGGCATCCTCAGAGGACCGATTGGGTCGGAAGGCAAACTGGAAGGGGTCAACGGTGGGGGGAAGAACAGATCTGACGTGCGCCAAGACAAGCCGCTCAAAACACTTCATAACGATAGGGGTCAGTGCCACAGAGCAGTAGTCATTGAAGCAGGAAGGAGCGGGATTTTTCGGCACAGGTAAGATAGTGGCAGCCTTGAAGCATGACGGGACGATGGCCCGCTGCAGGGAAATGTTAACGATGTCCGTGAAGACATCCATCAGCGCAGTCCTTCAGCGCCCGTCCCGGGATGTTGTCCGGACCCGCCGCCTTACGGGTGTTGATAGCAGCAAGCGCCCTCCTCACGCTAACGGCAGAGAGGCACAGGGGCTGCTCATCCGGAGGGGAAGGGGTCTTCAGCGGGCAAGACTCAGTAAATATCGAAAGGGCGAGCGAGCGAGTGAGCACTTGGAATCATTGTATTATTTTCTTAAATCATTCTGATGAGGGTCATGGCAATGGATGATCAGGTGGAGGCAGTGTACAAGTGCCCATTTTATGGTATAGATGTGATTCTGCCATCTTGAGAAGAGCCACTTTGACCATCCTCACATCGGCACAACTCACTCTCGCACATCTGCCGGCCTGCCCTTGTCTGCCATGTTCCCAACATCAGGTTCCCCCCAACTCCGCAAAGATTTATGCCACATGCTTTGTACAGGATTTACGTCAGTCATCAAAACAGGGCCCTCAATCTTTGCTCCAAATTTCTAATGGTATTTAATATTTTGAAATTTTCGCCATTGTAAACAGACTACTGTATTTTCCACCCCACAAGATGCTTCTGGTTAAAAGGCACAGACTCGATTATGGAGGCTATTTCTGTACTTAAATAGGCACACATATGGCGCTCAGCATATTGGGTGCATGCATGATAAAACAGAGCATACAAAAATGGTAACAGGAGCAAGACAGTGAGTTCGGTTGTACTTTATTCTATTACTAAGTAAAATACTGTACTCACATTATTGTTCAGCAATCTTCATCCACAATTCTATTTTGCAGCGGTGGCAAAGATTACCGTAATTTTCGGACTATAAATCGCGGTTTTTGTCATAGTTTGGGTGGGAGGGGGCGATTTATACTCAGGAGCGACTTATATGTGATTTTTTTTCACAAATTTTCAAAATTCAAAAATCTGCGATGTAGTGAAACCGCGATTTACGGTATATGTGATTTTTTTTCACAAATTTTCAAAATTCAAAAATCTGCGATGTAGTGAAACCGCAATAAACGAACCGCGATGTAGCAAGGGATTACTGTCATTTGAACTGCAAGTGACGTCACCCGTGCCGCGTGGCGGTTGTTTACATAAAGGGCAAAGGATTCGTTCACAGGATGACGAAGATGACGAAGGGCCCCACGTACTACCGGCATCATTTGCGGCTTTGTTTGTAAGTGACACGGCGGACGAAGAGTTTGAAGGATTTAATGATTTGGAGTGACACAGAAGGTTTGAAAAACTATTATGGCTTTTACGCACGCCCGATCCTTCTCGACAGGAGCAATCTTTCACCTCCGTGGATGGAAGTTGGGGGTCGGCGCTCAGCCGGGTGGCTGTCCGGGGATGGTGGATGGGGCTCGGACATGGCTTTTACGCACGCACGCTCCTATTTTATGGAGCTCTCTTCCACCTCCGTGGATGGAAGTTGGGGGCCGGCGCTCGGCCGGGTGGCTGTCCGGGGATGGTGGATGGGGCTCGGACATGGCTTTTACGCGCGCCCGCTCCTATTCTATGGAGCTCTCTTCCACCTCCGTGGCTGGAAGTTCAGTAGTTGTTGGCTCGTTGAACTCTTGTTTTGTTAAATAAAGAGCCGTTTACCAAACCCACGTCTTTCCTGGTACTTTGTCAACACTACAATATAGTTATATACTAGATCTCTGCAGCGCACGCGCAGCGTTGTTGACATAAAGAACGAGGAATTTGATCGATGGATTTAATGATTTGGAGTGACACAGATGGTTTGATAATATTGTTGTAATATGATAGTTATTTGAAATATACTTTATATAGGTCTGTGGAATAATTAGAAATGCTTACAACGGGTCTGACGTCAGCATATGCGGCGCATACGCGGCATTGTTTACATAAAGCAAGATCGATGAATTCAATGAATTGGGGTGACACAGATGACTTGATAAACGGTTTATTTATGTAATACTTACTTGAATAACTCTGAATGTTACGTCAGGCCCGTTCTCAGCTCATCGTTTGTGTATATGTCACGTTAGCATACCATATCGTTTAGCCTGTTGTTGCTGGTTCATGTCTGTTTTTGGTGTTGGATTTTGACAAATAAATTTGCCCCAAAAGTGTGACTTATACTCTGGTGCGACTTATATATGTTTTTTTTTCACTTTATTGTGCATTTTATGGCTGGTGTGATCTATACTCCGGAGCGACTTATAGTCCGAAAATTACGGTAGTTCGCCAAAAAACATCTTGAAATTTTGGCATGTCCGGGCGGCCAACTCCCCTGACCACAATGTCATGTAAAACATTCGGGCCATTGTCAAGCAGAGATTTTGCAACACAAAGCTCACTGACTCTACTGGACCAAGTCAAGCCTGGGAATCTGTCGGTGCGGAAACTTGCTAGAAGCTGGTCAAATTGAATTTGGGCAAATTTTAAATGCGCCAGGCTTAGGATAAATGAACTTCATTGACTCAAAGGTGCTTCTATATACCAAAGGGGACCTTTGCATTTGCAATTCAAATCAGTCAGGTTGCACCTACCGATTGTATTACTCAAATAATCCATCAATTAGTTGTACTAAGTTCATTTTGTCTTCACTTATAGATTAGTTCACTAGTTCGCTTATCACAGACATGTGATTTAGGTTGTTTTGTTTCGGCGTGTACTTCCGCCTTCACCAGAGTGTCACTGGTGTAGGTGTGACGCGTCTGATAAAGACGCGTCACACCTACACACCGAAACATGTGAAGAGGGAGCAACAGCAATGTGGACATGTTCTATTAGGGGAGACAATCTCTGTACAATGTGATGTTCATATGTACAATTCTTTTATTATTTTATGCAAACATAACTGCTCAATCAGAACACATATACAACACACACAACTGGATGGACACACACAGGGGAGTGCCGCCACCCACACTCAGGTACGAAATGGTCATGTGACAAGTTCCTGCCTCAGGTACGAAATGGTCATGTGACAAGTTCCCGCCTTTCCGGACAGTATAAGACAAGCTGACCTGGAGACAGAAGTTGTTGTTTCATCTGCTGCCGTGCCATGTGGATTGGCCTCCATTAAACAACCCAAGATCTTGCCAAAAAAGAACCAACTCTAAACTCCACACCTTTGCTTTCCTGGCTCAATAACGGACATCCCGCACAACACGCAACACGTCAGGTAGATAAAACAACCTAAATCATTTGTCTGTGATAAAATAACTAGTCAACTGTCAATTAGTTTATCGATGAATTTGAAAAAGATAATGTCCATTCCTTTGGTAAAAAAAAAATCATTTCAAGTTGATATTGCAGAAAACTAATTATGAGTCAGTTAAAGCTTTGATCCGTAAAATTATGGATAACGGGCAAAAAATGTTGGTCTTTGTTTTCCAAAGTAAATCAAGTCAGTCTGCTTTCATGGAGTATGACAGAGAACAGGGTATTTACTGTTGATAAGACCAAAGTCTGAGGATTTGAACAATTTTAAATTAAAAAAGTCATCCATTTTCTGAACCGCTTAATCAAATAGTTGATCAATTAGGCCAGTTCATATACACAAATAGACAATGTCAAACTTTGGCTAAACGATTCCACTTGCCTTGAATGGTCCTCTTTTTCACAAAGTTGGTTGTATATCACGACTTGGAGGAAAAGAAAGCTTGGAGCTTGGGGTCAGCTGCTTAAAGCGTGCCGCTACATACTCGCGTTTGCCTCAAGGGTCCTTACTTGCACCATGTGGGAAAGGTTTTGCCAACATTGCCACCTACTGACCACTGCCAAGTTACAATTCTGACAAAGCGTCTGCATCGCCGCACGGTATTTAATGGACGTTGCATTGAGTTGCATGCACTGCCAACTAATCTTTGTGATTGTGTATAAGCACCTTTACTTGACCCAAAGACAATCACATTACACGGTTTTATTGATAGTAAATATACCACATATGTTTGTGTGAAGGGAAACTTCAAAGCGTCTGCATCGCCGCACGGTATTTAATGAACGTTCCATTGAGTTGCATGCACTGCTAACTAATCTTGGTAATTGTGTATAAGCACATTTACTTGACCCAAAGACAATCACATTACACTGTTTTATTGATAGTAAATATACCACGTTTGTGTGAAGGGAAAACTTGGACATTTCAAAAATCTTGCCACACTATGTAAAGTGAGCTTTTGTTTCAGTGATACACAATGTATGACTTGTCAGCAATGAAACCTGAAGACTTGGAACAAATGTTGTGTGAATTAAATTGCTGGAGGGGAAAAAACAAAACAAACTTTAAGCCATGTCTTCATCATCCTCGCCAAATTCACCCTCATCCTCAGCAGTAGCATCCTGGTACTGCTGGTACTCTGACACCAGGTCATTCATGTTGCTCTCTGCCTCTGTGAACTCCATCTCATCCATGCCCTCGCCTGTGTACCAGTGGAGGAAAGCTTTGCGCCTGAACATGGCTGTAAATTGCTCAGAGATGCGCTTGAACAGCTCTTGGATGGCTGTGCTGTTGCCAATGAAGGTGGCGGCCATCTTGAGGCCACGAGGGGGAATGTCACATACTGCAGTCTTGACGTTGTTGGGGATCCATTCGACAAAGTAGCTGCTGTTTTTGTTCTGCACGTTGAGCATCTGCTCATCTACCTCCTTCATGGACATGCGGCCACGGAAGATGGCAGCGACAGTCAAGTAGCGCCCTTGGCGTGGGTCGCAGGCGGCCATCATGTTTTTCGCATCAAACATCTGCTGGGTGAGCTCAGGGACAGTGAGGGCCCTGTACTGCTGGCTGCCTCTGCTAGTGAGGGGTGCGAAGCCAGGCATGAAAAAGTGCAGACGGGGGAAGGGCACCATGTTGACAGCCAGTTTGCGCAGGTCAGCGTTGAGCTGTCCGGGGAACCTGAGGCAGGTGGTGACCCCACTCATGGTGGCAGAGACCAGATGGTTAAGGTCGCCATAGGAGGGTGTGGTGAGCTTTAGTGTACGGAAGCAGATATCGTACAGAGCCTCATTGTCGATGCAGAAGGTTTCGTCTGTGTTCTCTACCAGCTGGTGGACAGACAACGTTGCGTTGTAGGGCTCAACCACTGTGTCTGACACTTTGGGAGAAGGTACCACGCTGAAGGTGTTCATGATGCGGTCTGGATACTCTTCACGAATTTTGCTGATGAGCAGA
Organism: Syngnathus leptorhynchus; assembly: GCF_054491065.1. Taxonomy (NCBI): domain Eukaryota; kingdom Metazoa; phylum Chordata; class Actinopteri; order Syngnathiformes; family Syngnathidae; genus Syngnathus; species Syngnathus leptorhynchus. Next base: position 4,235,761 of record NC_141198.1, on the reverse strand, counting down.
GTGCCCATTCCGGACCCAGTACCACCACCCAATGAATGTGTGAGCTGGAAACCCTGCAAGCAGTCACAGCTCTCAGCCTCCTTCCTCACCACATCCAAGACAGAGTCCACCAGCTCTGCACCTTCTGTGTAATGACCCTTAGCCCAGTTGTTACCAGCACCACTCTGACCTGTAAGAGGTTGTAAAATAAAATTTAAAAAAACATGAAAATACATCCTGAGCAGAATACATAAAAATAGCATTGGCGTAAAACAATTCCAATATCTTACCAAAGACAAAATTGTCTGGTCTGAAAACCTGACCAAAGGGTCCAGACCTCACAGAGTCCATTGTGCCTGGCTCCAGGTCAACCAGTACAGCCCGGGGAACATACTTTCCACCTATGAAAGCAGTGAAGTGTGTAAATATTTTGGCTGTCATTACCACAAGATATATAGATCTTACCAGTAGCTTCATTGTAGTACACATTGACTCTATCCAACTGCAGGTCACAGTCACCTTGGTATGTGCCAGTTGGGTCAATGCCATGCTCATCACTGATCACTTCCCAAAACTAAAGACAAATAAGACGTGAACACTTGTAAAACCAGGATACTGTCCCATTTTGCAGCACAAGTGTTTTGACTATATTTCTTGTGGTGTGCATTTGTCTACACTAAAACAAAATTGAACTCCATTTCCCTACCCTTACTATGTGGTTAAAAAAAAAAAAAAAAAAAAAACCATGCCTTAGTTGTAGGACACAATGCTACCAAACATCGAAAATAAAGTTCAAAGAGATTTCTAAATCATAAACACAGCTGTATTTTCTTCAAAGTTATGACACAGAGATCTTGGTACCTCAAAGCATGTTTCCAATTACATAAAAAAAGGGCGCATTATTCTAATAGCATCTTTACGTAACATTTAAAGAGAGAACATTCTAATAGGTGAACTGGCCTTGAAATATACCCCCCAAAATGTTCAAACAAACCCCAGGATTCATGACATGTGCCATACCGTTTAACAAAAGCCAACTTGCAAACTTACAAAGCGATCCCATTACAAGAGTGGCGACATTAAATGTATTGTAGCCTTGGAGCAAAACGTTTGAGATGACTAAAGCTTCAATCCAAAGTGTACCCTTGATACCCAAAGTTGGCAATTTCCGGGCAACATTGTGCACTGGCTCGTACTATTATTCGACTGCTGTTAGAATTGAAAGGCAGGCTTGACAGTGAGTCAATATAAACCAAAATCAATGACGGAAAATACGAACAATTATCATGTTTTAAATGAAGATAGGCCTCAAACATGAATAGATAACGACAAAAATGAAAACAGGTAACATCTAACCTTGGCACCAATCTGATTACCGCACTGACCAGCCTGGAGATGCACAATTTCCCTCATTTCGATGGTGTGTCCAAATAGACGGTGTGTCAAAAGTTCAAGGATAGTCTGCTGACTGATCTCGCGAAGCCAGAGTGCAATGAGTTTTGTCTCTGAAACGCAACCCCGCCCCTTTCTTTTGAAAGTACGCCGTTAATGGTTGAGACTGACTGACAAAGCACGTTCTCGGGGGTCGCTGTTGGTGTCGTCACTCCTGCAACCTTTTTTTTTTTTTTTTTTTAATCAAAAGAGTCATTTGCCCCCTTTTTTACCCCCCCAAAATTGTCGGGAGCCACAAAAAATAACTGAGCTTATAGACGTATATGCAGTATGCAATTGTAGGCGTACTTGGAAATAAATTAAATTGTCATCTGTAGGTCTAGTGCAGTGGTTCTCAAATGGTGGGTATGCGTATCCTGGGGGTACGTGGAGGTACTCCAGGGGGTACGTGAGATTTTATAAAAATATATACCGGTATTTAAAAAAAAATACATGCTTGATAGGCCGATTGAGCACTCCAAATTGTCCCTAGGTGTGAGTGCGAGTGCGAATGGTTGTTCGTCTCTGTGTGCCCTGCGATTGGTTGGCAACCAGTTCCGGGTGTCCCCCGCCTACTGTCCGATGACGGCTGGGATGGGCTCCGGCACGCCCGCGACCTCCGTGGGGACTAAGCGGTTCAGAAAATGAATGAATGAATAAATGAATTGAATGAATGAATGAATAAATGAATTGAATGAATGAATGAATGAATGAATGAATGAATGAATGAATGAATGAATGAATGAAACCCCAGTAGGCCTGATTGTCTTGAGAATTAGTTATAAAAAGTTTGATGAATACAAATGTATGTTTTATATTCAGTATTCAATTTTAATCCTTTAAAAACGGACTCTCCACAAACCAATAGCAGTCACCTTCGGTTGCCTTGACGACGCACTGTAACATGGAGATGTGGCTAAAGCGTAGCAGCGATGCTGCTGTTGAAAGCACGGAGAAACAAGTAAGAAAGAAGGCAAAACCAGAGCCGACGAAGTACCAACAGTACATGGAAGACTATTGTTTGATGGGATTTACGTCCACAAGTTGTAAGCCACCCAAAGCGCTGTGCTTTTTTTTTTTTTTTTTGCTGGGGGAAATTAGCCAACGCTAGCATGAATCCTGCCGGTGCACATCTCCAGCGGCATCTCACCACAAAACACGGATGCCATATTGGTAAGCCACCGGAGTTCTTCAGGAGGAAACTTTGTGACTTCAAGTCATCCCAAGACACAATGCGAAAAGCCTCCACTACATGAGCCAAAGCCCTGGAGGCTTCTTAAGCGGTTTCTTTGCTCGTAGCTAAAGCCAAAAAACCGTTCACCATAGATATAAGATATTTATTTGTAATTAAGTTAATTTATTTTTGTGAACACATTTTTAGTTCTGCATATTTTCATTTCCTTGCAAGAGATTATTACAAAAAAGATAAGTATAAATTAGTGTTCTGCATACAGTATTTCAGTTTTGAAAGGGTTTATGCCTTCTTGTTGGTCACTGTTTACTGTTTATCTTTTTTGTTTCTATATGCAATGTCCGTCCGTCCATCCATCCATCCATCCATCCATCCATCCATCTTCCGCTTATCCGGGGTCGGGTCGCGGGGGCAGCAGCTTTAGGAGGGACTCCCAGACCTCCCTCTCCCCAGCCACTTCATCCAACTCATCCCGGGGAATCCCAAGGCGTTCCCAGGCTAGCCGAGAGACATAGTCTCTCCAGCGCGTCCTGGGTCATCCCCGGGGTCTCCTACCGGTGGGACATTCCTGGAACGCCTCCCCAGGGAGGCGTCCAGGAGGCATCCTGATAAGATGCCCGAGCCACCTCATCTGGCTCTTCTCAACGTGGAGGAGCAGCGGCTCTACTCCGAGTCTCTCCTGTATGACCAAGCTTCTCACCTTATCTCTAAGGGAGAGCCCGGACACCCTGCGGAGGAAACTCATTTCGGCCGCTTGTATCCTGGATCTCGTTCTTTCGGTCACGACCCATAGCTCATGACCATAGGTGAGGGTAGGAGCGTAGATCGACCAGTAAATCGAGAGCTTTGCCAATTGGCTCAGCTCTCTCTTCACCACGACGGACCGGTACAGAGTCCGCATTACTGCCGACGCTGCTCCGATCCGCCTCTCGATCTCGCGCTCCATCCTGCCCTCACTCGTGAACAAGACCCCAAGATACTTGAACTCCTCCACTTGGGGCAGGATCTCATCCCCGATCCGCAGAGGGCATTCCACCCTTTTCCGACCGAGGACCATGGACCCGGATTTGGAGGTGCTGACCCTCATATCGACCGCTTCACACTCTGCTGCGAACCGCTCCAGTGAGAGCTGGAGATCACGGCCTGAAGAAGCCAACAGGACCACGTCATCTGCAAAAAGCAGAGACGCAATGCTGAGGTCCCTAAACCGGACCCCCTCAACGCCTCGGCTGCGCCTAGAAATTCTGTCCATAAAAATTATGCACAGAATCAGTGACAAAGGGCAGCCTTGGCGGAGTCCAACCCTCACTGAGAACGAATCCGACTTACTGCCGGAAATGCGGACCAAACTCTGGCATCGGTGATACAGGGACCAAACTGCCCTTATCAGTTGGCTCGGCACCCCGTACTCCTGAAGCACCCTCCACAAAACCTCCCGAGGGACACGGTCGAACGCCTTCTCCAAGTCCACAAAACACATGTGGACTGGTTGGGCGAACTCCCGTGCACCCTCGAGGATCCTGCCGAGGGTGTAGAGCTGGTCCACTGTTCCACGGCCAGGACGAAAGCCACACTGCTCCTCCTGAATCCGAGGTTCGACCTCCCGACGGATCCTCCTCTCCAGCACCCCTGAATAGACCCTACCAGGGAGGCTGAGGAGTGTGATTTTCCTGTAATTGGAACACACCCTCCAGTCCCCCTTCTTAAAGATGGGAGCCACCACCCCAGTCTGCCAATCCAGAGGCACCGACCTGATGTCCACGCAATGTTGTAGAGGCGTGTCAGCCATGACAGCCCCACAACATCCAGAGCCTTTAAGAACTCCGGGCGGATCTCATCCACCCCCGGGACCCTTCCACCGAGGAGTTTTTTAACAACCTCAGTGACTTCGACCCCAGAGATTGGAGAGTCCGCCTCAGAGTCTCCAGGCCCTGCTTCCACAATGGAAGGCGTGTCGGTGGAATTGAGGAGGTATTCGAAGTATTCTCCCCACCGACTCACGGCGTCCCGAGTCGAGGTCAGCAGCACACCATCTCCACTGTAAACAGTATTGACTGTGCACTGCTTCCCCCTCCTGAGATGCCGGATGGTGGACCAGAATTTCCTCGACGCCGTCCGAAAGTTATTCTCCATGGCCTCGCCAAACTCCTCCCACGCCTGGGTTTTTGCTTCAGCAACCGCCGAAGCCGCGTTCCGCTTGGCCATTCGGTACCCGTCAACTGCCTCCGGAGTCCCGCAGGCCAAAACGGCCCGATAGGACTCCTTCTTCAGCTTGACGGCATCCCTTACCGCCGGTGTCCACCAGCGGGTTCGGGGATTGCCGCCACAACGGGCCCCAACAACCTTACGGCCACAGCTCCGGTCGGCTGCCTCAACAATGGAGGCGCGGAACATGGTCCACTCGGACTCAATGTCCCCCGTCTCCTCCGGGACGTGGGAAAAGCTCTGCCGGAGGTGGGAGTTGAAGCTCTTCCTGACAGGCGATTCTGCCAGACGTTCCCAGCAGACCCTCACAGAGCGTTTGGGTCTGCCAGGTCGGACCGGCATCTTCCCCCACCATCGGAGCCAACCCACCACCAGGTGGTGATCAGTTGACAGCTCCGCCCCTCTCTTCACTCGAGTGTCCAAAACATGCGGCCGCAAATCCGATGACACGACTATAAAGTCGATCATCGAACCGCGGCCTAGGGTGTCCTGGTGCCAAGTGCACACATGGACACCCTTATGCTTGAACATGGTGTTCATTATAGAAAATCCATGTAGAGCACAGAAGTCCAACAATAGAACCTCCCAATCACGCCCTTCCAGGTCTCACTGTCATTGCCCACGTGAGCATTGAAGTCACTCAGTAGAACGATGGAGTCCCCAGAAGGAGCGCTCTCCAGCACCTCCTCCAGGGACTCCAAGAAGGGTGGGTACTCTGAGCTGCTGTTTGGTGCATAGACACAAACAACAGTCAGGACCCGTCCCACCACCCGAAGGCGGAGGGAGGCTACCCTCTCATTCACCGGGGTGAACCCCAATGTGCAGGCGCCCAGCCGAGGGGCAATAAGTATGCCCACACCTGCTCGACGCCTCTTACCGTGGGCAACTCCAGAGTGGAAGAGAGTGCAGCCCTTCTCGAGAGGGCTTGTACCAGAGCCCAAACTATATGTGGAGGCAAGTCCGACTATGTCTAGTCAGAACTTTTCTGCCTCACACACCAGCTCGGCCTCCTTTCCAGCCAGAGAGGTGACATTCCATGTTCCTAGAGCCAGCCTCTGCAGCCTGGGATTGGACCACCAAGGTTCGTCATGAGGGGTCTTCTGAGCCGTGCTTTGTCTGGCCCCTCACCTAGGACCCTTTTGCCATAGGTGACCCTACCAGGGGCATGAAGCCCCAGACAACATGGCTCCTAGAATCATAGGGGCATGCAAACCCCTCCACCATGATAAGGTGACGATTCACGAAGATGCAATGTTGGAAACATAAATGTGTCTGTCAGGTACATTGCTACAAGTTGTTCAACTTTAATAAATAAAACACTGATGGCACAATCCTGTACCTCTTTCTTTTCGACCAGAAATGTGTTGCGCTGGTCAGGGGGTACTTGGCTGAAAAAATATTTCAAAGGGGGTACATCACTGAAATAAGTTTGAGAACCACTGCTCTATTGTATAGTCTAGCTAAAGTATCCAGAGTTTCTTTTGTGGTGAGAGACCAAATGGAAAGACAGTATGATAAGTTAGACAGAATGATAGAATGTAGATAGATGAAGATGTATGGCAGCCTCCGTGGGTCGGTCTCTGCTTCTTTGTCTTATTTTGTGTGTTTTCTGTGTTCTCTGCTGTCCATCCTGGATCACTTTTACCAGAGAAGCGCTGTTAAACATCGGACAGTCTTCTTCTGGTATTTTCTCTCCTGTCCTCTCAGATTCAAACGGTTTGCCGGAGATTTTAGCTGGAGCGGCGATGCTATACAAGCTAGCACGCCGACAACGGCGCAGAAAACGAGTCGGAGCCCTCGTTAAGCTGAGGCAGAAAGGGCTCCGCTCTGCCCTACCATCAATTCATCTGGCAAATGTTCGCTCGCTGGCAAACAAGATGGACGAACTGCTGCTCCTCACTTCGAGGAACACTGATTTCAGCAGATCTGCCGCGCTGTGTTTTGTTGAAATGTGGCTTACCGAACGCACCCCCCACCACGCCGTGGAGTTAGCTGGGTTTCGGCTAATGCGGGCAGATCGCAGCGCAGAGCTCACCGGAAAATCAAAGGGAGGTGGACTCTGTTTCTACATTAATGAACGTTGGTGTACTGACGTCACGGTGTTGAAAGAGTCTTGCAGCCCTCTCCTAGAAACACTCTTCATAAACTTCCGACCGTTCTATTCACCGCGGGAGTTCTCCTCGATCGTCATGGCGGCTGTTTACATTCCACCACACGCGCGTGCGAGTGAAGCCACGCAGATGCTGGCCGACCAGGTGACAGACATGGAGAAACTTCTACCAAATTCACTAATCATTGTTTTGGGTGATCTCAACAGGGCGAACCTCGCGCACGAACTCCCCAGATACAGACAGCACATTACGTGTCCCACCAGAGGGGCACAGACACTGGACCACTGCTACACCGTAATTAAGGATGCATACCACTCTGGGGCTCATGCAGCTTTAGGACTCTCGGACAACTGTCTAGTTCATCTAGACATGTAATGTAATACATTCCGTCATGTAATAATCTAGCGATTATTACATGACGGAATGACAGCTACAGTGCTCAACAACAGCTCTTTGACTGAGCCTTTCACTGTAGAGACAGGGGTCAAACAGGGATGCATCATTGCACCCACCCTGTTCTCTATCTTCATTACCACCATACTCCATCTCATTGACAAAGAACTACCACACGGAATCCCAATTTGGTACAGAACTGATGGCAGGCTCTTCAACCTTAACAGGTTCAAAGCCAAAACCAAGATCAAAACCACCACGGTCATGGAGCTCCAGTATGCAGATGATAATGCCATTGTAGCACACTCTGCAGAAGACCTCCAGGGCATCCTGAACACCTTTGCTAAGGCATACAGAGCCCTGGGTCTGACCGTGCACACCAAGAAGACCCAGGTGCTACATCAACCCCCACCCAACCAGCCATCTACTTTGCCCATCATAAATGTGGACAACACTGCACTTGAATATGTCCACCACTTCCCCTACCTCGGCAGCCTTCTCTCCTCCAAGGCGGACATTGACTCTGAGGTCAACCATCGCCTGAGCTATGCCAGTGGAGCGTATGGCAGACTCCGGAAAAGAGTCTTTGAAGACAGAGACCTCCGGGTTGACACCAAGCTCCTGGTTTACAAAGCTGTGGTTCTCCCCACCTTACTTTATGGGGCAGAATCATGGACAACCTACAGCAGGCACCTAAGAGCTCTTGAGCAACACCACCAGAGAACCTTGAGGAAAATACTCAAGATCAAATGGGAGGACAGACGCACAAACATCAGCATTCTGGAGGAAGCCAGGATACCGAGCATCACCACCTTAATAATGCAGCACCAACTCCGATGGACAGGACATCTCATCCGCATGGCTGACACCCGCCTCCCCAAACAGATGTTATACTCCCAGCTGGAGAGAGGTCCGCGAGCCCCGGGTGGGCAAAAGAAACGTTTCAAGGACAACCTCAAGACCAATCTCAAGAAATTCCAAATAACATCTCAGGACTGGGAGCGCATCGCCTTGAACAGGAACCTCTGGAGGGCAGCGGTGCAAGAAGGTGCAGCACATCACGAAAAGGAACTCCGCCGTGTCGCAGAAACCAAACGACAACTCCGTAAGGAAAGACAAAAACTGGCTCCAGCACACCCACAACCCATCACCACTTTCTCCTGCCCATACTGCACAAAAATATGTGGATCCCGGATCGGGCTCTACGCCCACCTGCGGACCCACAAGTAGACAACGCTGAGAAGAAGACTGTCATACTCGTCTCGAGTGACCGCCGATGATGATGATGATGAGTTCATCTGGTCCCGGCCTACAGGCAGAAACTTAAAACTTCTAAGCCTGTAGTGAGGACTGTGAGAAAGTGGACAGTGGAGTCAAGGCAGGACCTCCAAGCCTGCTTTGACTGCACAGATTGGGGAGTCTTCGAAGCTGCAACTTCAGACCTGCATGAACTTACTGACACTGTTACATCATACATCTGTTTTTGTGAGAATCTGTGTGTGCAGACTAAGACCTTCTGCACGTACAACAACGACAAACCTTGGTTTACACCGAACCTCAGGAGGCTGCGCAAAGCCAAGGAGGAGGCCTACAGGAGCGGCGACCGGGACCTGTTCAAGCAGACCAGAAACACACTGAACCGACAGGTCAGGAGAGCCAGGAGGTGTTACGGGGAGAGCCTGGAGAGACACCTCTCTGCCAATCCTGACCCCTCAACAGTGTGGAAAGGTCTGCAGAGCATCACGGGCTTCAAGAAACGAACCCCCCAACCTGTGGAGAGCCCAAGGCTTGCTAACCAGCTGAACAGGTTCTACTGCAGGTTTGATCGGTCCTCCCACACAACAGGACCTCCTGCAGCACAATCAACATACTCCCATCCCCTCACAACCGCTCTGTCCACACCATCACCGCTGTCACCTAATCTCTCTCTTGCAGAGGCCGTGCCCGCACTCCAGATCCGTGAGGAGGAAGTGCGCCTGGTGTTCCGGAGACAAAAGATCAGGAAGGCACCGGGCCCAGACGGCGTGTCACCCTCCTGCTTGAAAGTCTGTGCTGAGAACTCACACCACTCTTAGAGTCTCAGAGTCATTGCTGTGCTATAACATCCTGCTCTCCACACCTTTTTGGATTGTCTACACTGTTTGAACTATGTGTCTTCTCTGCATCCATTGCAGCCTGGTCATCCTGGAAGTAGGACCCTCCTATCTGTGGTCTCTTCTCAAGGTTTCTCACTTCCCCTAGTCGGAGATTTGAGTTATTCCTTGCCCTCATGGGAGTTAAAGATCAGGGGATCGCTGAGAATATTGTCATTTGTCATTTTCACATGTTCTGAGTGTTGTTAGTCACCTAAATGTTGAACAGAGACTGTGATGTATCGAAGTCAAATTCCTCGTTTGGCACGCTCAAACATGGCGAATAAATTCTTCTTGAATCTTGAATCTTGAAATATTTGCGACATTATGGGTGAGATAGGGCCTGATCTTGTTATAGACATATATTTTCTGTTTGAGCTTATGAGTGAGAGTCTTAACATGTTTTTTGTAGGTGAGGTGGGAGTCTAAGTGCACTCAAAGATATTTATATGTGTCTGTGACTATTAGAGTTTGATCGGATAGAGTACTGGGGACAGTTATGGAGATGTTTTTCCTAGGGGAGTGGAAATACATGATTTCAGATTATTTTGTATTGATCGTCAGTTGGTTTACTTTTAGCCAGTCATGTAGGAGCTGGAGATCAGAAGTAAGTTTGGAGTTTATGGTTTTGGTGTTGGGATCTGAAGTGAAATTAACTGTGTCGTCAGCATATAATTGTGTGAAGTCAGCATATAATATGATTTGAGTTTGTTCGCATATGTTGGGCATGTCATTGATATACATGATGAATAATAATGGGCCCAGTATGCTGCCTGGGGGACACCAGTGGGAGATGGTAGTGGAGTAGATGTTGCCTGACCAATATTAACAACCTAGATTCTATCTGAGAGGTATGAGGAGAGCATAGTTAAAACTGAGGGGGAGAGATGAAAGGAAGCTAGTTTGTTATGGAGTATTTGGTGATTAACTGTGTCAAAGGCTTTACGGAAATCTATAAAGACTGCTCCTGTGATGTGGTCTTGATTAAGAGAGGTGCGTATATATTCTGTGAATAGTAGCTGTGCAGATAGTGTTGAATGAGCTGATCGGAAGCCGAATTGTGAGTTGTTGAGAAGGTTGTTTGTTTCAAGATGTTCAAGATGTTTCAAGACGATAAGTTGTTTTGACAGGATTTCTTCTGAGAATTTTGATAGAGGTGGGAGGATTGATATGGGACAGTAGTTGGATAGGGTTGTTCGGTCGTCTGATTTAAATATGGGGGTTATTTTTGCTTTTTTCCACGCGGTCGGAAATATGGAATGTCTTATGCAGAGATTGATTAAGTGGAGGATTAAGGGTAGGAAGCTACTGGCGTGGGTCTTGTAAAAATCTGTTTAATCCATATATGTCTTTGGCCTTTGAGTTATTGAGTGAACTGAAAATACTGGATAACTCTGAGAGAGTAATCTCAGAGAAGGTAAGCTTGTCTGATGAGGGAGTTATAGGTGTGGGTGGTGATGGAGGAGCAAAGTGTTCTGCCAGTTCTTTAATAGACGTGGTGAAATAATTATTAAATGCATTTGCAATCTGTTCCTCATCAGTAGTGAGTGTATTTTGTAAAGATATTTGTATGTTGTTGTTTGTATTTTCATGAGTTTGCCCAGTGATGGATTTTAGTATCTCCCAGAGGATTTTGGGGTTTGTGGCGGCCTGAGTGATTTGCTCCTGGAAGTAGGTGGTTTTAGCCTTACTTATCTCTAAGGTGCATTTATTTCTAAGATGTATGAGAGCTGTTTTATTTTCAGTAGTTTTTGTTGACCTATACAATTTCAGTGCAGTGATTTTTTTTTTCACAAATTTTCAAAATTCAAAAATCCACAATGTAGTGAAACCGCAAGAAACGAACCGCGATGTACGTAGCAAGGGATTACTGTCATTTAAACTGCAAGTGACGTCACATGCACCGCGCGGCGATTGTTTACATAAAGGACAAAGGATTCGATCACGGGATGATGAAGATGACGAAGGGCCCCACGTTTGAAGGATTTAATGATTTGGAGTGACACAAGCTTTGAAAAACGTATTTATGTTATAGTTATTTGATATATTTTATTTCGTGTAGCAACTTGTATATGATTTTATTGTTACAGTTCAGTAGTTGTTGGCTCGTTGAACTCTTGTTTTGTCAAATAAGGAGCCGTTTACCATACCCACGTCTTTCCTGGTACTTTGTTAACGCTACAATATAGTTATATACTAGATCTGTGCGGCGCACGCGCAGTGTTGTTGACATAAAGCACGAGGAATTTGATCGATGGATTTAATGATTAGGAGTGACACAGATGGTTTGATAATATTGTTGTTATATGATAGTTATTTTAAATATACTTTATATATCGTTATTTGGGTCTGTGGAATAATTAGAAATGCCTTACAATGAGTCCGATGTCAGCGGCGCGGCGCATATGCGGCATTGTTTACATAAAGGACAATCGATGGGTTTAATGAATTGGAGTGACACAGATGGTTTGATAAACGTGTTATTTATGTCATACTTATTTGAATAACTCGGAATAATACACCAGGCCTGTTCTCAGCTCCTCGTTTGTGTATATGTCACGTTAGTATATCATATCGTTTAGCCTGTTTTTGCTGGTTCATGTCTGTTCTTGGTGTTAGATTTTGATGAATAAATTTGCTCCAAAAGTGCGACTTATACTCCGGTGCGACTTATATATGTTTTTTTTTTCACTTTATTGTGCATTTTATTGCTGGTGCGACTTATACTCCGGAGCGACTTATTGTCCGAAAATTACGGTATTTATACAACAGTTTTCTGTTGTAAAGTTCAACATATTCTAGTTGTCTCTTTAGCCTCCTCTGTCACAGCAACAACAGCATCTCTGTGCACTGTAGCCGTCCGTGTTCAATCCTCCAATTTGACGATGGGTATTTCCTCTTTGTTTTTTTAATTTGTTCAAGCTAATGAGATGCTCCACAGTTTATTTCTGGGAATCACAAATCACAATGTTGTCAAGGATGTATACATGTTTCTCATTGCAATTCAGGTGTTCCTCAAGATTATGGAATGGCACATCTCTGTGGCGAGCAGTGTGAGTCTCTGACACTGACATCCAACCTGTTGCCTTGTCGCACCACATGGACTACACAAGCCTATCACCCCCTTCAAGAGCAGTTGCTAAGTTGCTTAACTGTTTTCTTTTTTATCTGAAAACCTTGTTTTGTACAATGGAAATACCAAACGACTGAGTGCTTATAAACATTTAATGTTTCACATCAAGATCACATTTTTGTTTTCTTTTGTACAATGGAAATACCAAACAACTGAGTGCTTATAAACATCATTTAATGTTTCACATCAAGATCACATTTTTGTTTTCTTTTTAACAACTGGCCAAGTTTCTAAATTGTACATGAGAAAAAAAGGCATAATACATTTTTTAAGAAACTTATTGCGAAACCGTTTGGCACCCATTACCTTGTTTGGTAGTCCCAAGGATGTGATGTAATTAATAAAAATATTACATAATAGAAAATGAAGGAAACTGAACAAAGTACAAAAAAAAGCCCGCAAACAGATCATAAAAGTATCCCTGCAACACCTGGAGAGATAGATTACACTTTTCTACAATTTTCTCCAAGTGCACAATAAAATGAATATAAAAGCAAAACGAGTGGACTTTCTATATGTCATATGTGTAGGAACACATTTTAAGCAGTTAATTATGTTTATGCTGTTATTTACAGCCATTAAGTTGAAGTCGAGCGACCTCTCAGTACACGTCACTTGTCAATCAAATCAGTCATTCACTTTCAATCCAGCGATTACCACTTGCCTCCACTTGGGGGCAGGCTGGATGTGGAGGTCTGCGAGGGGGAGATGAACTCTGGTGGGCTGGACTGTTTCTGGGGCAGCACCACCCTTGTGGTTTTGTAGCGAGCTGTACTAGTGGTTCTGCAGCAATCTGAACTTGCCCTAAAACGCCCCAATTGATCTAATGACGACACGCTACTTGTGTCTGGAATTTCAATACAAACGCTCCACCGGAAACACTGAACACATGCGTATAAGAGCTTTTTCGTCTTCGTTTCAGACCGCTTGGGCGAGCCAAGCAGTGTTAGATGCATTGCTGTAGTAGAGAGCGGAGCAATGTGGGCGTCACGAAAGTCTGCTACGAAGCCTCTGTCACAAAAATATTTTCTAACGTCGGAGTGAAAAGAAAAGAGTGAATCCAAAATACTCACTCACTCACTCACTCACTCACTCACTCACTCACTCACTCACTCACTCACTCACTCTACTCTACTTACTTACTTACTTACTTACTTACTTACTTACTCACTTACTTACTACTCATCATCAAGTCAGAAATTGCATTATATAAACGTTTCAAAAATATCTTGTGTTACTTTATTTGGGGTTTTTTTTTAAACCCAAAAATCTGTCAGATCATTTTGCCGGACCCTGTATATAAAAGCGCCACGATCTCACTACTCTCAATTTAAAGAAACACGAACCTGGTCATGATTCAGTGCAGTTTTACACCACTCTTAAGAGACAGTTTTTGTACAGGTCTGGTAAACTGTTTCACTAGAATATATCATTTGCATACGTAGCCGCAAATTAACCATTCAGAAATGAGCCAGCAATGTACAGTACACATTTGAACAAATTGATGGTTACAAATCTTGAGTTCTAATTTACCAATTAAAGTGTCTATTACCATATTGTCCGTGGCAGCAACTCCGAAGGCGGAAGTTGCTGCCAAAACTGTCAGAAAGGTTTGTTAAGGGAAGACCTATACACTTTGTCTGAACAAAAGAATACAATGGCTAGGGTCGTCTTATATTCGGGCCAATACAGTATGTAGGCAGACATACTATTTTACGACAATTTGACCTACGCTGCCACCTAGTGACCAAAACCTGACAGCCACTATACATGCTACTCCTAATTTTCATCCCAAATGCATTCTACCAAGCAGGAGAGCACAAGTTTCTCCCTTGAGTTGGGAAATAATTCAATATAAACTGCCTACGTGCACCTGATGAACATCAGTTGAAATAAAACTTAATGACAGGAATATATCTGGAAGCAAACACTGATATCATTCCTTGTACCCTAAGAATAAACCACTCTATGGCCAAGACGTGCTAAAATTACAAGGACCAACTTTGAGCAATTTATAGTCTGATATTCAGAATGTTTTTAGTTTTTTTTTTTAATAAATTTACATTTTAGCCCTAATTGATTGGGAATAGAAATTGCACTGAAATTTGTAGAAAATGGAAGTGCCAATTAATACAAAAAATACTAGGACAAAGTACAATTTGAATTGAATCTGCTTGGTATTCATCAAGTTTTATTATGCCTTTGTTTAACCAGGTTCATGTTTTAAAGTTAAAATAATTATATCTTAACTGATAGAAATTGTTCATATACTTAAATTAGACCACATCAAAGACCTAATTTGAACAAAAGCAACAACAAAATTCATTTGGGAGTATGCACAAGAACCTTTATTGACAGCAGACAGAACACTGAAAACTGGAACAGACTTTGAACAGTAGGAATTGGAAATTGAGCTTTCAAAAGAAATGCAAGAAAGGGGGGCAGAGGGAATTAGGGCATCTCTTCTTCCTCATCCTCACCAAATTCTCCCTCCTCCTCAGCAGTAGCATCCTGGTACTGCTGGTACTCTGACACCAGGTCATTCATGTTGCTCTCTGCTTCTGTGAACTCCATCTCATCCATGCCCTCACCTGTGTACCAGTGGAGGAAAGCTTTGCGCCTGAACATGGCTGTAAATTGCTCAGAGATACGTTTGAACAGCTCTTGGATGGCTGTGCTGTTGCCAATGAAGGTGGCGGCCATCTTGAGGCCACGAGGGGGAATGTCACACACTGCCGTCTTGACATTGTTGGGGATCCATTCAACAAAGTAGCTGCTGTTTTTGTTCTGCACATTGAGCATTTGCTCATCTACCTCCTTCATGGACATGCGGCCACGGAAGATAGCAGCAACGGTCAGGTAGCGCCCGTGGCGTGGGTCACAAGCGGCCATCATGTTTTTCGCATCAAACATCTGCTGGGTGAGCTCAGGGACAGTGAGGGACCTGTACTGCTGGCTGCCTCTGCTTGTGAGGGGTGCGAAGCCTGGCATGAAGAAGTGCAGACGGGGGAAGGGCACCATGTTGACAGCCAGTTTGCGCAGGTCAGCATTGAGCTGTCCAGGGAACCTGAGGCAGGTAGTGACGCCGCTCATGGTGGCAGAGACCAGATGGTTAAGGTCGCCGTAGGAGGGAGTGGTGAGCTTGAGGGTACGGAAGCAGATATCGTACAGAGCCTCATTGTCGATGCAGTAGGTCTCATCTGTGTTCTCTACCAACTGGTGGACCGACAGCGTTGCATTGTAGGGCTCAACCACCGTGTCTGATACTTTGGGAGAAGGCACCACGCTGAAGGTGTTCATGATGCGGTCCGGGTACTCTTCACGGATTTTGCTGATGAGCAGAGTGCCCATTCCGGAGCCAGTACCACCACCCAATGAATGTGTGAGCTGGAAACCCTGCAGGCAGTCACAGCTCTCAGCCTCCTTCCTCACCACATCCAAGACAGAGTCCACCAGCTCTGCACCTTCTGTGTAATGACCCTTAGCCCAGTTGTTACCAGCACCACTCTGACCTGTAAGAGGGGTGGGGGAGTTGTAAAATAAATGGAAAAATAAAAAAAACAGCACGGCACTTATGACTGCCAGAACACACAAAAACAGTAGCGTGAACCAATTCCAATATCTTACCAAAGACAAAATTGTCTGGTCTGAAGACCTGACCAAAAGGTCCAGACCTCACAGAGTCCATTGTGCCTGGCTCCAGGTCAACAAGCACAGCCCGGGGAACATATTTTCCACCTATGAAAGCAGTGATGTATATAAATGTATTGAGAGTTATTACCACAAGATGAATATACATTAGATCTTACCTGAAGCTTCATTGTAGTAGACATTGATCCTGTCCAGTTGAAGGTCACTGTCACCGTGGTAAGTACCAGTTGGGTCAATGCCATGCTCATCACTAATCACCTCCCAGAACTAAAAAGAGAGAAAGGTTAACTAACAGTTAATTGCACATATTTGGCAATAAATATAAACCTTGAGTTCCAAAATACCCATGTACACAATTGCACTAAAACTAAAAATGTAGTTTCTATAATTCATTAAAAGGGGAAATTAACTAAAATAGATCACGTCAAAAGAAAAGAAAATAAGTTATAAATTGTTTTCCCGCCATGGACTTGAACGCGCGCGCGCCCTGAATCCTTATTGGCTGAGATCCCATTTTGAAATATGGCATTACGTCATCAACCGCCAGTACAGCCCACTCCCAGCAAATGCCGGGCCCAGCTCAAGACGCAATGCGGTGTAGGCCTCATCGAGCTTCGGGAAGAAATCCGAGAAAATATTCATGTTGCAAACGCAAATTTATGAACTTTTAAAACGTTCAGTCACATTCATCGACTGAAATCACAGTGTGCGTGACGCGCATCTTAATTTTATTTGCTCCTCCGTTGTAGTGGTAAAAGTGTTATATACTGTTCAGGAAAAGGTTTAAGTCGTAAGTGATCTTATTTGATATTTAATTCTCCCGATTAAAATTTCAGCATCCAACACGTTACAAAATTGAGTATGTGTGTGTCTAGAAGGGGGGGGGGGGTAAGGGGAAACTGAAAAAATATATATACCGTCTAAATACAATCGGACTACGTTTTTATTAATTAAAATAAAATCATTGCGATTTTCAGAAGACAGCGAGAGTTACCGTTATACAGAAATACTCATAAGTAGGACACGTTGATAATCCTAGGGTGTGGCTTCTAGGACACCAACAGGCACAAAGCAACAATTACAGGAGAATAAAAGCTGTTTTAACGGCATTTTAAAAACAAATTCGAGACTTCAGCCCCAGAAAATGACCACTCACCTTAGCACCAATCTGGTTTCCACACTGGCCAGCCTGAAGATGCACAATTTCCCTCATTTTGTCAAATTTAGAAAGTACACTACTCAGCTGCTCTTTGGCTTGTTGGAAGTGCGCGTACAATGGCGGAACATCCCTATTTATAATACTTAAGACCCGCCCTTAAATCCAGTCGTCAATGGTTGATTGGCCAAATTAGAAAAAAAAACTTGACAGTCACTAAACCCAACCAATGGAATTTAATCTAGGCTTTACTCCATTGGACAGATTTCTCGCAATCATTCTTCTCCAAGTTTCACCGGCTTGCGTGCGTGGAGAAGTCAGGCGACTGCAACCATGATGAGATGGCAAAATTGAACAAAACCATCAAGCCATATGAAATGTGTCTTTAAATTGTGGGCTGTCTCAGTCTGTTTAATATTAGATACTATTTAAATGATATCATTTAACATGGAAACTATTTCAAATAACTAATGGAACAAACAAAATCAAACAGCTGACCCAAATACAACATGGCCGAAGAAAAGAATATTTAACATTTACGTCGAACAATGTCACTATAACCCAATTTCATTTTAAATGCTTAGTTTGTTTTAGATTCGAGAACATGTGGCTTTTACTAATGCTACTTATGTTGCTATGGTCAGTTTCCAAGGACCGAGGGGGGATGGGAGGAGATTTCTCTCAGGTTGATGGCTTGTCGCTATGACGATGATTTTTCTACACTGGATTGGAAGAATTATATGCATAAAACGAGCAGTGTGAGCTTTCCATACAGACATTGCAGCATTTAGGACAGTATTTATGCATGCCATACATTATCACTCCATCTTAAAGTGTTGCAAAGTATTGACTTAAATTAACTTGGATTGGTACACTACATATCGGACTGTATGAATATTAAAGATCTATATTTCAGTCTGAGTGTGTTTCTTTACACTTACACCACGCATGTTATGTAGGTTACGTTTCTTGCTTCTTTTGTGTCTAATGTGACACAAAGACCTGCTTTCTCCATGACAATGTCATTGAGAGAATGGGCTGTAATATCTATGTCTCTCAGGTGCAGTTAGCTCTGATATAGTACATAGTTTTCTCTTTTCAAACAAGCATATTTTGGATTATGGGAGTGCAAGTTTAAAATTTGAGAAACACAAGAACCACAATTTTCTTATATCTTTCATTGAAACCAAACGTGATTCAGTTTTCAACATGGCAATGATTACGATTGCTGTGTTGAATACTAAAATACTTTTGGATACAAGTTATTCTTTTTTTTTTCCATGAACAACTTCCACCAGCTACTGAAATTGTAAACATTGATCAATGTTTTACATTTTTCAATACAAACCGCTGTGCTAAACAACATTCACAACAGTGATGGAGGGTTTTATTTTTTAGTTTCTTGTAGAATGTGTATGTACTAATCTGACGTTTGACCCCATCTGTTTGTAGCAACTTTAATTTGATATTCAAATTCAAACTCTTAGCCTCAACAAGAAAAATAATTTCTGTGAATTGAAAATATGAGTCCGAGGAGTATGCCCACTAACAAGCCTCCTGTTCTGATCTTGGATCTCAGCGCCTCCAGCACAAATCTTTGCGTGTATGCCATTTTTTGCCTGCACCTTTTATGCATTTTATTTTAACCATTACTGATCAATTGTTGCCAGTCTAACATTTTGGTCTACTTCCTCTTTAATGCATGTCTGTTCAATTGTCAATCAAAAGAATGAAGACATTCTTAACGAATGAACAAAACCACGATGAAGCTCATCATCTGCTGGGTATCCTTTCAGTACAGAAGATGTCTCTACACTGCCATGTTTAACTGGAGGTACTTCCTATGACTCAGCATTTGTCAGAAGACTGCGGCATTAGCACTCAGTCAGATCAATACTTGAGAGGAAACACATGCTATTCTGCTTCGCAGAGACACACCCTGAATTGATCCTGTACGTGGGCTGTAATTCTTTATTCAAAAACATACCATTTTAATGTATCAAAACCAGAAATCATTGGGGAAGGGGAGTTTAAAACGAATAGTTATGAGGGGAGCAAAGTAGTAACTATAAATGAAGGAGGCATCCCTGAAATTAGGATTGATGAACAATTATGACCACTCGTGGATTTATTACCACTATTATATTGTTTACACATACCGTTCACTACAAAATACATAGACTTTATATTTCACAATGCTTAGTATTTTTTACATCAGTGGTTTCTTTAATGTGCTATCTCAGCATTGGAGGGGTATGATAACAAGAACATTGAAATTTACAGTCGAATATAAATCTGGGTAATTGTGCAATCTGTTCTGTCAAGGTCAAAATTCTCAAAATGTAAAAATACTGGCTGTGTAGCTTCAAAGTAATTGGTTCTGCCAGAACCCATATCTCAATGCTACAGAAATGGCTTGAGCAGTATTTGTGCACTGTAATCCTGCGACAAAACAAATATTTCCATCCATGACCTTGCAACACTGCAATTTTTGTTCGTTTAAATTTGGCTGTGATGGACTCTACTGTTGTTTATTTGAACATTGTGTGGGAACAATGGAATTGTATGGTGACAGTTGTAGGGGAGACATGTTGAAGTGGAATAGCTGTGCTCGTGTGCACTATGTTAGCTAAGAGAACCATTGATTCACTTAGATCAAGTTACTGTGTCTATAATTCAACAGCGTTCAGCCAAGCCCACATTCTGTTGCAAACTGACACACACACATTCACACACATAGACGCACACACATAAACCTACACACGCGCGCACACACACACGCACGCAAACACACACAAACCCCATCAAAGTGTGTCAGAATGTCAGGGCATACTTTGTGTTGAATGCAGGTTACACCTACAACTACTCCATTGTAAAATAAGATAAAACACAATGGTTTGCGTGGGAAAGAAACAAGATGAATAGACATTTCTATAAGATGTGTTAAAATAACACCCACATAGTGTAGCCACATTTTTGTTTCTTTTACCTGCATGTCAATAGGGCGGTTCATGCCTAATATCTCTCTCGCTGTCTCTCTCCCTGTGTGTGTGTATGTGTGTGTGTGTGTGTGCATGTGTGTGTGTGTGTGTGTGTGTGTGTGTGTGTGTGTGTGTGTGTGTGTGTGTGTGTGTGTGTGTGTGTGTGCGTGTGTATCTGGTGGGATCACCATCTGTCTCTCTTACTGAGTACAACCCATTTCCATTGCATGCAATTGATGAATTGGTCAAGTGTGGCCTGTGAAATGGAATAATGATGAAGTTGCTGGATAATTGGAGGAACTAGAACATGCTTACACCGATTTGAAGAATATCAGCCAATCATTTCCAGTGGGTAAGAGTTCTGGTTAGTATGTGCCCATGGATTTTCAGCCTTCCGGAATCTTGTACAGAACCTTGACACAAGCCAGGTAATGTCCATGAGGAGCTGATCCACTCATGGGAAAGATGTGTTGGCCCCACGCCCATCCCAAAGAAGTATGTCCTGGAAGTTCCTTTTGTCTTAACTCTGTTCTTTCCTGCTTTGTCCTAACACTCTTGTGACGTGACAGTGTAGATGGCACCTTGATGATGATGATCATCATCACTCCTGAGATCACTCCGGATGAGGATATGTCCCATTGATCGACGGAAGTCAACATGGTCTTTATTGCAGCAACCCATTGGAATCCTAAGCAGCTAGTTTCAGTTAATTAATGTACATTCTGAATCATTTTATCAATGTAATATGGAATTGCTTGTTCTCGAACGAGTGTCTTCGACAGGTAAATAATTTATCTAAGAAAGCAGTTTGAGATGATTTCAACTATAAGCGGTCCATTTATTTTATACCTATTGGAGATCATGAGACACAGTTCCCACAGGACTGTTCAAAACCCCAAAAGAGTTTAATATTATAAAACAACAACAAAAATAGTCAATGCTTAATATAAAAAAGACAGAACACAAACTCACAAATAAACTGTCCTATTTATTTTATAGATCAGTACCGTAATTTTCGGACTATAAATCTCGTTTTTTTTTCATAGTTTGGGTGGGGGGGGGGGGGGGGGGCGACTCATACTCAGGAGCGACTTATATGTAATTTTTTTCACAAATTTTCAAAATTACAAAATCTGCGATGTAATGAAACCGCGATAAATGAAGCGCGATGTAGCAAGGGATTACTGTCATTTGAACTGCAAGCGACGTCACTGGTGCCGCGCGGAGGTTGTTTACATAAAGGACAAAGGATTCAATCACGGGATGACGAAGATGACGAAGGGCCCCAGGTTTGAAGGATTTAATGATTTGGAGTGACACAAGGTTTGAAAAACGTATTTATGTTATAGTTATTGGATATATTTTATTTTGTGTAGCAACTTGGAGATGTTTTTACCGTTACAGTTCAGTAGTTGTTGGCTCGTTGAACACTTGTTTTGTTAAATAAAGAGCCGTTTACCATACCCACGTATTTCCTGGTACTTTGTAAACACTACAATACAGTCATATACCAGATCTGTGCGGCGCGGCGTTGTTGACATAAAGGACGAGGAATTTGATCGATTGATTTAATGATTAGGAGTGACACAGATGGTTTGATAATATTGTTGTTATATAAACCCACGTCTTTCCTGGTACTTTGTTAACGCTACAACATAGTTTTATACTAGATCTCTGCAGCGCACGGGCGGCGTTGTTGACATAAAGAACGAGGAATTTGATCAATGGATTTAATGATTTTGAGTGACACAGATGGTTTGATAATATGGTTGTAATATGATAGTTATTTGAAATATACTTTCTATATCGTCATATGGGTCTGTGGAATAATTAGAAATGCAACTTACAACGGGTCTGATGTCAACAGTCAAAGCTCAACCCGACGACGACTAAAGCCCTAACCCTGCCCCCCTTTGCCGTCATCCTCCATTTTGATTTGAATCAACAAATCAAATTAACCATAAACTGGTTCCTGAGCTTATTATTTGAAATTACCATCTAGCGCTGAACTACGAGTACAAAGATGTTAACTTTAGAAAATCCGTAACATTTCCGGGTCAAAGTACAATTCAAACTGCCTGTAGCCACCTAAATAATACCAGCCACTGATCAGAAGCTAAACTGAAACAGCCGTGTATAAAAAAGAAAAAGAAAAACATGTAATGCAAGTCTGTGTAGCAGCACCAATACGCAACACAACATATACGGCGCATACGCGGCATTGTTTACATAAAGCACGATCGATGGATTTAATGAATTGGAGTGACACAGATGGTTTGATAAACGTGTTATTTATGTAATACTTACTTTAATAACTCTGAATGTTACGTCAGGCCTGTTCTCAGCTCCTCGTTTGTGTATATATCACAATAGCATACCGTATTGTTTAGCCTGTTGTTGCTGGTTCACGTCTGTTTTTGGTGTTAGATTTTGACAAATAAATTTGCCTCAAAAGTGCGACTTATATATGTTTTTTTTTCACTTTATTGTGCATTTTATGGCTGGTGCGACTCATCCTCCAGAGCGACTTATAATTAAAAAATTACGGTATTTGTTATTTCAACAATATTAGGATGAATGCATTTTAAAACACAAAAAAGGCTAAATATCCTTTTTCAAGTGCTAGGTTTTTATAATGTAGAACTATATAAAATTAATTCCAAAACATTTTCCATCATAAATGTGATCTATTCCTTCCTGAGCTGTCATCATGCAAGAGGGGTTTGAACATCCCACTGTTCCTACGAGTTTTCTGGGGCTCAATTTATACTCTAAGTAGATCGAGTCACTATAACTATAGTTGATGATTATTGTGTGATCAAAAATTGTGATAATTGAGAATTTTTTTTAATTCTGAAAGGTTAGAGGTTGAGTCAACTTTCGTACAAGCAATAAGTACAACAGAAACATATGCAGTTCAGGCCGCTGGGATCACAACAGCCTCACACTCAAGTGGTGGATTAGAAGCATAGCTCTGACCTACCTGCGTGGACTTTATATTCAGAATTTAGTTTTACTAACGTGTTTCACCAGTATAAAAGGTTAGGCTTATGGTTAGTAGATTAGGGTTAGGGTTAGGGTTAGACTTATTGAAATAAGTGCAAACATTTCATTGAATGCAAGAGAATAAATCAGAATGACAGGATTTTGTACCACCAATCAAAGTATGCTATACTACTGTAGTAATAGACTTTTATAATAACATAATGAAAAAATGTACGATTGTTTTAGATGGAATCATGATACAAAGACAAGGTAAATTCCTTTTTTTCTGAGGGTTGGAACGCCTCGGATTTCCCTCAGAAGAGCTGGATGAAGTGACAAGGGAGATGGAAGTTTAGGTTTCCCTGCTTGAGATGCTGACCCTGCAACAAGACCTGTAAAAGCAAAAGAAATTGGATACGAGCTTGAAATATAGTACATGTTTTACTTAGCACACGGAAACGTATTGACAGATAGTGGACTGGTTGCCAGTCAATCGCAAGGCACACATAGAGAAAAACAACAATCATTTTTATGCAAATCTTCCAATAAAAATATATTACATAAATAGAATCACTTAGTTGCCACAAAAGTGCTTATACATGCTCATAAAACATGCTAATGGCTATGAATAATACAGTGGTTTCCTTTTACAATTTTGCTATTTCTTTCCCTTGCAATTCATTATGTGTAGCCAAGCTGCCGCATGTCCAAGCACAAGCTGCAGTGTAAAAGGGCCTGATGGTCATCCTGTTGTCGAAGTCCATAATTCTCCTGGTCAGGCAGGAGGAACTCCAGATATCATGTTGCAAAAAGTGATACTGTGCCATGATACGAGGGGAGGGCTGAGTTCACTACGCTTATTAGTTGAAGTACAAAAAGTCATACTCTTGTGGAAAACGTCAGACTTGTACTGAGCGCATATTCTTATAGGTTGGATTGACACGACATGTTCAAATAACATAATTTCCATTCCAAATGTTTGATACCAAGTGGCACAAATTTTAAGACAAAAAAAACAACCAACAAACAAACAAATGTGATATTCACATTTGGGCAAGATAAACACTGCAGGTCCAAGTGAGCAATTCTGATTTAATACAAAATTCAACTTTAACATATTCCGTCATTTGGGCCAAATTTTAGCATTTGGACAAGTCACCAAATAAATGCCCGATTCTATATTTATTTGCTTCCTCCTGAACAGGAATAGTATTAGTATGTAAACCCCCCTATCACCAAAAGTCTGCTACAGTAAACTGGTTCCGACTGGAAAACGATATCTTCACAATGGTGATTCATCGTCCCCAAACTGGATGCACTACATTTTGCCTTGTAGTGACTTGTCCATGAGCTGTCTTGTATTATGTCTATGCACTTGACGCATTTGATAGAATTTACTGCTCATGTTAATTGCTAGGATTTGGGTTTTATGTGACTTTTATGTTGTATGCTTGAAAGTGTGACCTGTGGCAAACCAAATCGCCAAAGGTACAATTCAATAAACTTGAGTAGATATTTGATACACCAAGACTGATCTGGGAGCAACATCATGGTGCATGAAAGACTACAGTATTATGTAATAATAGATAAAAGGGGTTAGAGCAACCTAATAGGCTATTGTTCAGTTTCATGTCACCATAATGCACTTGGTTGCTTGGCAGAACTTGGTGGTGAGAAGGTGTAATATTTTTTATTGTTGGCCTTGACCATTTTCAGTGGAAAAATGCTCAAATTAGGTTGAAATGTTCAGTTTATCTACTCGCCACTTTTCATTAATTGAGAGCCCTACACCTAGTCTTTCAGGTTCAGTTCCTACTAACAAAGTTAAAAAGGCCACTAGAGACCAGAGGTGATTGCTCTAAGACTGTAGGGGAAGTAGCTTCCCCTAAAATGTAAAAAATAATTGATTAAAAATATAGTGTTGTGTGTACGTGTCATTGACTAAATCAAAAGTGTCAAACTCAAGGCCCGGGGGCCAGATACGGCCTGTCACATCATTTTATGTGGCCCGCGAAAACAAATTGTGCATCAAATTCGTGTCATTACTAGAATTGCAAATTGTCTTCACTTTTAATAATATCTTTTTTTTTATATATTTGACCAGTTTTTACTCGTCTGATTTGCCAACGAGTTATTTGTCAGTTTGTTTTGTAGCTTATACTGTGTACTGCATAATATGAGGTGCTCATACATTTATTTGGGTTGACAGTCATAATGGCCCTCCGAAAGAAGCCATGACTACAATGCGGCCCGTGAAAAAAATGAGTTTGACACCCCTGGAATATTCAACATTTGTCCAGAATCAGCTTCTTATCACTGGTAACGAACGACGTGGCTTTCCTTTCAGTCATTCCCGCAGCTCCACAATGCTTTAAACAGTGTAGAGCAGGCATGTCAAACTCTTTTTTTTTTTTTTTTTTGGAGGGCCGCATTGTAGTCATAGTTTCCTTCGGAGGGCCATTCTGACTGTCAACCCAAATGCATGTTTGAATGCCTCATATTATTTCCAGTATATGCTACAATACAAAGTCACAAATAACTCGTTTTCAAATCAGACTAGAAAAAAATTGTTCAAATAGTTTTAAAAGATGATTCTGAAACGTGAAGACAATTTATAATTTTAGTAATGACAGGAATGTGATGCACAATTTGTCTTTGCAGGCCACATAAAATGATGTGACGGGCCGTATCTGGCCCCTGGGCCTTGAGTTTGACACCCGTGACAAGAAGATTCGCTTCCCTCTCTGGACTTCTCAAGGTTTGACGGGGCCTCCTTTAGAACTTAAAAACATAAACTATTATACTTATTTACTGCCGCTAACAAATATCGGATGAGTGGGGAAGACGTGGACGCCTCTGGGAAGGAGGGAGGGTCAGCGCTGGTGGGTGAGCCTGCGGAGGTGGGGGGGAAAGGCGCCGCTCCCTCTCCTCGGCTGGCTCCCCCTGGTGGCTGCTCATCTCCTCCTGGGATTACTCCCTCTGGTGGCTGATCACTCCCTCCTCAACTACCCCCGGCGAGTGGCTGCTACCCGCAGCTGCCCGAAACTAATAATAAGTATGATGACTTGTTTGTCCCAAGACTGCCACCCTACCCTACATTATTCAACCCTTTCTCCCAGGCGGCATCCCAGTCTACCGGTGTAGCCCCAGCATTGCAAGCACCTATTGTGCAAATTACGGGTGGCCAAGTAGATTGTTCCGTTCTCGGCGGAGACATGTCTGGGACCCCTCCCATCGATGTCAGGGTCCCCGCGCTTGCGTCTGCTCCAGTGCCTTCACGAAGGGGTGATGACCCTATGCTAGGCAATCATTTTGACCAACTTTTGTCCATCATTACAGAAACGGTTGTAGACATAAAGAATTCCTGTTTGCGGGGTGGGGAGTCCCCTGCGAAGACGCTTTTGGCGCTTGATCGAATTAGTGGCTGCACATACGACTTTCCTCTGCATGGTGACTGGCGGGCACAACTTAACTCCCTTCCGGCTCATACCCGCTCGGTTATCGATAACCACCGTTTAGGGGTGACACAGGTCCGGCCCTCGATGCAGGACAATTACGCAAGCACCCCCAGGTGGCCTAGCCACGTGGCGACATCTGGGGGGGCCACCTCTCTCGGGCAAACGATTACGCTTGACCGTTTCTCGCAGCCCGGCGGGAACATGCCCCGGTTCTCTCCGGTGACCCCCCGGTCTCCCTCCGCGGATCCGGTTGGGGACTGTGTCAGAACAATCGAGGCTATTCGACTGAATTTGTTGGACGGAAGGTTGTTTGATAATGGGATGGCCCTCCCTCTGTTGGGCATCCTTCAGGTTGTATTTCGGGAAGAGGTACAGGGGGGGGGGGGCTGTGGATGATCGGGAGGAGCCCGGACCTCTTACCTCATTGGCTATGCCTTTGGTGTCCATGTCCTCCGCTGGAGGGATTCCGCAGTTACATATACTCCCTGGTCACTTGTGGATTTGGATTTGATTGTAGCCAGATTACCGCCATTGTCCACTGGTGGTGCGCCGTGGGTGGCAAGACCTTCGGCTGCCACCGCGGGTCAGATGTTGACCACGGGGGATGTTCTGTCCTTGCTCACGTCCTGCTGCTCTGCTGAGAAGCTGCTGGTTCTTCGCCAGAAGTTGGCCTGGCTTAGTTGTCCCGCGGATACTGCACTCGATGGGAACATGACGCATGCTCTGTCCGCCATTATACGTCTACTTTTTCCTACTCCCCAAGTTATCTTTGATGAAATGATCTTATCACCACTTCCTGGGGAGTCTCCCACTAAATTCTTGGACAGGGCAGTGGAGGAATTTAGCATGAAGACCTCGTCCAGCCCCGCATTGAGAGAAATGTCCGCCTCTGTGTTTCGGTCCGCCGTAAGTTGTGATTTGCCGGCTAGGGTGCAGGAACAGCTACGCGAAAATCCGACGGCGTTGTCCACAGATCATCGTGCGTGGGTTTCATTGGTGAGGTTTTATCTGATGCGACACAATAAGAGGTCCAGGAGGCTAAGGCTGCTGCGTGCCAGCCCAGACCTCAACAGGTAGAGTTGCAGGCCCCGGTAGCGGCGACGCAGACCCCGTCTAATCTTGAACCACCGGAGTGGGCTCCCCAGGCGCTCATGGCGCCGCAGATGAATGTCCCATCGAGGGGTCCGAGTTACAGTCAGCCAGGAGGTAGGTGGGCTGCGAATCAAGGTCGTGGGTTGATGGGTGAACCCCGCGGCACATTGTCGTCTATGGCCTTGATCTGTTGGAACTGTGGCAAAACTGGACATTTGTACCGGGGGTGCAGGTACCAAATCAACTACCCATTGGCATATGCCCCGTCACGATCTGGTCCGCGCTACCAAGTTCAGCCGCATATGCGGCAACCCACTGGTCCTGGACAGGGGGCGGGACAGTATCCCCTATGACGGTGCCCAATAATCGGAGAGACGGGTCTGCAGGAGCCCATCCTCAGAGTGATGCTGAATGGCGAGGCCACCGACTTTGTGGTGGATACCGGTGCCAGGTATTCCACCGTTACGAAGCTTCCTTCTCAGGTGGGCCTTTCTAGCCAAACGGTATCCCTTACCGTTTTTTTCGGGTAGGGCACATTCCCTGCCTCTGACACATGATGTGAAGGTGGCCGTGGCTCACCAACATCTGTACCATTCCTTCATCTTGGCGCCCAAGTGTCCCATCAATCTGATGGGAAGGGACCTGCTGATGAAGCTAGCCGCATCACTGTATTGCACTCCGGACGGGATCTGGATTGTATTCCCGAATGGGGAACGGTTTCTTTGTACTGCGCAACAGACCTATGATTCGCGCGTTCTTCCTCTGTTCTTGGACACTGACCTGCCCGACCCTGCTGCGGCTATGGCAGACATCTATTGGGCGGCGGTGGACTCATGGCATCGGGTCATGCGCCAAGTAGACAGTTGGCGGCCTTGGTTCTGCACACTTCGCCCTTACCTGCCCCTGTCTGATCCCTTTCATTGCACTTTGTACTATGACAGGTTGGGTGATTTGGTATATGCGGAGGGATTCCAACAGGTGGAGGGCAGGGAATGGCAGGTGCACAACACATATTTACTTGCAGGGCCTGCTGGGGTGGCTCTGCTGACTGATCTGACTGATGATCAACGTGCGTGGTACAGGATGGGTGAACCCCCAGACACGTCACTTCCTGCATGCACCCCCCATATTACGGTGATGGTGGCAGCAGACCACACTGCTAAGGATTTAGGCCCCATGACATATGCGGCCTCGCGGGCTTCCGATTGGGTTAACGTGTCTCCTGACCTGTCCTATTCATCATCCTGCGATTCTTATCGAATAAAGTTGTCAGCGACTCCGGTCCCCTCCATTCTGCAACATGTTCTCCTGCCTCGCAACCATGGCCGGGAGACTACAGATTCGGAGGGTGCCGGTGAGATGTTGGATGAGCTCCCTGCCGATCTTTGGTCACAGGGCTCCAATGACTTAGGCCTGTGTCGCAATGTCTCCCCAATTACATTTGAGATCACACCGGAACCGGTTTGTTTGCGACAGTACCATATTTCCCCTGAGGCGGCAGTAAGGATCTCCAAAAATGTCCGCTCCCTCCTCCAGTCTGGTGTTCTTCAGGTAGAGCCAGACCCCGCCTGGAACACCCCGATTTTGCCGGTGCCCAAAAAGGAAGGTGGGAAGTTCAGGATGGCTCATGACCTACGCGGCATAAATGCTAAAGTTCTCACTCCTCTTCTTCCGGTGCCCAACCCGTTTGCGGCGTTGTCTCTGCTCTCTCCGGACCACAAATTCTTTTCCTGTATTGATTTGGCGAATGCTTTCTTCTGCCTGCCGCTCGAAAGGTCGCTCCAGCATATCTTTGCCTTTACCTTTCAGGGTCAGACCTACTCCCACACTCGTTTACCCCAGGGATTTGTCCTCTCCCCTGGCCTTTTTAACGCAGCCTTGCGCATTCTGTCCTCAGTGGCCCTTCCTGATGGTGTCATGCTCGTCCAGTATGTGGATGACATACTTCTTGCTGCCCCCTCAGAGGCTGTCTGTTTGGAGGCGACTCAGGCAGTTCTGCTACACCTGTGGTCGCAAGGTCTGAAAGTTTCCTGATCTA
Source organism: Syngnathus leptorhynchus (assembly GCF_054491065.1). Classification (NCBI taxonomy): domain Eukaryota; kingdom Metazoa; phylum Chordata; class Actinopteri; order Syngnathiformes; family Syngnathidae; genus Syngnathus; species Syngnathus leptorhynchus. The sequence continues at coordinate 4,205,824 of NC_141198.1, read as the reverse complement.
AGTTGCAGTGTGCCCGCCGGCTTGTTTCTTTCCTTGGCCGGATGGTGTCTTCTGGGGGCACGCAGTTGAGTGCTTCCCATCGCTCTACTATCCTACATCATCCCCGACCGGAAACAGTACGGGAGATGCTTTGTTTCTTGGGTGTTGCCAATTACTCCCGTAATTTCATCCCTGACTTTGCCGAATTTACCTCCCCGTTGCGACAGTTGGTCAAGGAGGCTGGCATGCGCAACCTCACGGCCCCTCTGGCCTGGACGAGGCGGAACAACTGCTCATTGCTGTCGTCCGCAATTGATATGGCCATTTCCTGGTACGACTTGCCCTTTTCTTTGGATGTTTCTGTGAAGGACCGATCGGTTTCCGCTATTCTTTTCCAGAAACAAAGGGGGGATAGGAGAATACTCATGTTTTGCTCTGTTCTGCTAGACCCATATGAACAAAAACAGCCTCCCTGTGCGCGCTATGCCTCAGCATTGGCGAAACCTTTGCAAAAGACTGCACACATTACACTTGGGCATCAAACACACATTTTGACAACACATGGAGTGGTACAGTATGTCACCAGCCAACTATTCATCATGTCATCGGGCAGACAGTGCAAATTGGAGAAAATACTTACTGCACCGAATTTGAGTTACACACATGAAGGGGTGAATGCAGCACATGGATTGGGGGAAGGTCAGCCGCATGTGTGTGAAGAACGAGACTGGCAGGCACAGAAATTTCGTGAGCATTTGTACATGCAACCGATGACAGATGCAGACGAAGTGCTATTCACAGACGGATGCTGTTTCAGAGGCCAAGAGTCACTTAAATCAGCTTACGCAGTGGTAAAACATGTGAACAACGACGAGTTTGCGGCCACTTGCGACAATTGGACAGACATTGAGGAGTATGCTGACTCTGTGACCTCTTACATCGCAAAGTGCATTGATTATGTGACCCTCACGAAGTACGTCGTCACTCGGGCTAACTGGAAGCCATGGCTGACAGGGGCTGTCCTCGGGCTGCTAAGGGCCAGAGACAAAGCCTAGAGGGCTGGGGATGAAGCGGCCGTGAGATCGGCTAGGGCGAGACTGTCCCGGGGCATCAAAGATGCGAAAAAGGCGTTCTCTTCCAAGATTGCTGCCCACTTCAAGGACAGCAGGGATGCTCGGGGCCTGTGGCGAGGCATTCAGACCATCACGGACTACAAGCCCGCGCCGCAGAGCTGTGAGGGCGACGTCCCTCCGCTCAACGAACTGAACCGCATCTTTGCTCGCTTCAACGCACAGAACGACACTTGCCCGCTGAAGACCCCTCCCCATCCGGACGAGCAGCCCCTGTGCCTCTCTGCCGTTAGCGTGAGGAGGACGCCTGCTGCTATCAACAACCCGGGACGGGCGCTGAAGGACTGCGCTGTGGAGCTGATGGATGTCTTCATGGACATCTTTAACATTTCCCTGCAGCAGGCCATCGTCCCGTCATGCTTCAAGGCTGCCACCATCATACCTATGCCGAAAAATCCTGCTCCTTCCTGCTTCAATGACTACCGCCCTGTGGCACTGACCCCCATCGTCATGAAGTGCTTTGAGAGGCTTGTCTTGGCGCACGTCAGATCTGTTCTTCCCCCCACCGTGGACCCCTTCCAGTTTGCCTTCCGACCCAATCGGTCCTCTGAGGATGCCATCTGCTCTGCCCTCCACTCTGCCCTCACCCACCTGGAGAACAGGGACTCGAATGTGAGATTGCTGTTTGTGGACTTCAGTTCTGCATTCGACACCATTGTTCCACAGCGTCTCATTTGCAAACTCGACAAGCTGGGCCTCAGTACCTCCCTTTGCAACTGGCTACTGGACTTCCTCTGTCAGAGCCCTCAAGTAGTGCGTGTGGGCGACAATGTCTCCGGCAGCATCACGCTGAGCACGGGGGCCCCTCAAGGCTGCTTGCTCAGTCCGCTGCTTTTCACCCTGCTGACGCATGACTGCACTGCGACCTACAGCAGCAACGCGTGCTGAAATATGCCGACGACACGACTGTGGTGGGTCTGATCACCGGTGGCGACGAGACTCACTACAGATTGGAGGTCGACCTTTTGGCCGCATGGTGCAGGGACAACAACCTTCTGCTGAACGTCAACAAGACCAAGGAGATTATCATTGACTTCCGGAAGGGTCACACCCACCACCTGCCGCTGACCGTCGACGGTGCTGTGGTGGAGAGAGTGAGCAGCACCAGATTCCTGGGGGTGCACATCAGTGAGGACCTCTCCTGGACCACCAACGCTGCGTCGCTGGCGAAGAAAGCTCAGTGCCGCCTGTACTTTCTGCGGAAACTCAGGCGAGCAAGTGCTCCTCCCGCCGTCATGACCACATTCTACCGTGGCACCAATGAGATTGTCCTCCCCAGTTGTATCGCTGTGTGGGGTGGTGGCTGCTCTGAGTACAACATGAAGGCCCTGCAGCGCATAGTGAACTCTGCAAGTAAAATCATCGGGGCGACACTCCCCTCCCTGAAGGAAGTTTACGCCTCGCGTCTCACCCGCAAAGCGGCCGCGATTGTGTGTGATGTGAGTCACCCCGCTCACTCTTTGTTTGTACTTCTGCCCTCTAGGAAGAGGTACAGATGCCTGCGCTCCCGCACCACCAGACTCAGAAACAGCTTCGTACTCCAAGCTGTCCGGATCCTGAATTCTCTCCCCCCTCCAACCTCTGCTTTATGACGTCCTGTTCTTTTGCACTTTGATCTGGCTGTCTGCTATTAGCGCGCTTGCTCCATTTTGCTGCTCTTATTTGTCTATTTATTTATTTATTTATTTATTTATTTATTTATTTATTTATTTATTTATTGTTTATTTATTTGGGTTATTTGCTTATTACTTATTCGTTGCTCTTGTTTGTTCGTTTTTACTCTTTGTGCTATTTGATTGTGAGTGTTGTGTACTGTGTCTAGTCACCGTGGGATGGTGGGAAACGTAATTTCGATCTCTTTGTGTGCCTTAAAGTGAAGAAATTGTCAATAACGCGGACTTTGACTTTGAAGTGATTAAGGCCGAACCGATTGTGGGACCACAGTCGGCACAAAGAGCTGAGCTGATAGCCATGATTCAGGCATTGGAAATGGCGGAAGGTAAAAGTGTGAATATTTACACGGATTCTGCATACGTGGTCACAGCGGTACATTTTGGTCTGACGGAATGGGAAAGAACCGCGTACGTCACTGCGTCAGGTACCGCGGTAAGATAGCTGACGGATGTTACGCGGCTAAGGGATGCGGTAATGAAACCGAAAAGAGTGGCGATTATAAAATGCAAAGGACATTCAGTCGGACGAGACATGATTTCACGCGGCAATACCAAAGCGGACTCGGCGGCTAAAGAGGCTGCAGGGTATGTGTCAACCGATGACGGAATGATGGTGCAGCTGCTCATCCAATCGGGTGGACAGGCTATATGGTCGGTTTCCGAACTACTGTTGCAGCAAAAACAAGCAGGCCTGGAAGAGGTGAGTATGTGGATATCCAAAGGGGCCCAGAAGACAGGAGACTGGATTTGGCGTAAGAACGAAATCCCAGCGGCCCCTATGGAACTGTTGAAGTCTCTGATAGATGAAGCACATGGGCCGGGACGTGGGGAAGGTAGAGACAAAACGGAGAGTGGGAAGGTGGTGGCACCCTTTCATGGAGGAAGTAGTGGGCGGGAGGGTTGAGAATTGTGCAATATGCTGTGAGTGCAATGCAAGACCGACCTGGAAGCCACGGGTAGGTAAGAATGCCCCAAATGTGTCACGACCTGGCCAGGAAGTGGTAATGGACTTTACAGATATGGTTAAGATGGTGGGTGGTAACCGATATCTGTTGGTGATTGTTGATGCATACTCAGGTTGGCCAGAGGCTTATCCAGGCCGGCGGGAGAATGCAGTGAATGTCACGCGCTGTTTGGTTAATCACTACATCCCGACACATGGGTTTCCGCACATTGTCAAGTCAGACAATGGCACCCACTTTAAGAACAAAGACCTTCAGCGTGTAGAGAGCATGTTGGGGCTAAGAGACAAATTTGGTTCAGTTTATCACCCCCAATCTCAGGCCCAGGTGGAGAGAATGAACCGCACATTGAAAGATAAACTGAACAAGGTGATGGCGGAATCAAAGCTGAATTGGGTTCCGGAGCTCCCTCTGGCATTGATGTGTGTGCGCATGTCCGTTAACGCCCGAACAGGGCACACCTCTTTTGAGTTGAAGAACAGACGCTGTTTTCCGGGACCTGCGTTGACCCTTCCGGTTGCAGATTCGGAGGGCGGTAAGCGCTCTCACACACATCTCCAACCTATTGCCCAGTTCTTTGGTTCCAGGTTTGCAGAGCAGACGACAGCGGACCCGGAAGGGACGGCCGAGATTCAAATAACTCCATCGGTCTGGCTGAAGGTCCTGAGACGGACGTGGACGGAGCTGAGGTGGACGGGTCCTTACAAAGTGGTGGAGCGCACCTAACATGCTGTCCGGCTGGCCGGCAAAGGAGAAACGTGGTATAATCTGTCCCAATGCGCCCCAGTCAAGGGTTCCTGCAAGGAACCAGAGCCGCCATCGACAGCGTCCCCAGTTCAAACAGAGGCAGAATAATCCTCTTCCCCCTTGGTGGCCAGGTAGTCGACCCTGTCCCACTGAAGACAACGACCGCGCAGCAGACATTTCCAGGTTCTCCCCGGACGGAGCAGAGCTGCAAAGGGGGTGAGAATTGTGCTCACCCTCCACCAGTAGGCGTGGCAACCCCCCAACGGCTGAACAATCACGAGCATTTTTTTTGTCTTAAACTGATGGTATTGATAACGTTCTGGTCGCCTAAGGCAGAGGGACCGTGTGAGACTTTTCCTGCATTATAACATCTTTTCACTCACACACTAAAATTGAACGGGAATATTGAGGCAAAACCTCCTCTTCACTGAGAATCATTGCTGTCATTGTTTGCTGTTTTTTATCATGTATCACCCTTCACGAGCCGCTACATGGCCCCTATCATTTTCTGTTTTAGTGTTAGTTTTTTGTGCTCTTGCTCTCTTCCTCAATGTCCCCCTGATATGGCGTAATTTGTTTGAATCGGCACACGGTGTCACCAAACCCCCGGACAACACCTGCGCTTGCACGGAAGCGCTCGTTCCCGCGACGAGCCAAAAGGGGGATTGAAGAGGGAGCAACAGCAATGTGTACATGTTCTATTAGGGGAGACAATCTCTGTACAATGTGATGCTCATATTTTATGCAAACATAACTGCTCAATCAGGACACGTATACAACACACACAACTGGATGAACACACACAGGGGGGTGACGCCCCCCCACACTCAGGTACAAAATGGTCACGTGACAAGTTCCCGCCTCAGGTACGAAATGGTCACGTGACAAGTTGCCGCCTCAGGTACGAAATGGTCATGTGACAAGTTCCCGCCTTTCCGGACAGTATAAAACAAGCTGACCTGGACACAGAAGTTGTTGTTTCATCTGCTCCCGTCCCGTGTGTATTGGCCGCTATTAAACAACCCAAGATCTTGGCAATAAAGAACCAACTCTAAACTCCACACCTTTGCTTTCCTAGCTCAACAACGGACACGCAACAGTTGATATAAAAAAAAAGTACAACTTGGTCAAATACACGTACGTACTTTTTTTCCCGTAAACAATACGACAATATGACTCTCGTTCAATGTACGAGTTTATATGACCGTTTAAATGTGTGTGCGCATTTTGCCATTGTCGTGTCCGAACTATTAACACGTTTCAAACAGCCCTGATAGCGATAGGGCGGAGGTTGAAGGAGCTGGGAATTAAGTTTAACTTAAAAAATGTTTTGCAATGTAGTAGTAGGGTGATGTAGAGAATGTGGATTTCTTTCTCCTGTTTTGTTTTATGTCCCCTCTAAATATTTTTAAGATTTTAAATATTTAGATTGTGAGCTTCCGCTCTGACCCAGTGTCTGTAACATTAGATGGCGGTAATGCTCCGTCAGGTGGCCAACCGCTGAACAATTCAAAAAGAAGAAGAAACGACACCCTTTGATTGGACAGTAGCCTCATCATTATCCTGCGTTTGAATTTGCAGGAATAAAATTCCCGTCAAAACTACTGCAACGACTTTGGCAAATACTTCCGTCTTAAATAATTGCCTTTGTCGTCCAGTTAAAAAGGAGCGTGCCTTATCAACCTCGGTTTTTAAAACTGGGTTGTCGGTGCGTCTGAAAATCTTTGTGTAATGTTTCCAGCTGATCGAGTCCAGGTTCTTGGCCTCTTGCGTTCTCTGTATGAGCACACATGTACGCTGGAGGAGCTCACAGATAAAATCGTGTTCCGAGAGGGGCACAAACTGGTTCTTGTCGAACAGGCCGACACGGATCTCTTCAAATCCTTCGTAAGTAACGTTTTCGTCGGCTACGACAACGAGCTTCAGCAAGCGCCGAGCTGTCGCCAGGTAAAAAGTGAAAACTATTTCAGAATAAGCAAGTTATTTGTCCATTGCATGACCAATAGTGCATTTCTTTATTGTTTTTGTGACCGGTTAATTGCAGGAAATTCAAAAATAGTTGTAAATTACAATGCAATCAAAGTGAGAAGAATGCTTTTATTGACGTAGCTTAAGCTCAAGATCAAGGGATGCTTTGAGAGTAATTGTCAATTTGTTTTGTATATGTGAAGCCCTTTGAGACTGCTTGTGATTTACGGCTATATAAATAAACTTGACTTGACGTAAACGCTCACTCCATATTTTACATCAATAGGATTTGTGCATTTGAGAGATACCCCTAATTCAAGAACCACGTTAGTCGCACACGGGCCTGTTCCAAAACAATGGGACATTGTGATTTCCTTGGAAAGTTGCGGTCCTCTAGACATTCATACAAATGTGACGAAAATATACTACTAACTGAGAATTATTCGACATAATCAGTACTTTCACATTGATGCATATCATTTTATTACAAATAAGTAAATGTAAATTGAACATATTTGATTGATTGGTTGATTGATATATCTTTATTTTGAACATATTTAAAACAGGAAAATAGGGAAAAATAAATAAAACTAATAACTGTTTAAATTGCCGTATCTAAGTCCATCTAACAAACAAACAACAGTTATTTATTGATGAAGTGTGTGTATAAAATGGACTTTTGCATCAATCAGTTGGCCTACCCAAGAATTAACTGAACTAGCACACTTTTGTTGTTGACCTTTGGAGTATTTAGATGAAACCATGTCACTGATATGTTATTGGGAACTGGAATAACTTGAGTTTATTTTTTTAAATTTTGTTTTACCTAATTATTATTATTATTTTTTAAGTGCTTTGTCCCCTCCACGGCACTCACTCTTCAATAGATGACCAATAGAGTAATATAGTTCTTTATCTTCCATTGCTTTCTACAGATCTGCACATTCGCTGAACTGCTGGCCTTCATTCTGAACAACCTGGCAAGAAAGAACAAGCGCAACATCTTGTCACTCGGCTTCAAACTACCGTTTGTGGACGGGAAAGAGGTTGACAATGACAACTTCAAGTTCCACGGTGAAGCAACTCCGAACATTACCTACCTCAGAACGAGTGAGCTGTGGAACAAAGTGGCTAAGCGTCTCGGCACTGACATCACACGGCACCTGCTGGAGAGCTGTTCTCTGTTTGTGGTGGCGCCGCCGACATGCGCTGTCCAGATAAGCGGCACTCCCATCTACGACAGGGTTTCAAAGATTGTGCACGCCTCCGCCTTTTCTCCTCGATTTAGGAGTTGTGGTAATGCTAGGTCTGTGAAGAATAGATGTGCCGTGAGATTGAAATGGAGGGATTTTCGAGCCTTCCGTGGGAAAAGGAAGAGAGAAAGCAATGAGGATGATGGGGATGAAATAGTGTGTTCTGGAAAGAGGAGGAGACTCACAGAAGCTCACAAAGTCCCAAAGACAGTTGAAGAAGGACACTTTAAGTATGTGGAGACAAGCACTACTGTCTCCAAACAAGCAGCTGGAACAAGCACAGGTCCTATGAAGGGAGCACCTAGTTGGCGATCAGGCGTTTTCCCCCCATTGCCTCCATCTCAGTGTTTTGTCCAAACCTTGTCCTTCCTGTACGGCGGCCGAGGTATGAATGGGTTCCTCCTGAACAGAAAGAGGAAGAGCGCGACGGGCTTGAAAAGTCTGCTGGGCCAGGATGTGGTGAGACTGATCTTCTTTGAGGGGCTGCAGTATCTGAATGGAGTGGAGAGGAAACCCAAGAAGCTCCCTCGTCGCTTTTTTAACATGATCTCCCTTTTTACTCACCTTTTGTCGCAACATAAGAAATATGCCTACAACAGAACTCTGCAGCGCCTGTGCACGCTGATGCACTGCGACTTGGCCCAAGCTGAGTTGAGCTCCCTTTTGCCTAAACACTGTACTCCTCACCAAGTCTACCTTTTTGTACGGGAGTGCCTGTGCGCTGTCGTGCCGTCGGAGCTTTGGGGGTCTGCGGAAAACCGTTCTTGTTTTTTGGCGAGAGTCAAGGGCTTTTTGCGGAGCGGCAAGTTTGACAAGCTTTCAGTTGCGGAGCTGTTGTGGAAGATGAAGGTGAATGATTGTGACTGGTTGAAGATCAGTAAGAAAGGTATGATTAAAGCTGAAATGTGCAAAAAAAGATCTTCAATAACATGGGATTTTTTTGGGGGCTGATTCAACATACTTTGGTTATGCAGGCCGAGTGCCACCCAGTGAGCTCTCATATCGGACCCGGGTGCTCGGACAGCTGCTTGCTTGGCTCCTGGACGGCTACGTCGTTGACCTCGTGCGAGCCTGCTTCTACGTTACGGAATGTGTGGGTCATAAGAACGCCCTTACGTTCTACAGGCATGACGTTTGGGACAGACTGCAGGAGCTGGCCTTCAGGTCTCAAAAAACATCGCACATGTTCAGTGGAGGGGTGGCGTTTCTAATGAAGCTCATGGTCACTCTTTGTCATTGTAGAAGTTACATTTCTAAGGGCCAGTTGGAGGAATTGACTCCGTCTGAGGTGGCAAGCCTCCCCAAAAGCACTGTCACCTCCCGCCTGCGCTTCATCCCAAAGAGAGATAGCATGAGGCCCATTACGCGGGTTTTGGGACAAGATGCCAAATCAAAGGTACCGTAATTTTCGGACTACAAGTTTTTTTTTTTTTTTTTTTCATAATTTGGGTGGGGAGGCAACTTATACTCAGGAGCGATTTATATGTGATTATTTTTTTTTTTTTCACAAATGTTTAAAATTCTAAATCCGCAATGTAGTGAAACCGCGATAAACGAACCGCGATGTAGCAAGGGATTACTGTCATTTGAACTGCAAGTGATGTCACCGGTGCCACGCGGCGGTAGTTTACATAAAGGACAAAGGATTCGATCACGGGATGACGAAGGGCCCCAGGTTTGAAGGATTTAATGATTTGGAGTGACACAAGGTTTGAAAAACGTATTTATATTATAGTTATTTGATGTATTTTTTTTCGTGTATCAACTTGTATATGTTTTTATCGTTACAGTTCAGTAGTTGTTGGCTCGTGGAACTCTTGTTAAATAAAGAGCCGTTTACCCACGTGTTTCCTGGTACTTTGTTAACGCGACAATATAGTTATGTACTAGATCTGTGCGGCGCGCGCGGCGTTGTTGACACAAAGGACGTAGAATTTGATCGATGGATTTAATGATTAGGAGTGACACAGATGGTTTGACAATATTGTTATATGATAGTTATTTGAAATATACTTTATATGTTATTATATGGGTCTGTGATGTCAGCGGCGCGGCGCATATGCGGCACATACGCGGCATTGTTTACATAAAGGACGATCGATGGATTTAATGAATTGGAGTGACACAGATGGTTTGATGAACGTGTTATTTATGTAATACTTATTTGAATAACTCTGAATGTTACGTCAGGCCCGTTCTCAGCTCCTCGTTTGTGTATATGTCACGTTAGCACACCGTATCGTTTAGCCTGTTGTTGCTGGTTCATGTCTGTTCTTGGTGTTGGATTTTAACAAATACATTTGCCCCAAAAGTGCGACTTATACTCCGGAGCGACTTATATGTTGTTGTTTTTTCACTTTATTGTGCATTTTATGGCTGGTGCGACTTATACTCCGGAGCGACTTATAGTCTGAAAATTACGGTACTTTGTTTTTCTTCGAAAATGTCCCCATTTCAAAAATTGTGACAGCCCCCCCCCCACCCAATCCCTGTTTTTAGGCCTACCGAAAGGACATCCGTAACCTGAAGGATGTCTTGCGGGCCTGTGTGCAGTCCAATCCGTCCCACCTTGGTTCCACAGTCTGGGATATGACTGAAATCCACAAAGTGTTGTCCACTCTTCTCCCAGACCGGAAGGACCACATACGGAAGCTTTACTTTGTTAAGGTTGTACAAAAGCTGGATAAAGTCAATGTGAACTGTAATGTCTTTTTTCCATCGACAGCAAGTGGCAAAATGGCCGCCCCCTGAGATGGTTAAAATACAAATGATTGTAAATAAATGTTTTGGGTTGACGACCCCTTTACTACTGCCATCCTTCACATTCTTCCTTTAAGATGGACGTCAGCGGAGCGTACGAGAGTCTGCCTCATAAGAAACTTCTTCATATGGTCCGCGAAGTTCTATCGCCTGTCCAACACAAGACCTTTGTCACGCACTGCTATGCCAAGATCTGGGCAAATTCTATTGAGGGGCTCAAGAAGTCTTTTCTTAGACAGGTACAAAGACAGGTTCCTTTAAAAAAAATCTTCTATCCAGTCCGAGAGTTTTGTTTTTCTCCTCCTTTTGCAGGGAGAATTTTTGGTGGATGACAGGAAGGGCATCAAAGACACCATGATTGACCTTGCGATTGCACTCCAAAGAAGCAACAAAGTTCACCATGCCATCCTGGTGGAGCAGGTTGGGACGGCATCCTCGGATAGATCTCTACATTATCAGCTATTTTAAGATATTTTAGATTTTTTTTTTCACTAATTTGAGTTACCTTCCAGCAGTATTCGCAAGACATTCGCGTCGGAGACATGCTTCAGGTCTTCAACCAAATGTTGACAGGCAGTCTTTTACGCTTTGGAAACAAGTAAGTTTTGAACTTTAGTCATAGCACGGGAGGGCATGTCACAGCTCTGGACCTGGGCCCTTTTAGACTGTATCGTCGACTTCGCGGGATTCCCCAGGGGTCCGTCGCATCCGCTATGCTCTGCTGTCTCTGCTATGGTCACATGGAGAACACCCTGCTCAAAGGCGTGGTCGGAGCCAAAGGGTACGAGGGTCCCAACATTACGGCGTTAAGTCCGAATTCGGCTCTCATTGCCGCCGAAGAAACAAAACTCGTGAAGAGGGGACCTGTACTTTAATAGCAGATGTAGTAATACATTTGAGCAGGAGAGGGCAGCATGTTGAACCTGCTCCACCCCCCCCTCTGTTGCTTCCAGACGATTGATGAGATTGATGGATGATTTCCTTCTGATCACGCCCTACCTACACGAGGCACAAAATTTTTTCAAGTATGACTCCATGGAATACAGTTGTTTTTAATTGCATCTCTGACTCAAAAATCAGTTCATGTGAAGTTTGAGTGAGAGATTGTCATTCACCCAATTTTTTTGTGTTCAGGGTTTTGATGGCCAGCGTCCCACAGTATGGCCTGGTGGTCAACCCGCAAAAGGTGCTGGTCAATTTTCCTCTACCGCAAAGTCTGGATCCACAGCGTGCCGTCCGCATCCTTAACAACTGTCTCCTCTTCCCTTGGTGCGGGCTGTTGTTAGACACGTCCACGCTTGACGTCTATAAAGATTACTCCAGGTGAAGCCGCTGTTCAGCTGTAAATAATATATCATAGTTCTTTTTTGTTCTCAGATTAGTCATTGTGCTTTTACTGCTCTTTTATGGTCTGCATGTGTGTGCGCAAGCCCGCGCGCTGCTCACTGAGCACATTTGAATGATTTGACTCTTTGCTCTCCTCGCGTCACAGTTACTCGGGCATGTCTCTGCGCCACAGTCTTACTATCTATCTATCTATCTATCTATCTATCTATCTATCTATCTATCTATCTATCTATCTATCTATCTATCTATCTATCTATCTATCTATCTATCTATCTATCTATCTATCTCCTCAGTGTGTGTATAAATGTATGTGTACACTCAAAAAAGATGCTCAATGAGCAGATTTGGGTGATTTCACTTTTTCCTCTCCTTGCATAACAGATACTTGGGCATGTCTCTGCACCACAGCCTCACTTTCTCCTCGGTGTGTGTATAAATGTGTGCACACACAAAAAAAAAAGATGATCACTGAGTTGATTTGCACGATTTGACTCTCTCCTTTCGTTGCGTCACAGATACTCGGGCCTGTCTCTGCGCCACAGCCTCACTTTGCGCAATGTCCCCTCAGCCGGGAAGCAAATGAGGATGAAATTGATGCAGATCCTCAGATTGAAGTGCCACCCCCTGTTCTTGGACCTTAAGGTCAGTCACCAAGTCATTGAAGTTTCCATGTTACAGAAGCCACTAAATGGGATCACTCATGAATTATGTAATACTTTGCTTTTGGTATATCGACCTGTTTTTTTCAAGTAACTTTGGTCTACAATGCCACTGAATAAATTGTTTTGTGGTACTTTCTGTGAAAAGGTTTTCTAGCCAGTGCTCACGTAGGCCCCACGTGACCCACAGGCATTTTGTTGCCCACACCATACTAACATTCCATTTTATTTATATTTTTACATTGTCATTATTATCAAATTACTTTTTTGTGTGTGTGCAGACAAATTTGGTGACAGCTGTCTACAAAAACCTCTATGAATTGGTTTTCCTCCAGGCACTCAGGTCAGGACTTAGCCCAGATGACTTGTCAAGTTTTATTCACGTTCTTTTGCATGTGGATGCCATTTTTCAACGTTGTTGAATTTATTTATATTTATACACTGCTCAAAAAAATTAAAGGAACAGTTTTTTTCAGGGTATGGCATGAATTCAAATAAACTTTTCTGATAAGGGTTGGTCAGGCACGTGGCAGAGGGGGTTGTTAATCACTTGTAGCTACATTGGTGTTGATGGAATTAACAGGTACACTAGAGGGGCAACAACAAGATGGTCCCCAAAACAGGACTGGTTTTGGAGGTGGAGGCTATTTCAAGCGCCTCCCTCTTGATCTTTTTTAACTGTTTTTCCACAAGTGTTGGCTTTAGCAAGAGTCATTATCACGACTGGAAGCATGAGGCGATTTCTTAACCCTCCTGAAGTTGCGCAGATTGTCCAACTCCTCCAGGATGACACATTCATGCGTGCTGTTGCAAGAAGATTTGATGTGTCTCCCAGTACAATCTCCAGAGCATGGGGGAGATTCCAGGGGACAGGCAGTTACTCTAGGAGAGCTGCACAGGGCCGTAGACGGTCCTCATCCCATCAGCAGGACCGATATCCGCTGCTTTGTGCAAGGAGGAACAGGTTGAGCACTGCCGGAGCCCTACAGAATGACCTTCAGCAGGCTACTGATGTGAATGGTTTTCCCCAAACAGTCAGAAACAGACTTCACGAGGGTGGCCTCAGTGCACGACGTCCTGTAGTGTGCCCTATGCTCACTACTCAGCACCGTGGAGCTCGATTGACATTTGCCATAGAACACCAGAATTGGCAAGTCCGCCACTGGCGCCCTGTGCTTTTCACAGATGAGAGCAGGTTTACCCTGAGCACCTGTGATAGACGTGAAAGGGTCTGGAGAAGCCAAGGAGAGCGCTATGCTGCCTGCAACATCATTCGGCATGACCGGTTCGGTGGTGGGTCAGTGATGGTCTGGGGAGGCCTTTCCATGGAGGGACGAACAGACCTCTACAGGCCAGAGAACGGCAGTCTGACTGCCATTAGGTATCGGGATGAAATCCTTGCACCCATGGTCAGACCCTACGCTGGTGCAGTAGGTCCTGGGTTCCTCCTGATCCACGACATCCCCGGCCTCATGCGTTGTCAAGCATGCATACAAGCATGTAGGGGCTACACTAGATATTGAAAAGAGTTTTGAATTGCAGAAATTGAATTTAGGCAAAATGGACGAGCCTGCCACATCATTTTTTCCCTTTGATTTTAGGGTGTCTATATACTGAGCCCTCTGTAGGCTGAAAACCTTTATTTCCATCAAAAGATGTGGCATCCTTTTGTTCCTGAGACATTAAACTGTCCATATAAGTATAGATATCCAACTTTTTTTTTTTCACCATTGAAATCTGATGTGTTTTCAAAGTGTTCCTTTAATTTTTTTGAGCAGTGTATTTATATAGCACTGTGGTAATTGTACATCTATTTTTATGCTCGAAAGCCAACGAGTGACCACTTCCTCTCTTAGCCTTGACCAAATACAAGTAAAAGGGCTACTTACCGTAATTTTTGGACTATAAGTCGCGTTTTTTTTCATAGTTTGGGTGGGGGGTGGGCAACGTATACTGAGGAGCGACTTATGTGAATTTTTTCAAAAATTTTCAAAATAAAAAAAAAAAGAAAGGGAAACCGCTTTAAACGAACCGCGATGTAGCAAGGGATTGCTGTAATTTGAATTTCAAGTGACGTCAGCAGCCCGGCAGTTGTTTACATAAAGGACAAAGATTCGATCACGGGATGACAAAGATGACGAAGGGCCCCACGTACTACCGGCATCATTTGCGGCTTTGTTTGTAAGTGACACGAAGGTTGAAGAGTTTGAAGGATTTAATGATTTGGACTTGACGGAGCTCTCTTTTTCACCTCCGTGGATGGAAGTCGGGGGCCGGCCCTCGGCCGGGTGGCTGTCCGGGGACGGTGGATGGGGCTCGGACATGGCTTTTATACACGCCCGGTGCTTTTTTATGGAGCGCTCTTCCACCTCCGTGGCTGGAAGTTCACTAGAACTTTAAACTCTTGTTAAATAAAGAGCCGTTTACCCAACCCACGTCTTTGTTTGTACATTGTTAACGCTACAATGTAATTTATATACTAGATCTGTGGAATAATGACGAGGCTGACGTCAGGGCCCACGCGCGGCGTTGTTGACAAAGGACGAGGAATTTGATCAATGGATTTAATGATTTGGAGTGACACAGATGGTTTGATAATGTTGTAATATGATAGTTATTTGAAATATACTTTATATATCGTTTATATGGGTCTGTGGAATAATTAGAAATGCAAATCACGACGAGTCCGATGGCACGCGTACGCGGCATTGTTTACATAAAGGACGATCGATTGATTTAATGAATTGGAGTGCCACAGATGGTTTTATAAACGTGTTATTTATGTAATAGTTATTAGAATAACTCTGAATGTTACGTCGGGCCCATTCTCAGCTCTTCATTTGTGTTTGTCACGTTAGCATACCTATCGTTTAGCCTGTTGTTGCTCGTCCACGTCTGTTCTTGGTGTTGGATTTTGACGAATAAATTTGGCCCAAAAGTGCGACTTATACTCCGGTGCGACTTATATATGAATTATTATTATTATTATTATTATTATTTAAAATATACTTTATATATCGTTTATATGGGTCTGTGGAATAATTAGAAATGCAAATCACGACGAGTCCGATGGCACGCGTACGCGGCATTGTTTACACAAAGGACGATCGATTGATTTAATGAATTGGAGCGACACAGATGGTTTTATAAACGTGTTATTTATGTAATAGTTATTAGAATAACTCTGAATGTTACGTCGGGCCCATTCTCAGCTCTTCATTTGTGTTTGTCACGTTAGCATACCTATCGTTTAGCCTGTTGTTGCTCGTTCATGTCTGTTCTTGGTGTTGGTTTTTGACGAATAAATTTGCCCCAAAAGTGCGACTTATACTCCGGTGCGACTTATATACGTTATTTTTTTTTCACTTTATTGTGCATTTTATGGCTGGTGCGATTTATACTCCGGAGCGACTTATAGTCCGAAAATTACGGTAATCACTTTCTACTGTAAGCAGAGAAGTAATTGAATTGACGTTCAGCACATTAAGCAAAGATTTTTGTTGCCCTTTTTCGTTTTTTAGATTCCATATATGTGCCCAGAGTTTACCCTTTGGCCAAACGGTTGCAAAGAACCCTTTCTACTTTCTGCAGATGGTATGGGATATGGCTCATTACACCAGTCATCTCATCAGCCAAAGCAACAAAGGTTTTCCACTCAGATATATTGGATTCCATTTCAGGTTAACTATCACATTATGAGTTTGTTTTTTTTGGTGGTTATGCGTGTTTTGAACTTTAAGGCTACGAGGCACAGGGTTCTCTTGTGCCGGACGAGGCAGTGGAGTTGCTTTTCTGCCTTTCATTTTCACTGGTGTTATCGCAACATCGCGCTGCATACAAGGGGATGGGTTTCCATCTGCAGAAACGTACGTGCCCCTTGGTAAACCATGGAAATATTCAGCATGTTTGATAGCTATTCTCATCAGAGAAATTATTGTCTGATTCTTACAGGCAAGCGCAGTCTGGAGCGTCGTCTGGGAGGTTTGCAACTGGGTTGGGTGAAACAGGCGGCCAAGCCCTGTGGCATTCTTGGCCAGTTAAATCTAAAAGGTGTTCTGTTAAAAAAAAAAAAAAAAAAAAAAAAAAATAGCCGCAAGGGTTGCTGGCCATGACAAAATACCTTGAATTGCCTTACTAGTGAAAACAAAGATGTGTTCTATGGTCTCTGCTGCCACCTAACGTTATCTTTTAGTAGTGTCTGATGCAACGACAGCAAATGTACAGTATTTGCGAGGGATTGCCTGAGTCTGAGTGACTGTTGTGTAGGCTACATAGCCGTGTCATGTATTGTATCTCACTGGAAACTTCATGAATAACATTTGCAGTCTTTTGAGATTCAATACAAAATATGTAATAAACTTGATGAATGAAAAATACCCATTCAAATCTAAAATACAGTACAAGTTTTTTCCCAGTAATGGTTTTGCCCAATTTTGAAACCTTACCAATGGAACCAAATTCTTTTGCATCCCACAACGATAGTTCAATATTGAGCATATGGCTGTCATATGCCAAAGAACTATCATAGAATGATAATCATACTTTTTGTGTCCATGAACAGCATGGAAGAGGCTGAGGCATTCTGTCGCAGAGGAATTTAGGTTTGTATCTATATTGGGCATTAACAAAAATAACCTTATAATTGCATAACATCAGGGAGAATTTCAGAAAGCAGCTTTGGTGAAAAATATTTTAAAATTTAAAACAGGGAATTTCTAGTTCCAACAAGAGAGGCAGGTGAAACTCTGAGACACTCACCATGACTACTGACACTGAAGCAAACCTGCCCCCTACCATAAGAAACCCTGAGTTTAGTCTGCTTCTTCCCTTCTGCCTTACCCATTTGAAAATCAACCACAAATGATTTTGTTTTCATTATGTCTTTATTCCCTATAGATACAAAGGCAAGTCAGTCTTGGTACCATTGTGCAAACAATTAAAACACTCCTGCTTTGACACTGCACCCACCTCAGCTGGCGGTTGGGCAACTGAATTTCTAAATAGGTCTTCTGGAGGTGGAGGTGTATCTTTTCATTGTCATTTTTTTTATTTTTTTTATTTGTCTGATGAGGTTCTGTTGGTCGAATTCATTCGCTGGCAACTGCTAAAACATGAGGGTGACACTGAAATTCTTCAGTCCCAAATGCTGAATCAATGTCAGTGGGTAGAGTGTCCGCCCTGAGACTGGAAGGTTGTGGATTCAAATCCCGGCCGGGTCATACCAAAGACTATAAAAATGGGACCCATTGCCTCCCTGCTTGGCACTCAGCATTAAGGGTTGGAATCGGGGGGTTAGATCACCAAATGATTCCCGAGCGCGGCACCGCTGCTGCTCACCCCCAGGGGATGGATCAAAATCACACTGGGATGGGTTAAATGCAGAGGACAAATTTGTGACGATCATTGGGACTTTAACTTTAAATACTCAAACGTCCACCCTTGCGCCCCTCAATTGTGCATTCCTAATGAGGAAGGGTTCGTTTCACTCCTGTGGGATAGCACCTATACGAAAGAAAATATGATTGATGAGAACCATTTTTACACCAAGTATGCAAAGATTTGCGTTTATTAAATGCACAGATGGGTGCAATTTGAGTTTGGCGTTCACTTAGTCCGAAATTTCCCCCTTGGTCGTCTTTCTGGTTTTTTTGCGGCTGCAGCAGTGTTACTTTTTCATGAGAACAGACTTGGTGTCCTTCTACGACGTCATTAAAATCTACATTTCAATGAACGAAGTACGCGGATCGAATTTTCTTCATGGTTACCATGCTGAATCAAGTTATCAGTGCTCCATTGATGATGTCTTCTTTAATGATAGATGTGCACGCGCTAAACACAAGGTTAACCAACTCTGAGTTAATTTACATAATTCATGTTAGCTCTTCTGGAACCGTGTGGTCAGAGTTTCCCATTGCATGGTAAATCACCCTCGAGTTTTACAATTAGGACTCAGTTTGCTGAGCCATGGAACATCCCCTCTCGGGAACATACACCCTGTGTCCAAATTCACAGGTTGCGTACTCCGAAGTTGGTGTTGGCTCGTGAGTGAATGATTCGTTCAGAAGAACGAATCTTTTCAATGAACGAGAGTGAACGAATCACTTCCTAAAGACTCTGAGTGATTGATTTGTATTTCCAGTTCATCGTGAGAACGGATCAGTGAGGGATGTTCTCATGAACAGGAATGCCGTTTCGTTCGTTGGTGAACGGGAAATCCAATTCACGACTCGTTCGTGAACGGGAAGTTACGTCACTGACTCGTAAAGTCCCTCCTCCATCTAACGCTCGCTGGCGCTGCTGATTGGTCTTCACGAGTGTGTGAGTGTGTGAGTGTGTGTGTGTGTGTGTGTGTGTGTGTGTGTGTGTGTGTGTGTGTGTGTGTGTGTGTGTGTGTGAGTGTGTGTGTGAGTGTGTGTGTGAGTGTGTGCGAGAGTGTGCGAGAGTGTGCGAGAGTGTGCGAGAGTGTGTGAGTGAGACAGACAGACAGACAGCATTGCTGCTATGCCATTGCCAGCTGACACGCTATGCCAACACTGATGTTTTAATTTTGTATTTGTTGGCTTGTAGTTCATGGTGTTATTATACCGAATGTGTTTGTGTTTTAATAAAAGGTTGAAAAAAAAACTGTTATGCCGACATATGTTATTTGGGGGGGCACTAACTCATAAAACTACGTAAAATACATACATATTGTCATATAAAGCTGTTAACCAAATGTCTGATTTTTATGTTTTAATAGGCGAATATAAAAACAAGGAATAAAACACAAGACAAGTCCATCCATCCATCCATCCATCCATCCATCCATCCATCCATCCATCCATCCATCCATCCGCATATCCGGGGTTGGGTCGCGGGGGCAGCAGCTTTAGAAGGGACTCCCAGACTTCCCTATCCCCAGCCACTTCATCCAGCTCATCCCAGTGGATCCCAAGGCTTTCCCAGGCCAGCCAAGAGACATAGTCTCTCCAGCGCATCCTGGGTCATTCCCGGGGTCTCCTACCGGTGGGACATGCCCGAAAGACCTCCCAAGGGCGGTGTCCAGGAGGCATCCTGATGAGATGCCCGAGCCACCTCTCTGGCTCCTCTCAACGTGGAGGAGCAGCGGCTCCACTCCGAGTCTCTCCCGGATGATCAAGCTCCTCACCCTATCTCTAAGGAAGAGCCCAGACACCCTGCGGAGGAAACTCATTTCGGCCGCTTGTATCCTGGATCTCGTTCTTTCGGTCACGACCCATAGGTCGTGACCATAGGTGAGGGTAGGAGCATAGATCGACCGATAAATCTCATCCCCGATCCAGAGAGGGCATTCCACTCTTTTCTGACCGAGGACCATGGACTCGGATTTGGAGGTGCTGACCCTCATACCGACCGCTTCACACTCTGCTGCGACCCGCTCCAGTGAGAGCTGGAGATCACGGCCTGAAGAAGCCAACAGCACCACGTCATCTGCAAAAAGCAGCGACTCGATGCTGAGGTCCCTAAACCGGACCCCCTCAACGCCTCGGCTGCGCCTAGAAATTCTGTCGATAAAAGTTATTAACAGAACTGGTGACACAGGGCAGCCTTGGAGGAGTCCAACCCTCACTGGGAACGAATCCGACTTACTGCCGGAAATGCGGACTAAACTGGCATCGGTGATACAGGGACCAAGCCGCCCTTATCAGTTGGCTCGGCAGCCCATACTCCCAAAGCACCCTCCACAAAACCTCCCGAGGGACACGGTCGAACGCCTTCTCCAAGTCCACAAAACACATGTGGACTGGTTGGGCGAACTCCCATGAACCTTCAAGGATCCTGCCGAGGGTGTAGAGCTGGTCCACTGTTCCACGGCCAGGACGAAAGTCACACTGTTCCTCCTGAATCCGAGGTTGGACCTTCCGACGGACCCTCCTCTCCAGCACCCCTGAATAGACACTACCAGGGAGGCTGAGGAGTGTGATTCTCCTGTAATTGAAACACACCCTCCAGTCCCCCTTCTTAAAGAGGGGAGCCACCACCCCAGTCTGCCAATCCAGAGGCACCGACCTGATGTCCACGCAATGTTGTAGAGTGTCAGCCATGACAGCTCCACAACATCCAGAGCCTTTAAGCTGGCGCCCTGCCACCGAGGAGTTTTTTAACTACCTCAGTGACCTCGATCCCAGAGATTGGAGAGTCCGCCTCAGAGTCTCCAGGCCCTGCTTCCACAATGGAAGGCGTGTCGGTGGAATTGAGGTCTTCGAAGTATTCTCCCCACCGACTCACAACATCCCGAGTCGAGGTCAGCAGCACACCATCTCCACTGTAAACAATGTTGACTGTGCACTGCTTCCCCCCTCCTGAGACGCCGGATTTTGGACCAGAATTTCCTCGAATCCCTCCGGAAGTCATTCTCCATGGCCTCGCCAAACTCCTCCCATGCCCGGGTTTTTGCCTCAGCAACCGCCGAAGCCGCGTTCCGCTTGGCTGTTAGAGATGTTCTGACTAACTTATTTTGCAAGAACCACACGAGACCCTTTAAGCACTTGCAAGTGGAGAGCTTGTCCGTTACTGTAGATACAGCAATGTTCGAACAGACTCGGCCGTTAGTCTCTTACAAGAGCATATTTATTGAGAACAAGTAGGGTGGGGGTGACATTTGACATGTGTGGTGGTCACTTCAGCAAATGGTTAATCAGTGCAGAGGGTCCCAGTTGGTGGTCACCTCAGCAAATAGTCAACCAGTGCAGAGGGTCCCAGTTTATTGTTTTACGAGGTCGTGGAAAAAAAACCTAGTGGAGCATTCCAGATGACTAACTAAACAAGGATGTTTCCACACCATTTGGAAAGTTTCAACAACTGAATGGTTAAACTTTTCAGAGTCAAGGAAAGGTAAAAGGTTCAAACAAAGTTCATCATTCTAGTCTACATCCCAACATAATCATACGATCAAGATAGTTTATAAACCCTAACATTGGCCATGGAATTGGCCTAACATCACGCAAAACATAGACTGATTGTCATTCATACAGGAATTTATTCATTGAACATATTTTTTATAGTAGCAAACCAATTGTCAATTTACAGCTCTGTTGGAAAACTTAGTTAGGCCAAAAATATCAAATTAATCCATCAATACCAAAATGCATTCTTCATGCAATTAACACTAAAATTATTGAATAAATGAGGATATACAGGTAATAAACATTCTTCTGCACAAACTGGGGCTGGTTCCCACCATCAAAAACGTTTTTTAAAAAATAGTGGAAAATAATTCTCAAATGTGTGAGTCTGCAAGTGCTGAAACATGAAAATACGAGGTATATTTTTCACTATACTGCTTGTTGTAGCTAATTTCTTTGACTCCAATTTGAAGACTGACTCCATCCGTCCGTCCGTCCGTCCGTCCATCCGTCCATCCATCCATCCATCCATCCATCCATCCATCCATCCATCCATCCATCCATCCATCATCCTGCTTGTCGTGGGTGTGCTGGAGACTATCCCAGCAGTCATCGGGCAGTAGGCGGGGGACACCCTGAACTGGTTGCCAGCCAATCACAGGGCACCCAGAGACGAATAACCCTCTGCACTTGCACTCACTCCTACGGACAACTCGGAGTGCTCAATCAGCCTGCCATGCATGTTTTTGGGATGTGGGAGGAAACCGGGGAGAACATGCAAACTCCACACAGGGAGGGCCAGATCTGTAATCAAACCCACACCCTCTGAGCGGGCGTGCTAATCATATTTTTAATTCAAATTATATATATCCTCTATATACGGAGTTGAACAAGCATTGGGTGGAACACTGACTGATCCAACTTCATGTAATGCTACAGAAATTCAAGATGCTGCAGGTTATCTAAAATGGTGTACAGGTATTCTTTGGTCTCTCTCTTGCCCCACATGGTCTTCCACCTTCTGTAAAATGTAAATCCCATTCCTCCTCACCTGCTGTAAAAAAAAATCATTATTCCATCAAAGACACATTTGGCACTTCAGTATTAAACCTAATGGTGGTTCTATACGACTTAAAAATTAAACGATTCATAGTCGTGGGGAAGACATTGACTTTTAGTAAACACTGTCTATAATGCACCAATTAGCGCCTACTCTTGAAGCCATATTTGTTAGCTCGATAGCTGTAAATATGTGTCCTGCGTATTAAACCGCAAGAGATCCTTACACAGGATTATTTAGGTGACCTTGTATCTGAATACAAGGTCACCTAAATAATCCTGTGTAACAATTGTTGATGTCTAAAATGCTTTGCCTTTCATTGTATGTACTGTAGTTTTTGTTCTGCTTGTAAACCTACAGATGTAAGTGATGGAAATTTGTGATGGAGCGCAAATTACATTTTGTCTAATGAATTACCTGGTGGGAGGACATTTTCTCTGAAGTACTGGCTCATGCTGATGTTGCCAGCTGGTCGATACTGCCCAACAACAAAAACCTTGTTGCCATCTGTGGCCATCCCGATTCCCAGTTGTGTGCTTGCTTTCCACACAATCTGAGTAAAATGACCTATAGGGGAAAACATGCAAAACATCTTAAAGTTGTTTTGCTGCACCTTCGGCATTACCCAATACTTTGTTAGCGACAACTATACAATCTGATAGAATACAATTCGAAAAGGTGGGATGTCAAAAATTGCTCAGTCAGTATTGTTTTTTGTGTGTCTATTGTATACAGACTGACACACACTCTGATTAAGCTATAGTCATTGAGTGTTTAGGCACGTGTACATGCACAACAAACGACATAATGTTTACTGTTGTTTTTTTTATTGATTTTTATGGCAGTAATAAGTAATATCAATTTCTGATATTTTACCTGTGTTGCCACTAAATCCTGGGTTGCTCCAGCTGTATTTCTTAATTTCATCATACCATGAATCTACTGCTTCTTTGCCTAGACAAGACAAACATTCTCACGTGACAATTCCGTAAAATCATACAATTGATCCGTTAATCACTGCAAGGGTGTCAAACTCATTCTTATCGTGGGCCACTTCGTAGTTGCAGCTTCCCTTAGAGGGCCGTTATGACAGTGACATCAAATAAATGTTAAATGTTTGTCATATTACGTAATACATATACAGGGGTCCTCGGTTTACGACGTCCTCGAGTTAAGTTGTTTCGTGTTTACGACACGCGTCTCATATAATATTTTATATGATTATATTATTTTGGGGGATTTCATCTCATTTATTTAAAGTCTTTTTGTCGACCTAAGCAGTTTTGCGTCGTATGCATCTACTAGGGAACTAGTTGGAAGGAGCAGCGGAAGAATACGCTGCGAAAGAGGACAGAGGAAGACGGCGTTACCGATCCTCCAATACTCCACGTCTGACAGTCTCAAAATCTAAACTCAAATCCTTTGGTGAGAGAGCCTTCTCCTGCACAGCACCCCGACTCTGGAACTGTCTCCCTCAGTATGTCTATGACTCACCCACACTTCCCATATTTAAGTCCCGTCTAAAAACCTACCTTTTTACTCAAGCCTATGACCTCCCCTACCCATAACTGGTGTCCTCTTCTTAACTTTATCTCATTGTCTCTTCCCCGTCCCCGTCCCCCCCTGTATGTCTTTGCCTTGTTCCCTGTAAGCGTCTTTGGGTTTTTGAAAAGCGCTATACAAATTTCATGAATTATTATTATTATTACGATTACAGTCCAACTGTTTTGGACTGTTGCTTCGTCTCTCTCGCTTGTGTTATCGTTTTTGTTATTATTTTCGTTATGGTATTATGGTTTTATTACTGTTCTGCCTATTATTTTATTACTTTACGGTTTCATTTTATTGCTATTTTTACTGTTTTATTACTGATCCGAACGGATCAACGTCACAAATTGAGGACCCCCTGAACACAACCAATTGTTAGATTACTATAATCAGAAATAATATTTTCTTCAATTGTTGTTCAAATTACTATAAAAAAGTAATAACTAAATCGAAATAACCGAATAGTAATACATTTGGCAAGGATCATGCGAGTTGACATGATTTGCTTTCGCGGGCCATATAAAATGACATGACGGGCCGGATCTGGCCCCGGGCCTTGAGTTTGGCATTTATGCATTAATGTGTAACAATTTGCATTATTGGGTAACATGAAGTCCTCAAGAACAACATGTGCTAAATCTCGTGAACGCTTGTCAAAGTGTTTTAAGTTGGAAATACACCTGTTAGTTTAAAGGGTGCCGAACTCCACTTGTAGAAAATATTCTCTCCATCATCGCTGCCACTGTGCTGTGCAACACCCAAAGCCAACAAGCGATCCGCCCATCTCTGAGCCGCCGCATTCAGCTCACTGTTAAGAGTCATAGGTGGTGTGTTGTGCCGTGCTCTGTAGGCATTGTGAGCTTCCAGGAACTCCTGTTGAAAGCTTTCATCTGCTAATCAAATTATAAATTAGCTCTATTGCTGAGGCTGGCATAGCTGGATGAATTATGCCTAAAAGAAGAGTGCACTCACCTGCCATTGTGTCTGATGTTACAAGGCTGGAAAGGTAAAACAAGAATGCAGTTAAAAAACAAACCACATAGCTATTTTTACATAAAGTATAGAACAAGGAAGAAAGGATACTGTCAGTGCATTAGTCCTAGTCTGGTGATGACAACATGAAAACGTACATGTCAAACAGCCGCCAATGCAAATTGCCTCTGGAAAAATGACTAGCTCAGATTAAGTTCCTTTGCTGTCTTACATATGTCTGTCTTGATGTTTATATACTAGAGATGTGGAGGCGGAGACAGACACCCAGCCTTTTTTGTTATTACCTCAGTGGGATCAACTGCTTTGCAGCTTGTTCTGTTTCAGACGTTTCTGTTTTGTAACTCGGTTCACAATATACCTATAAAGTTCATCAAATAATATGTGGGATACCCTGATGTGCATACTTTGTACTATATTTATTTGCATGTGGTTGGGACAACCGCAGATCAAAACAAGTTTAGTGGCTTTGTCTGGGCTCCGCCTCTGTTAGTCTTTCACAAGTACATCCAAGCTCACTGACTACTAAACAACACATTTTGACAAACAATATCATGCGGACACACACAGATGAATGAAGATAACATAACAAGCAGGTTGCATCATAAACCGCTACAAAATGAAGATGTCACAACAACCAGGTTGCAACATAAACTGCTGCAAAAGAAAACCCCAGTTCTTCATATCATCCTGGAGTAGTTGGGTTGTAGGTGCATTGAGCATGCTAAAACTCGAATGTACAGAACATTCCAAGACACCTGGCTCTCAATAATTCACTTTAATCACACTGTACTAAATGCTTATACTGAGAATATAGCATTAGGAACTCACTCTCCTTGTGGAAAACTACCCAAGGTAGAAATTAATTATTGAAAAAAAAGTACAATTATGAAACAATTAAAAATGATTATGTACAGAACATTCCAAGACACCTGGATCTCAATAATTCACTTAAATGACACTGAACTAAGTGCTTATACTGAGAATATACCAGTAGGAACTCTCCCTGAGGAAAACTACACAAGGTTGAAATTATTAAAAACAATTAAAATTATGAATTCTCTTCACATTCAGTCTTTTGATACATACATCTTCTATTCTGCATAACTGCATCCATTATAAATGCAACAAGGTTTTGTTATGTCATTGTTTTTAGATAGTTGGCAGGATTACACAATAATTTTCCCTAAAACATTTTGGAAGGTGTGAAGCATGTGATTGGCTCACCGTCAATTATACCTGTACAGAATTGAGAATTGGCCTGCTTTGTCCGAGATGGTATATTCTAAATCTGGTAAATGTAGTATTTAAATATTTAGATCCATTCAATTGCAAGCAATTTACAATTTGTCAGATCTTCCATGAAGGTGTTTGACAATGACGCCTAATTCACACTGGGTGCGGAAAGGCTGTGGAGCGGTCTTCTGCAGAACGCCGCAAGGAATAGAAAGCATTGGAGTCGAGTCAATTCACACTGGCTGCAGTCTGCCATAAATTGGAACGCTTTCTTTTGGTGGGGTGGATGTCTTTTTACCTCCACCTTTTCACGTCATTCACGGGAGAGGCACGGATTCTAATATCGTTTCCTGGCTTGGTTTGTTACATTCTGTTGTCACTTTTCGTCTTAAATGTTGACCAATCATCAAAATTTAGATGCTCATTCCTGTCCACCTCATTAAATGTGAGATCAAATGTAAACGTGTTGGAGTGCTTCAGTTTAGCCACAGAGGTCAGCTGAGCAAAATTTCAAAGTTGTCTTTAGAAATATTGAGCATGTGAGAATAGTGCAATGCATACAATGGATGAAAGGATCGATGGATGAACGGAATTAGGAGCACCAGATTTCCAACAATGAGGGCGACCCTTCAACCGAGACTGAGAACCACATTTTCAGATAGGTGGTGGATGGTGTACAACCGTAGGTGGAAAATTAAGTCACACTAAACCTTACAGATTGGAATTTTATATGTAATGACCTACAATATGAACAATTGAGATATCAAAAAGTCTCTCAGAACACATTATGTTGATCCATGTTATTTATTTACAGTGATATTGAATAGACAGTTTCCAGTCCCTTCCGTGATACCCTCCAATACATGGAGGGAGGGAGGCGTGTCTATATTAATATTTTTCAATTCTGTGATTCCTCCCTTCCTTCCTGTACTTTGTGCAAAAGGTCTCTCAGAACACATTATGTTGATCCATGTTATTTTGACATGATTAGTAAAGTATTTACAGCGATTTTGAATGGACAAATAGTTTCCAGTCCCTACTGTCATACCCTCCAAGATATGGAGGGAGGCGTGACTATATTAATATTTTTCAATACTGTGATTCCTCCCATGCTGTACTTTGGGCTCTCTTGCATAAAAAGTCCCATTAGATGCTGTGGGTGGACTGGAGCCTATCCCAGCTGCCTTTGGGAGAGAGGCAAGGTACGCTTGACTGAACGCCAGCCAATCGTAGGACCCATATAAATAAAACCATTCACACTCATATTCACACCCAAGGACAATTTAGAGCAGGGGTCTCACACTCAACTTATGCGTGGGCCACTGGAGATACAGTCAGGGTGTGTCTGAGCAACGTCAAAAATTCCATCAGGTCAGAACAGTAACAGTTCTTCAGAATGTGAACAGGATTGGAGGGAGATCCGGTCCTCTCTCACCACTCTCAATCCTTTGCATATTCCTCAGCAAGTCTATTTGTGTAATGATTTCTGAGCACCGCAACATTCTTTGTGCATTTAAGACATGCTCAACAAAATTCAACATTCCGTCTCCTGTTTTTCTTGAAGTTGGTAGTTGTCATTGCCGAACTTCACCTTCTGGTAGGTTTGAAAAAGACAAAAGCTGGGACTTGGTGATAAGATATCTTTTCTTTGTCTGTATTTTCCTGAACGGGATCCAACGGGAACGAGAATTTTCCAAGTACATCCATTGCCTGAGCTATCGTAGCCCATTAGTGATCGAAAAACACACGCGCACAAACACTAAATGCCGAGGCAAACATGACAAAAGCCCAGGTACACATGG
Organism: Syngnathus leptorhynchus; assembly: GCF_054491065.1. Classification (NCBI taxonomy): domain Eukaryota; kingdom Metazoa; phylum Chordata; class Actinopteri; order Syngnathiformes; family Syngnathidae; genus Syngnathus; species Syngnathus leptorhynchus. Next base: position 4,177,846 of record NC_141198.1, on the reverse strand, counting down.
CAAAAACATCGGTGCCGTACTAACATTTAAACTTCAATATCAGTTAGGAGGCAGCAAAATATCATCCTACAGACTGGAAATGGCTCCCGGGTCATGATTTTGGGACCACTGATTTAGTGGTCACACATGCATGTGTTTGAAATGTGGGTTGTAACCATGTGTAGTGTAATCATACGATGTAAAATATTTTCTTTCTTTTTTTTTTTTTTTTTTTTACTTTGAAGAGCAATAAACACAGTCAGAAGCCCAGGGTGAACTGAGCTGTCTCTACATGTCTTAAAAGTATTTAGCAGTGTGTCTGGGCTTGTGCCATAACTCTATCTCTGTAATTTAACAAAAGTATAATACAGGACATGTACTGGTTTGTGTTCTCAACGTTCCATAACTTTTTATGATAACATATCCTCTTTATTACTTAAAATTACAAGCTAAATTTAGCATTTCAACAAAATTAAACAATTGTTCACCTCTGCTGTTTGTTTGTTGTCTGTTGTATTTAACACAAGAGACCTTTCTGCTGAAACATTTGACTAAATTTGCATACATTGAATTATTTATTTAAAACAGAAACAATGATTAGAAATGTGATTGCTTTTAATAATTGCTTTCTATTTGTTAACTTTGATTTAAATTAAATTCACTCATCACTTGTGTCAATGATCACTCTAATACAGGTCCAGCTGCAGTCCTAACCAAGAAATTTTTCGTGAACGAATGAATTGTGCTCGGATGAGAGGTGAAAAGTCTTGAACGACAAGTGAAATAGTCAATATGCTATTGATTTGATGTTCTGATAATAATAGGACCTGGATTAGGGATGGGAATCTTCACCATCAAAGTGATACGATACACATCTCAATACACTGCCAACGATTCGATGCATTTACGATTCATGGAATTGCCAATGATAAGATGTGACATGATTCTCCCATCTCCTGCGATACAGTACGATTTAATTTTAAAACAATACGATCCGTTGCGATACGATACGATGCAACAGCATCTTACAGGTCGTATCGATTTTCCGATGCATATCGGTGAATCTTCCTAACCCTAGTACAGTGTGTATACTAGGGATGGGAATCTTCACCATCAAAGCGATACGAAACACATCTCGATACACGGCCAACTGTATCTTACAGGTCGTATCGATTTTCCGATGCATATTGGTGAATCTTCCTAACCCTAGTACAGTGTGTATACTAGGGATGGGAATCTTCACCATCAAAGCGATACAAAACACATCTCGATACACTGCCAACGATTCGATGCATTCACGATTCATGGAATTGCCAATGATAAGATGCGATATGATTCTCCCATCTCCTGCGATACGGTGCGAAACAGTAGAATTTAATTTTAAAACAATGCGATCCGGTACGATACGATACGATGCAACTGCATCTTACAGGTCGTATATATTTTCCGATGCATATCGGTGAATCTTCCTAACCTGGATGAATGAGAATAGTCACACGCAGAGTACTTTTTCAATGCAAAGTAGAGATAATGCTGTAGCAGTGAGTCAATCTTCAGTTGTTCCATCACTGGGTAGCAAACAGGAGGCAGATTCAGACAGGCAATACAGGGTGAAAACTGGGCTACAGTTAGTGCAAGGTAATGAGATACCGTAATTTTCGGACTATAAGTCGGAATTTTGGTCATAGTTTGGGTGGGGGGGCGACTAATACTCAGGAGGGACTTATATGTGATTTTTTTTCACAAAATTCAAAAATCCGCGATGTAGTGAAACCGCAATAAACGAACCGCGATGTAACAAGGGATTACTTCAGTCATTTGAACTGAAAGTGACGTCACCCGTGCCGCGCAGCGGTTGTTTACATAAAGAACAAAGGATTCGATCACGGGATGACGAAGATGACGAAGGGCCCCACGTACTACCGCCATCATTAGCGGCTTTGTTTGTAAGTGACACGGAGGACAAAGAGTTTGAAGGATTTAATGATTTGGAGTGACACAGAAGGTTTGAAAAACTATTATGGCTTTTACGCAGGCCCGGCCCTTCTCGACGGGAGCTCTCTTTCACCTCCGTGGATGGAAGTCGGGGGCCGGCGCTCGGCCGGGTGGCTGTCCGGGGACGGTGGATGGGGCTCAGACATGGCTTTTATGCACGCCCGCTCCTATTCTATGGAGCTCTCTTCCACCTCGGCTCGTTGAACTCTTGTTTTGTTAAATAAAGAGCCGTTTACCAAACCCATGTCTTTCCTGGTACTTTAACGCTACAATATAGTTATATACTAGATCTCTGCAGCACACGCGCGGCGTTGTTGACATAAAGAACGAGGAATTTGATTGATGGATTTAATGAGTTGGAGTGACACAGATGGTTTGATAATATTGTTGTAATATGATAGTTATTTGAAATATATTTTATATATCGTTATATGGGTCTGTGGAATACTTAGAAATGCAACTTACAACGGGTTTGACGTCAGCATATGTGGCGCATACGCGGCATTGTTTACATAAAGCAAGATCGATGGATTCAATGAATTGGAGTGACCCAGATGGTTTTATAAACGTGTTATTTATGTAATACTTACTTGAATAACTCTGAATGTTATGTCAGGCCTGTTCTCAGCTCCTCGTTTGTGTATATGTCACATTAGCATACCGTATCGTTTAGCCTGTTGTTGCTGGTTCATGTCTGTTTTTGGTGTTGGATTTTGACAAATAAATTTGCCCCAAAAGTGCGACTTATACTCCGGTGCGACTTATATATGTTTTTTTTTCACTTTATTGTGCATTTTATGGCTGGTGCGATTTATACTCCGGAGCGATTTATAGTCTGAAAATTACGGTAAGTCTGTTGTTTCATAATTTGTCAATGGAATGGGCTTGGGTACACTACTTTAGGACTCAAATCCAGACTCAAAAACAACTCCTACAAACACCCATTCAACAACTCTCAAATGTATACAGCCACATTTGTAAATCATTGCAATTAAATTGATATACCCTGGATTGATTTGGTGTCGTGATACACTTGCCTGGCTTTGGCGCATGAAATGAGCATGGGTTCAGTGCTCAGTCAGTCCAGCCTTTTTGTAGGAATTTGGCTCGGATAGAGGCTGCAACTCTCAGTGACACTGAAAAGCAATATACAGACAATGGATAGATGAGTTTGAAACAGCAAACACTGATGGAAATAGACGGAGTAGCAAGCAATAATAGTACATGCTTTGTTCACAGTGTGACATCATACAAGTTCAGCAGCGGTTAACTTGCTAAACAATTAAGATGACAAACTCATTGTGCTCTATGCAGACAATCCTCTCTGTAAACAATAATCACTGTCATAAATAAGCTCTTCTATTGATGAAATAATACAAAGCTTCTGTCAAAACGGTGTGCTAAGTGCAATGTGCAGTACAAGACAAATAAAAGACCTGGAATAAAACAAGTCAAAATGAGTAAGAATATAAAACCAATTAACACAAGGATATACATACCAGGCAATAAAACCCTACCTCTCATCCTAGGTATAAACCAGAGAATGAAAATTAGTTTTATTCTGGAAGTTAAAACACATATGCGTGGATGCAGCAACGCTCAGTTGTAGAGTGGCTCTTCGGTACTGTGATGTAATTTTACATGGAGAGCAAGTAGCTGACCTTGCAATGGACGAAAATGGTGGATGTTGCCGCTTATTCTTATTCAACAAACACAATATTAGTCATCAGAATGATGTATTTGAACAAGCAGCGGAGTATAGAAGATATTGTAAAGACTGCTTTTGACTTGACCTCCACTTAAAGAGTATGTACATTAAGTGGGTTAAGTCGCGGAGCAATATTTAGCACATTTCTCAATCAAACATTTTTAGAATTGTCATCAGTTTTTTTATAGTAGTCTCAAAAGGCAACACTACATGTCATTACATTTGTTCCTGGCAGCAAACAAAAGCAACAAACCTTTACATTGTACAACCTCATCTTCATTTAATCAAACATGCATGCTCCTGGAATGTGAGAGGACACCAGAGTAGCCAGGGAAAACCCATGCAAGGATAGGGAGAACCCAGGAAGACTGAAACAGAGGTTTCAAACCTGAACTTCAGAACTGTGAAGCAGACTTGCAAACAACATAATCACGAATTATGCGAAGCGTTTATAGCATGGTTCAAATAAACTCTACAGTGAAGGAGACACTTGAGTTCTTTTGTAATATAACATGTTGGACAAATGATTTTCCTTCTACAAAGACTCTCTCTACATATTCAGGCAGTGTGAATTTATTTCTTGCAAGTTTCCGCCATTCTGCAGACTCTAGCTAGTATGAATACACTACTTCGCTCTGTTATTAAAATACTCTTGCTTGACTAGATGTTTCACTGCAAATCTGTGTTCAAATCTCTGGAAATCGTACCTTTCCTTTCTGAATGATAATAATAATATGATATTTCTCATAAGATTCATATTGGTTTGGATCGGCCTCCAAACAAGACAAGCACAGACTGCAACGGACAATCAGGACTGCAGAAAAGATCATTGGAATCAACCTCCCATCTATCCAAGACTTGTACCTGTCCAAGACCAGGAAACGCGCAAGCAACATCTCTACAGACCCTTCTCACCCAGGTTACAGTCTGTTTGAACTACTCCCCTCCGGATGGCGTTATAGAGCTCTGTATGCCAAAACCAGCAGACACAGACACAGCTTCTTCCCCCAGGCTGTTGCTCTGATGAACTCACACCACTCTTAGAGTCTCAGAGTCATTGCTGTGCAATAACATCCTGCTCTCCACACCTTTTTGGATTGTCTACACTGTTTGTACTATGTGTCTTCTCTGCATCCATTGCAGCCTGGTCATCCTGGAAGTGGGACCCTCCCATCTGTGGTCTCTTCTCAAGGTTTCTCACTTCCCCTAGTCGGAGATTTGAGTTTTGCCTTGCCCTCATGGGAGTTTAAGATCAGGGGATGGCTGAGAATATTGTCATTTGTCATTTTCACATGTCCTGAGTGTTGTTAGTCACCCAAATGTTGAACAGAGACTGTGATGTAACAAAGTCAAATTCCTTGTTTGGCACGCTCAAACATGGCGAATACATTCTTTTTGAATCTTGAATCCTGAATTTCAGTGGCTTTAAGGCACTTTCTGACTCGTTGAATGTTACCTGCTGTGCATGTGAAGCAGAGGTCTCCAGACTTCAAAATATTGTGCTACATTAACATCTAAAGAATGAAAAGAACATTTTCAAAAGCATTCTTTTGATGGTAAGCAGTAAAATGGCCTACTATTTACACCATATATCTACCATGTAATTTAGCTATTGTTTGTTGTCTTTTAGAGCTTTAAAATAGTCTACGTAACACACTGTATGTTCAGCAAGGCATCCCACAGGCTTGCATATTCCCCCCTTTCAGTTTTATAACTTAAAAGGTTTTCACATGACATTTATCCATCCCATCCATTTTGTCTACTGCTTGTTCCCACGAAGGTCGCGGGCGTCCTGGAGCCTATCCCAGCTCTCATCGAGAAGTACGTGGAGGACACACCCTGAACTGGTTGCCAGCCAATTGCAGGGCACACAGAGACAAATAACTATCCGCACTCGCACGCACACCTACGAGTGCTCAATCAGCCTACAATTCGTGTGGGAGGAAACCGGAACACCCGGAGAAAACCCACGCAGTCACAGGGAGAACATGCAAATTCCACACAGGGAGAGCCTGGAGGTGGGATTGAACCGGGACCCTCTAATCTGTGAGGCGGACGTGCTAACCAGTGCCGCACTGTGCCGCTTGTACTCCCATTTATTAGATTTGCAAAACAATCTTGATTCATGCTCACACAAAAAAATCTCTAACCAAACAATTTCTCATACTTGTGTGTATGACAGCTTTATTTTGCCTACAATTTCATGAACATACTATTACAAATATGAATGTAGGGTCATGCATATTTATGACGTCTCTTAGTTCACTGCTGGATGGTTGACATTCTATAGTTTATATTATACCAGATCCGCTTTGCTCATTGTTTGAGGCTTAATGTTGGCAGTTTTAAACATTTGTCAGGTAGATGACTAATACTCATTATTGTCATTCGCATCAAGGTTAATTGGTCCCTAACCCAAGTAAACAGGAAGGCTTTACTACTTTATTATGTGAAGTCATAATCACAGTCTGCAGCAATTGTCATTCAGTTGCTACTTGGTTTAAATGTAGTCTAGTCAGTAGGTTGTCTTTTGTTCCCTTGAGCTTCAGCCAAATTTGATCAACCACTCAAGCTAAAAGCCCTTAAAAGTCCCATCAACGTATAATTGATTAAAGTGCTCCATGAAAAAGAGATAAAAGCATTACAGTGGATTCAAAATGTAGTTTAGTTCAGAAAGCCAAAGTGAATCGTCCAATACTGTTCATGTGATTTGATGACCAGTTACTGTATGATAGCCAGAAAGGCAGTCTCTGGTTTACAATACTACCACTACTACTACTACTACTACTACTAATAATAATAATCATAATCATAATCATAATCATTATTATCAGATCAAGGATGCTTACCCCCAATTACTTATAGTTTAGTTAAACCTTACTGTGAAGTTTTGGACCAGATCACTGGTGCGACAAAAGGCACATTTTATTTGAAATCCATCCTGTTTGTGTGCGTCTGGGAATATCACAAACGTAGATTACAGTTTACAAATATTGTTCAAGCAATGTTGCCACCTGTTGGTGATTATGGCGAGTTACAGCATTAGAGTAAAGGTTTCATCCACGGTGCGCAAGTATTGGATTATTTAAATCAGTGCCAAGAGAGGCCTCCAGCCAAGTACTCTTGAGACAGTTGGTCTGACGACAGATGAACCCGTTTGCTCAAAGGAGATGTCATCTGAAACGTTTGTTTGTAACATGTGCGTGTGTATCAAAAGTGAATTAAAGTCAACACATTTACTGTACCTATATAGATGAAATATACTTGTGACACTATTCAATTCTTGAACCCCTGTGTTGCTGACACTGTTTGGTTGTCTTTTTCTATCTGTATTGGCCATGATATAGCCATAGCTGCTGGACTGGCAAAAAATGTAATGAAACTGACATGCTTTGATGCGGTGAGGTCACCGCTGTTTGTAGTTAATGATAAATGTATTGTAAGAACAGCTACAGTTAATGCTCTCCAGTTGTATCGCTGTGTGGGGTGGTGGCTGCTCTGAGTACAACATGAAGGCCCTGCAGCGCATAGTGAACACTGCAAGTAAAATCATCGGGGCTCCACTCCCCTCCCTGAAGGAAGTTTACGCCTCCCGTCTCACCCGCAAAGCGGCCGCGATTGTGTGTGATGTGAGTCACCCTGCTCACTCTTTGTTTGTACTTCTGCCCTCCAGGAAGAGGTACAGATGCCTGCGATCCCGCACCACCAGACTCAGAAACAGCTTCGTACTCCAAGCTGTCCGGTTCCTGAATTCCCTCCCCCCTCCACCCTCTGCTGCATGACGTCCTGTTCTTTTGCGCTATGATCTGGCTGTCTGCTATTAGCACGCTTGCTCCGTTTTGCTGCTCTTATTTGTCTATTTATTTATTTATTGTTTATTTATTTGGGTTATTTGCTTATTACTTATTCGTTGCTCTTGTCTGTTCGTTTTTACTCTTTGTGCTATTTGATTGTGAGTGTTGTGTACTGTGTCTAGTCACCGTGGGACGGTGGGAAACGTAATTTCTATCTCTTTGTGTGCCTTAACATGTGAAGAAATTGACAAAAAAGCGGACTTTGACTTATTGAATAATTGTTTCTGTATCTGACTGCTGGCTCCTGAATTTCCCCCTGGGGATCAATAAAGTATCTATCGACCGATCGACCGATCGTCCGTCCGTCCGTCCTGTCTGTCCGTCCTGTCTGTCTGTCTGTCTGTCTGTCTGTCTGTCTGTCTGTCTGTCTGTCCGTCCGTCCGTCCGTCCGTCCGTCCGTCCGTCCCTATCTATCTATCTATCTATCTATCTATCTATCTATCTATCTATCTATCTCTCTCTCTCTCTCTCTCTCTCTCTCTCTCTCTCTCTCTCTCTCTCTCTCTCTCTCTCTCTCTCTCTCTCTCTCTCTCCCTCCCTCCCTCCCTCCCTCCCTCCCTCCCTCCCTCCCTCCCTCCGTCCGTCCGTCCGTCCGTCCGTCTCTTTTATTAAGACTCTTTTGTTCACACATTATTTTGCAAATGCACACAAGTTTCCTAATACAATAGTGCTGTATTTGTAAGAAATAAAAAGGCATGCAACTGTGTAATAATATGTTCAGATTGCTCCACCAGAACAGCAAAACATTTCCCTGTCTGGTCTGTCTTCTGTCCCCTGCTGTGAATTCTCTGGAGTAATGGCAGAGTTAATCTGACAGACAGACACAATCTGAAAGGCTCAGTGGAATGCATTGTTTTACTATGAGATTTACTTTCCAAATATTACTTGGGGAAGTTCACTTTGATCTCTTATAACTCAGTTCAAATCCCTTTCATTACTTGAGCATTTCACTGGGTATCCTTCAGGCCAGGTTTGAAGTGTTTTGATGGCGGCGATGAAGGGTTAACAGAGGATGTTTTTGAAGGTCTTGGGGGCCCTCTGCTGGGGCTTTCCGTCTCTCTGTCTTACTAACCCTTCATCAAGATTACATTGAACAGGAGGCCAGGGCGTAGGACGACAGATTGAGGTCTGCCAATCTCTTTACACATACAGAGAGAAACTATGACTGGATAAGAAGGCAGCTGCTTGTCCCAAGTACAGACGGTCTCGGGATGAGCTTGAGCTGTACATGTCCTTCCAGTGATGGAAACATGAACAACAAAGTGTGTTGCTCACTTTGTGTCTGATATCAGTTCACCATCGTATTCAGAGGCAGAAGAAAGCAAAGACCCTTATGTAGGTCGGACGCACGCACGCACACACACACACACACACACACACGCACACACAGATTTATAGTGACAGGGCCAAGTTGACATCTAAATCACTTTATTGTGCTAATCAGGTATTAGAGACAGCCAGGGCAATCAGTCAAGTCACAAAAGAGATTTATTCAGGAGAACCACAGCATGGCAACGTCATTTTGAATGAAGAATGTCTGGGATCAGGTATCTTGTGTTGCTTCTCTTTAAGATGCTTGAACAGGCCAGAATCCTCTTACTGGGACTCCCACTATCTACACTAACTCACCCATGGAGGAAGTTGAACTCCAGTACTGTAAGTCATCACATTCTCTTGTCATGGCTTCAGCTGTCAACACAGATTTGCGCAGGATGTCTCAATCTCGATTTGGGCTGTTGATTTTCAGCTTCCGTTTGTAATGATGTGATTAAGTTTATAGTTTGGTGGGTGACATTACTTCAGTGATAGTCTTGTCCTGTGATAATTCCTGACCTTCTTTCTTCTGTCTGAGCCATCATGGTGTACATACCTGTGACTGTGTTGTCTTACCTCAGTTCTTGTCTGTCTGACAAGTTTAGTCTTAACAATTTAAGTAAATAAGTTCTTTACCGTATTTTCCGGACTATAAGGCGCACCTAAAAACCTCAAATTTTCTCAAAAGCCGACAGTGCGCCTCATAGTCCGGTGCGCCTTATATATGGACCAAATTGCGGCCCGCGTCTAAATTTAAACTGGCCCGAAGCATTGTGTCATAAAATCAATCATAAGCGGCCCGCTGAAGACTATGAATCGTGAATCAAAAAGACTCATCAAAGGATCATTATCTTGTGATTATAAAGTAATTTGTTGCGTCTGAAGTTGAAATAAAAAAGATAAAATTGATTGCTTAAACATACAAATTCTTCAACATACGATGAGATATTTTATCAAATATTTCACTCAACATCCGAAGTAATTTCCAACATACGACGTCATCATGGTTAGCCCGCAAGATGGTGACACGTTGGGATTTCGTCAACATCATGTTATCATACCCAAGAAGGCTAACGCAAATGGTAGTAGTGGTGACAAAAAGCAAGAAAGTGATGATTTCCTTACAATTAAAACAAGAAACCATAAGAAAACATGAGTGTGTGTGAGGGAACTTGCAAAACAATATGGGCGTAAAAACAAATTTCGACGATCATTAAGCAGAAGGAAGCCCTCAAAAAGGTCAAGCCATCCAAGGGGATCACCAACATCTCAAAATGTTGCAGCAGTACCCTGGAAGAGATGGAACGCCTTTCTTTGAAAAATCTACAAGGTGGTCGAGTGAGGGTGAGGAGGAAAGTGAAGCAAAGAAAAAAAGCCTGAATTGGGAGGAAATGAAGAGGGTGAAGATGAAAGTTAAAAAGATCCCTTTTTTAAGTGACACAGAGGACAAAGATTTTGATGGATTTAATGGTTTGGAGTGACACGGATGGTTTGATAAAATTGTTATCTATGTGATAGTTATAGTCATATAGGCCTGTGGAATAACTTAGTAATTGTGCATAACATTGTATTGTTATCTGAGTACTGGAAGCATTTTATATGTCTTTTTTTTTTACAGAGGCGTGGAGAACTTTAGGGGTCACAAGGCATTTGGAGTTCTTTTGAAAAGTCATTGTTGTTAAAGGGCCAGACAGGAATGAATGTGAAGATGTGGAAGGGAGGGAGGAAGGGAGGGAGGAGAATGTGTGCGTGTGTTTGTGTGAACGTGGGGGAGAGATTAGTAAATGAAAGGAATTGTTAGGATTGAGCACACACAGCAACTCTCTTTTCCAAAACTTTAAAAAAGGAAAGTCATAAATTTAAAGTGCAAGGTAGGGAATGCTGGCTATGATGTCTCCTAAAGACTAGACATAATTTGATAGTCATTCCATTCTTAAAATCGTAGTTATTTGTTCAAAAACACATGAAATACATTAGCCTAATGGTAAACGTTTAAATAGATCAGAATAATCAAACTTCACTAACAGTTGCGAACAGACACAATTCAATGGGCAATAACAGACTGCCATAAAACGCAATTACCATTCAATAGATGGAAAAGCGTTGGTTGTCCATTAGCAGCCAGTTACTACGCTTCACCAACTTGTAAAAGACCTCCAACAAAGTGCACTACATGTCTGGACACTGAAAAAAAAATTATTCAAAGCTATTCTGATACAAGTAGCTAATTTCAGCGACACATTATGAGTAGGGTAAAAATAACCTGTATCACGACGGTCTAATCCCAGCTCACATTCCCTATTAGTGGGTGAACAATCCAACGTTTGGTGAATTGTGCTTCACAATATTCAACAGACATGCATTTTGTCCCATTGTAAAATGGCATTTTTTAAAATACATATAGTTAGATAGCAGCCCTACAGTATGTGGCCCCATGCTAGCATTGATGAAAAATTGTGGCCCATGTTAAAAGCTGTAAGAAGATGCTACAAATGTCAATTGTTAAGACATGACTGAATTTTTAGATAATAAAATTGCATTGTCCATTGGATTGTTATTTACTTACCAAACAATTATGATGCAGACATTTTCCCTGCCCCGGTAAAGTGTAAATAGTGACATAGACGAGGACATGCACAACCCAATGGTTGTGTGTTTCTGACATAAAATGGAATTTAAGAGGTTGATTAATTTTAAGTTCGAATCTGACATACTGTACTGTACTGGCTCTCAAGGTTTGAAGGTTCATTGAAAATTGTAACCAATACAGATCAAAAGGAATTGAAAATATTTCACTTCCTTAGGAGCAGAACATCCATACTCCAATAGCAGGAGTATTTTGAGTTTGAATGGTTGCACCCATAAAAATCCTTAATCTATAGTCTTTTGAATGACTTCCCAAGAACATTGGCAACCACCCTTCAATCACAACAAATAACCCAGTTTGAATCAGTTTGAAGGAACATTATAGTTACTAAGTACACAAAAAGTCAACTTTTTGTCAAGCTCAAGAAAAAATGGACCAGCCATCCTTTGTTGCCAGTCAGTTTGAGTCATGGTTTAGGGCTGCGTCAGCTCTCTTAGCAAATCAAACTTACCCTTTTCAGATGCACGTTTAAAGACTACAAGTACACCTAAAAGAATAGGACATTAATTCACATGAACAACGTTGTCATGCTGTACTCACAGTAAGTCCGTTAATTGTCCACTAAGTGTATAAGAAAATGTGATGGTTGGGACTTTGAATTTAGACCAAAGAATCCAAGGGGCAAAATTCACAAAAAGGTAAAAATTACAATACACAATAAACGAAAATGAAAGCTCACACATTGTACTGTATAGATAGATTTAATATAGACGAATTCCTTGACAGACATGAAATGCACTTCATTTGGTAGTATTATTAATGAATTAAATGAAAAACTACATAAGCAAGAAAAAAAATCAAGCATTTGGGAACATACAAAATGCTTCCAGTCCTCAAATAGTGAGCATAGCAATGTTATGCACAGCTACAAAATAAAAAGAATATAATACTTTAGACCAGGGCTTGTCAAAGGTTAATAATAATAATAATAATAATAATAATAATAATAATAATAAAAATATTATTATTATTATATATTATTATATATTATTATATCGTATATATTATTACATTATTATATAAAATAATAATATCACAGCTGATCTTAATCTTCCGACATGTATTTTCTTAGATTTGAAATAAAACAATTGCTCATTCTGATGAAGCCTGAAAACCAGTGGCACTATTGTTTACATTTAAAATGAATGCATTGTGCAGGTTTAACACATTTCTTTCTGCATTGTCCCAATCAAGCTCCTCAGGCCTGCTGTGTGGAAAACCAATCTGGCTGAGACAACATGTCCACCAGCCTATTTCTCTATTGTGTATTAGCTTCATAAAATGCAACAGCCTTTCTCTCAGGTCTGTGGAACTGCTGTGACCTCACTATCTAACATGTCACTTGCTGAAGACGTTGAAGTGGGGATGCCTGTCTCTCCCAAACGCCTGCTGCTCTCTCAATGTTTAATTAACATTTTTTGTTGTCGTGAACGCGGCAGGGTGGAGTTAAGTCTAATGCTGGGCTTAAGATCTGGGGTTGGGGGTCGGAGTAGGTGGGTGCTGTAGTCGGCTCCACCAAATAAATCCCTCCACCCTCTTCTAAAGCGAGGAGGGGGCAGTGTTGATGTGGACTATGGAGCAACGATCCATTGATCCAAGATTCACACTCCAACAGTGATAATATTGAACTGGGCTCTTGGCCCAGGTCCTGTGGGAGCTGCCGCACCAGAAAAAACATGTCAGTGGACATTAGTGAGCACACATCACCTCCAAAAGCTGCCAGCAGTGCATACTGACATCTGTGAGGAAAACAGCTTGATCCTGAGAAAACATTTTATATTATTTAAATGGATATTGGAACTCTTTGAAAGTATTCCTTCGATTCGGAACAGAATAAGCAGATATAGAGAGGCTTACTTTTTATTTGAGTAGCATAGTATACATTGATGGTGTTGGCCTGGACCCTTGTGGGTCAAAATCTGGTTGATTATGTATTGTTTCTCAAATCAATACGATTGGCCATGGGTATGTTGTTTTTTCAAATTATTGACCAATATAAAGCGTTGAAACTGTCTTTACTCTATGCCAGAGCTCATCAACAGCAAAGGACCGCATGAGTAGCCCCAGGACCGGTTCTAGAAATGTCTTATCAGTGATGAGACATTGTGATTTTCAAGGAATGTTTCCTAATTATTGTGAAAAAGTTTGACTTTGTCACCTATCGCCTATCTATAATTATTAATAATGTTAATAGGTAATTTGAACAAAACGCCTTATTTCACAAGTGTGTATCAAACTGAAAAGTGATGGTTTTGGAAATACAATATTTCATACATCCTTTATATTCACCAACAGTGACTTTATATTTTCATGCCTCAATTTACAACAATTACTCATTTTATTAGCTTGTATTTGGTGAGTGTTTGTGGTTGACACACCTTGATATATAATTTGTATCTGCAAGAAAATAAACCTCTTTATAGACACATATTCTTGTATTACATGTATATTTGATTTGTTCCATACATTTATTGTTCTGCATTGCAAAGCAGTAAAAAATTAAACAAGATCTGATGATGTCGGGCTACATGTCAGAGTAAGAGTAGAGGGGGAGTTCTGTTTATTGATTCTTCAGAGCGCGCGGATGGAGTTCAGTCCTGAGCTCCATTCCATGTTTTCCCCCAGCCACTCTCTGCTGGGGTGATTATTCTGATTTACTCTGTCCCAGTTTGCTCCCCAGAGAGACTACTCGTGCACACATGCCACTTACTCAAACACATACAACATACAAGAGACAATAGTATCTAAAGTGTTCAGACATGGAAGAACTGGTCCTCATTCTCAGCTAACTTTGAACAGCATGGATGGAGCACTGCAGTGTGCTGAATGGAGAACCTGAGGAGTGACAGCGTGTTGTGACACTGACTGGAAACTTGGGCACCCTGCTTTGCCATGGAGTTAGGAAAAGTTTGGTCCAGACATCAGAGGACCCTGCTGATCACCATGATGATGTTCAAACTAGGTAAGGCTGGGCATGTATGTACTTTAGCAAAAGTAGAATTGCTCATTTTCATGATACGAAATAGGCTGTATTATGAAAATAAACTCCTTAATTGGTCCTTTTAGGTCACTTAGTGATTTTTCATGTAAGATTGGTTTCAAAATCATAAATCCCAAAATCTTTAAGCATCAATGATGTCTTTGATGCACTGCCTCCGAACACTGCAGCATCACATTACTATAACAGTTCTAGGCCTTTTTTTGGCACTGCAAAAGGCAAAATAAAGTCTGCATGCGGGCTTAACTAGTTTAGTAATAAAACTTCTCATTAGTAATATTTTGCCCTCGACTACCTAAATCAGTCCCATGGTGCATGTGTGCGGGGGTTGGCGGTGGGACTTTGCTGGGCGACCCCTCCACCTTTTGAATACCACGCTGACCCATTTTCCCCATGACCCTCATTTGTGTGCAGTGTCTGAAGCTCATTTAAACGGTGGCCAACCGAAGGCAGGGAGCTGGGTGGCATTGTTAAAGATCACCATGGTAACGAGCCAAGCGTCCGGCTGTATTGCTGCACATTTTTTTCGTCTCAGTGTTACATGGGGGTGGTGATGGGAATTAAGTCGCATGGCTAATGACCTGGCACCTTCAGCTATGAAGGAATTAAGGATGAATAAACCCTAGAAATGTCTGGTTATTTTAAGTGCACAAGAGTACTGCATAAAAGACAGCAGAAAAAGTTTGCCTGGATACGCATACAAAAACATGCATCACATTGAACAAAAGCCTTGAGGAAAGAGCCTGCTAAACAAAACCTCCTTACGGCTACCATCTGCAGATGACTCAGTCAAGCACAGGTGCATTAGATCCTTTCAGCATAAAATTCTGACTCATCCAAGTTGATTGTGTTCTGAAGAAAAAAGATAAATGAATGACAGACCGGTGGATCCAAGGTGAATGTCCATAAACATCTACACTCTGCTAAAAAAAAATGGCAGAAACAAGTAATGTTAAAAAAATGTTGATATTTTTCCAAGTAATGTAAATCTGAAATTGTTGGTGAATTAACTGCACGTTGCCATATGTGTGTTGTATAAATCGATATGGAATTACATTGGCCGTGCAATTTACACAAGGAACAAAAGCATGCATGCCAGTGTCTGACTCAATGTGCAAGCATGACAGATACAGAGTATTTGCACATTTTTGGATAAAGCAAAGCAGCCACCTGCTGGGGAGACTTTAGAGCAGCACAAAGCTGAACCTAGATGTTCTGCCAGTGTCTGATGGTAAATAAAAAGGCTCAGAACTCAACTTGTTGGCTGGGGGGGCTTCCCCCTCTCTGTGACTCATTGCACAACTGTTTTCCCTGTCTATGCATCATGGCTCTGATTCCATTGCTGTGACTGGGTACCTGCCAGGAATTCTTCGGTTGTTATGATTCACCAATATAAATATATTTAACAATGTATTGCAATTATACCTACAATGTACAGTACGTTATGCACTATCTTTAGTCCGACAAGTGCTGAGTTAAAACTGAGAATATGTATGGATGTGTAGCGCTACAGTCAAGCCCAGTAAAATGGGGATATTCCCGTCACCACAACGCAGTTGAAATTAAATAGACAAGCGGTGCTTTAAAACTACAGACATTAAGCTTTACAGCTTCACATCCAAATCAAGTGAACACAGTTTGTACCAGGGACGTGCGGTCAGAGGAGGCAAGGGAAGGGGTGACGTCAGTGCCTCCCCAGTCATGAACCTCGTGCCACTGGTTTGTACTATATGCTTCCCACGTTTCAAGAGATCAAAAGTAATGGGACAAATTTACAAATTAAATTTGCTAGTGATTTTTCCAAATCTTTTACATTCAATTATAACCTGAAGTCTGGAACTCATAGACATCATCAGATGTTGCCTTTCATCCCTGCCTGTACTGTCTTCAGGTCCAACTTTTCAACTATCTTCAGATTTTGCTTGTTCTTGGGTATTTTCCCTCCAATTTTGTCTACAGATTGTGAAATGCATGCTCAATTGGTCTAAGTCTGGTAATTCACTTGGCCATTGCATAACATTCCACATTTCTACCAAAAAGACTCTGGTTGCTTCTACAGTATGCTTCTGGACATTGTCCATCCGTACTGTGAGGTGCCATCCAATGAGTTCTAAAGTATTTGGCTGAATATGAGCAAATCATAAAGAGATAAAATAATTCATTCATCATCTTTTTGTTAGCAGTCACATGACAAAAACATGGGAACCAGCTTTATTGGTACCCATAGATGCACAAGCCACGGCTATACCACCACCACTGATGCATCTGGATGAATGGATAATACTACAAATCCAAAATTCTTAAAAGAAATCTAATCAAAAGCTAAATTTCGATTTCAAAAGAGAAGCCAGTTACCCAATTTGTGAACATACACTCAAATAGGAGAAAATGTTCCGTTCTGCACAGCAGTGCGAGGTAATCCCCGATCAATTTAAATCTCTAGGAAGGACACAATGTAGTCTGGACTGTGTCAGTCGCCAAACAAGTTGTACCTGCTAGCAGGGACCAGCTCTGCTGAGTGTTATCACTGTGCTGATATAGTGGTACCAGTCAGTACCACGGATCAAGCTTGTCTCACTAAAACCATGATCTACTGCGTGTTTTGTGATTCTGGGGGGTTGGGCTATGTTTAGCATGGTGCTGTTATCATCTCCTTGGAATGTGTGAGGGGTTAGTGGGGTCTAGATCGAGGGGTGTTGAATGAGGAGATCCTTGCAGCCACTGTCAGCACTCCTCTATCTCGAGATCAATGACATTACAAGTGGAGGAGTATAAAATATATGTTACTGTGACATATTGCCTTTGTACAGGTGCACAGGGTGGTCATTAGCATCACTTAAAGATTGTATATATCCCGGCAGAAAAGTGGAATATCAGGAGGAAGAAATGATGCAAGGCGAAGGAAATGACACATCTTTAAAGCTTCAAGCTGAGATAAGGGGGAAAAAACATAAACAATTTGACACCCTCACCAAAAGATAATTAACACACAAGGTGGCATTCAGTTCACTTGTGAAATACCACGGCCCCACACATTCCTTCACAGCTACCAAATTAAAACTTTATTTTAGTCGCCCTATGTCTCGTTGTGTATCCTGCATGAGAAGTGCCGGGGAGGAGGATCTGATAGGAAGTGGTGTGGCAGATAAAGAAAGTAATAGAGAGGGGATTTTGAGTCGATGCAGTGGAAACTCATCAAAGTGTGTGTTGATCAGAAGATAAAGTAATAACTCATTTTTTCCTGTCTTTTGATGAAAGGCTTGTAGTTATGTTAATGACCACGTACGTATTCATAATAACCTCTTCACTGAAGTTGATCACCTTGTGAGGAAATGTGTCAAAGTGGTGTAGTCTCGAGCCAATCTTTATCCTTTCATCCCTTCATCCGTTTTGTATACTGCTTGTCCTTACAGGGTCACAACTGAGGTGGACTCTATCCCAGCTGACAAGGGGTGAAGGACTGGACTGCTAGTCAGTCAGTTGTAGCAGGAACGTACTATACAGTATGAACAAAAGACAATTCAGTCACAACAATGGACAACTTAGAGCCTTTGATTCAACTAATATGCCTGTTTTTGGAATTTGGGAGAAAACCAGAGTATCTGTAGAAATCCTACGCCTGCACGTGGACGCCTCATGCACAGCCCACACGAGGGCCTGAGCTGAGATTCCAACCTGCAAAGTTGTAATCATTTAAAAAAAAAACAGGCTTTGCAACTTGTGAAATAACAAATCACATAATCTCATTTTTCAGAAAAAAAGCAAATACAAATTTAAAATCGTATAAACAAGGAGTCAGCAACCTCTGCCAAGAACCATTTCACCCTTTCAAGAACCTTTTCCAATTTGTACAGTTTTTAAAATTGACAGCAAAAACAACAACTCACACAAACCTTTTTTCACCCTGAGATTGGATCGAAAATGCACAAATAGTACTTTAAAATATTTTTAACACGGAGTTGTACACTGAATTTGTTCCAAGTCAATTTGACCTGTGCCAAAATTGATTTTACCAGTGTGTTAATTCAAAGAATGTTTTGCGAAATTGTGAAACTGTACATGACATAAATGGGCATGGTTTTGATCAGAAAATAGTAACAGTGTTCACAAGGGAATTTAAAACAGTCCAGCAAAGTGCATACATTTCCATCAAATATGCACAGGTTCCTGCAGAAACATGCACCTGTTGGTGCAGGATATTAGCCTGCATTTATTCTCTTGGACCAAACACTAAAAAGATAGACATGATGTTTTTTTAATCAGTGTTTGAATTCACCAATGCCCACAACAGTGAGATCAGTGAGGTCTTCACCCCAACAGCCGGAATCAAAATGTTATATGTGTGTAACTTTCATAGACAACACAAACAGCTGCTAACTTTAACCAAGCTTCTAATATGTTTACTTTTGACACCATCTGCCGAGACTTTAAATCCTGACGAAAGATAGGCTTTTTTCCTTTCATTACCAGATTGGTTCCTAAGCACCTCAAAAGGTCAGAGGTACAGGTAGCCCCCTATATAAGCCACATAGTAATGCAGCTTATGAGAGGAGGATGTCCATAAGTTGACCAAAAGTTAAGACATTGACTTCCAGTAAAACCCCTAGCTCTCAAACTGCTCATTGAGAGTCGTGGAGATGAATGTAGTAGGTGCTTCATTCCAATGGTACGACCGTGGAAGGCTTGTTGTTTTGTGCTTTAATGGGCAACTTTTTTTTTCTTTCAACAGCCCTGCAAACAGATAGATTCATTTCATTTGTCGCTAGTTCGTACAACTGTTAACGTGGACTTGTAGTTATCTGATTAAACAGAATGAAATCGGAATGTGCTCCTGAAATTAAATTACCAGTCATTTTTGGGATAGGCGGCTCGGTGGTTAGCTGGTTAGCACGTCCGCCTCACAGTAAGGAGGGTGCCGGTTTGATTCCACCTCTGACCCTTCCTGTGTGGAGTTTGCATGTTCTCCCAGTGCCCACGTTGGTTTTCTCTGGGCACTCCAGTTTCCTCCCACATCCCCCAAAAAAACATGTTTGGTAGGCCAATTGAGCACTCTAAATATCCCCTGCGTGTGAGTGTGAGTGCGAATGGTTTTTTGTCTCTGTGTGCCCTGCGATCGGCTGGCAACCGGTTCAGGGTGTCCCCCGGCTACTGCCCGATGACTGGTGGGATGGGCTCCAGCACGCCTGCTACTCCGTGGGGACAAGCGGTATCAAAAATGGATGGATTGATTTCGGGATATTAGCACTTTGGGTAAAGTGGGATATCTGTCGGATGTTTCAAAGTTGATGCTATGTGGACAAAAGACATTGAAGTTCTGAAATGGGACGCACATGCATCAACGTTCAACTAGTGTACAGTACCAAAATGTCTGTTTTGTGCATCTTTGTCTGCAGTGGAGAAACTCCAGACAATGGTTTTATTGGATGGTGAAGCTCATAAAACTGTTAATGAGCAAGATTACACGAATACAACTTCTCATCCACACCCTAGTATTATATGCTATGACTGATTCCTGTCTGTTTTTGCTTGATTTATTATTGTAAGTCATCAAATTTCTCTTTTAGAAGAATGGAATTTGCCATGCCAACTAAAAAGTGTGTAGTTCTGCTTCTGCATAGAACCTATTCTCCGTAGTGCATCAATCTCTTTCATGTTGCATTGCATCCAAAGTCGAGTTATTAAATCTTCAGTATTTTTGTGTCATTTCATTCACAGGTCTTCTGTGTACAGCGGCAGCAGACAAGTGCCTCTCATCACCTTGTAACAATGGCGCCACGTGTTTTGAGCATCTGGGTGACTATGTGTGCCTTTGTCCTAAAGAGCCAGTGTGGTACATGGGAAAAAACTGTGATGAGTTGTATGACGCTTGTATCTTGGCACCTTGCACTAACTGCACCAGCAGTCCCGGAACTGGCAATTTCACATGCCACTGCCCGAATGGCTTCACTGGCGTCAACTGCACCGAGGACGTAGACGAGTGTGAAAGCAACCCTTGCAAAGGTGTCAGGTCGCACTGTGTCAACAGAATTGATGCCTATTCATGCCACTGTCCCCGTGGATTTGGAGGAAAATACTGTGAGTTTAATGTCACCACTTGCTCAGAGGAAACATGCCACAATAGTGGAACCTGTATAGACATTCCTGACATTGGACATCATTGTCAGTGTGATGTTGGATACCAAGGGAACAACTGCGAAGAAAACATCAATGAATGTGAATCTGCTCCCTGTCAAAATGGTGCCATCTGTAAAGATGGCGTCAATGCCTACCAGTGTTTCTGCGTGCCTGGATTTCAGGGCTTCCACTGCGACTTGGACATAAATGAGTGTGCCTCTCAGCCATGTCAAAATAACGGTACATGTTCAGATGAAGTGGACAATTACAGTTGTGATTGTACTGAAGGCTTCAAAGGTAGGTCAATAGGGGACGCACGCACGCACGCACGCACGCACGCACGCACGCACGCACGCACACACACACACACACACACACACACACACACACACATACACACACATACACATACACATACACACACACACACACACACACACACACACACACACACACACACACACACACACACACACACACACAAACACGCACACTCTGAGTATCTATGTACTATGGTGCTGATCTCTATCTAATGTTCTTCTGTTTGGTTTTGAATGTCTGTGTATTAAGATATATGAATTATGTTGTCAATCTCATATCTTGTCCCACTTCCATCTCTTTAGGGATTAACTGTGAAGTAGATATTGACGAGTGTGAAGTACAACCCTGCCAGAACGGCGCTAGCTGCCACGACTATATTGCCATGTACACATGTGAGTGTATGGACGGTTTCCAGGGTCAAGACTGTGAGGTCAACATTGATGAATGTGTCAGCATGCCATGTCTGAATGATGGCAGGTGCATTGATGGTGTCAACAGGTAGGCTCCAAACACACACACAAAATAAATACAATTTTATTCAGCACAAAAACATGTTGGCTCTACTTTATTCAAATGAAATTGCTTCACATTGTCTGAAGAAGCCATTCTACTGTTATAGTAGTTTATTTCATTGCAATCTCAGCAATGTCTCGGTTTGTAGAATATAGATATGTAATGTATAGTTATTTCATGACTAAAATTATGTCAAAATCCAGATAATTCAAAAGGGTTCATATACTTTTCTTACAATAATTGATTGGTGTTATTGGTGTTGTAGTGGTTCACATGACTGACTTTTTTATTTTTGTAGTTGATATTGGGTCAAGGGCCACTCAGCACCATATTCACATTGACTACGAAACTGACCTAAAATTTGTCCTAAAATGGATTAATCGAATAATTCGAAGCATTTTTCATATACGTATGGAACTACTTACGGGCGGCTCGGTTGCGCACTGGTTGGCTTGTCCGCCTGGTTAGCACGCCGGCCTCACAGTCAGGAGGGTGTCGGTTCGATTCCACCTCCAACCTTCCCTATGAGGAGTTTGCTTGTTCTCCCCGAGCCTGTGTGGGTTTTCTCCGGGCACTCCGGTTTCCACCCAAATCCCCAAAATATGCTTGGTAGGCCGATTGAGCAGTCCAAATTGCCCTTAGGTGTGAATGCGAGTGCGGATGATTGTTCGTCTCTGTGTGCCGTGCGATTGGCTGGTTCAGGGTGTCCCCCGCCTACTGCCCGATGACCGCTGGGATAGGCTCCAGCATGCCTGCGACCCCAGTGGGGACAAAGCGGTACAGAAAATGGTTGGATGGATGGAACCTCTTACCGTATGTAGTGTCTGTATAACTGGACAACATTGAAATGGTAATATTAATTTTACCAACACAATTTGATGATCAGTCATATTTGTTTTACATACACCCCTTGTCATGCTAATCAAATTTTTGTGCCAGCCCGAACACTGCTAGGCCACGTTGTAGAGTTCACCGGGGATGAGAATTAACCTACTTTCTCTCCGCCATTTTAATGACTCTCGACTAGACTGAGTAGAAGTGCTGGGAATACCTAACACAGATCGACTGAGTGAGAGAGTGAGAAAGATAAGTGTCATGCAAAGTGTGTCCCATGGGAACACACGTGAATCAATCAGTTAAATACTGTAATACATCAGGGGGTGGGCGAGACCCCTTCTTTGCTCCTCTGTTTTATTGAGCCATTTTGTGCAATTCTGTGCTTCCATGTCTGTAGGAACATTTTTTCAAAGATAATTTTTGATTAAATATGATTTGATTAAATATGATTAGTGTATAAAAGAAGGTCCATAAAGGTATACTTTGATAAGTTTTATTTAATGTCAAAAATGACACGCTCAGTCATTACTGTAATACAATAAAACATGGAAAAGGTTTTCCTCGATATAGTTGATCTGAACTATTTGTTGAATACTTTGTGGAGTTTATTTAATGGTCATCTGCTCTACCTGAGCAAAACTAAGTAGGCCTGAGTAGTAGACATAACTGATCACATGTATACATAGGTTAGGTTGATGCAACCAGCAATTTCTACACGTGTCTTGTTCTTCCTTAGTTACATTTGTGACTGTGAGGGGACAGGCTTTGAAGGTCACAACTGTGAGGAGGATGTTCCTGAATGCGCTTCTGATCCATGCCAGCATGGAGGCACCTGCTTGGAGGGGACTAACCAGTACAAATGCCTCTGTTGGCCAGGTATACAACTTTCCATTAACTTGGACTTTTCAATAAAGCAAAATCTCCAAGATACTAACATTTTCTTCTCCACATTTTCCATCATAGATAGATTCAACTTATATCAAGTTGTGACCACCACAGTTTTATGGCACAAAAACAAAATATGGCATGCGAATTAAAGGATTCTAGTTAATGTGGCTTAATACCTCCGCAGATTGGCTGTTTCTCACACATAAATCTAATTCAACAATAGAATTAAATACTTACGGGTCAGAATGGGTCAAAAGAGAAGGGTTGTGTTATTATGTAGAAATGGCAATGCATCCAGCTATAAGATTATTAACATAAATCACCTAGCAATGAATGCAAATGTAGTAAGTGTCGCTTCCTACTCATTATTGACCTTTCAAACGATATATAAACAAGGTTTTACTTTCAACCAACGTTTTGCTTTTGCTTAATTGCGTCTTGCAATCTACGAGTCTCATTTGGACATTATTTTCAATATTATAGATGAGTACATACAAATAATGCTGACCACACAGGAAATCGGCATGGCATGGTTTTGTAAACTAATTCATCTGTTTTCAGGTTACGAGGGAGAGAACTGCCAGGTTGATGAAGATGAGTGTGAGCAGTTCCCGTGTGAAAATGATGGTGAATGCTTCCAGCGCTCAGAAATTGAAAACTATGGGGTACTCCCTGAACTCAGCGCAGCCAATTTTTCCTTTGAAGAAGCAGCTGGATTCATCTGTCACTGTCAACCTGGATTCACAGGTAAACCCCCCTTTCCTCTAACATTGTTTTGTCCGCAAAGTAATATGAACAAATCTGTTGCTGTTACAGGAGAAAATTGTTCTCTGAATGTGGACGAGTGTGTGTCTGCTCCATGTCAACATGGAGGAATCTGCCAAGATTTGGTCAACTCATATCAATGTCTGTGCTCTGATGGCTTTACAGGTAGGACCTATTGTAAATCCCTTTCTCGCTGTTATAGTAGTACATGCATTGAAATCATTAGACCAACAAGAGTCCTTATCAATCATTAGTTTTTCAGATTGGAGAATTGTACTAGTGTTTGCATTGTAGGGCTACTTTCACATTGCTGAGGTGTTCAATGATGCCACGGGAAAAATTGTTAAAAGTTGAACGCTGTTTAATGGCACTTCAGGCCTGCCTTCCACCCTGTCTGTACCACCTGGTGCATCCTATTCTATGACATCATCACTTTTGCAGCCAGGTTTTATTGAGGGTTTTGGGCTTTTCTCAAACGGCAACCTCACCTGAGGCTGGCTCACCACAGGCTGATCAGACCTTTTGTGTATTTGGCAGCCCATAATTTTTCCAGCTTTTTCAGCCCTACCCAACTGACTGCTGTATTTGGCACCACTGGCATGCTTTTAGTGACCTTCCTTTGGGCCTGCCATCTGATTCCCACCTCCTTACGTGGCCTTTGAATGGCTTCAATGCCTCTGCAGCCCACTTCCACGAGATGCACCGTTGCATTCCAGCCAATTTGGCTTGCTTGTTCAGTTTGCTAGGTGGAACAACCACAGCCTTTTACTTTCAAATGCAGCCTTGATGGCTACCAACATTCAGTGCACATGAGTTTGTTGGTGTGTTCCTACCCTTCCCACATGAACAATGGTAATGATGTTCAAATCATGTAATCTATAGACCCATTTGCTCTCAGGTATGGTCATGCACCAGCATTTTGTTGTGACACGTAATTGTCATTGTATTTACCTTGAGCAAAGGTGGTCATTGCAGGGGCACCGGGCAAATTGGATCATCTCCTTACAACTTATATATCATATATAGCATCAACTAAAATTAACCATACCATACTACACTTTTGGACATGATAGCTGTATAAGAATGAGAGGATGCGTAACAAGTTTCAGCCAAATGTATAGTATCATGAGTGAAACCACATATTCTATTACAAAGCTCCTGGTACTGTACTAATGCAGATATTTTCTAATTTTCCAGACTTTTAATTTTTTTTTAAATTATGTCCAAATTTGAATCACTTAACTTTGGCATTTTCTTTATGTATGAATTCAAAAGGTAATTTATAGCCTTTATATGAGCTATTTTTTTTCAACACATAAAGCTATTTTTTTCCACAATATGATCTTATTTTCTAAATTCTTGTAGCGTTGTCTGCCAGCATGTGTCAATCCAGTGATTGACTGATGGATGATCTGCAATGGGTGTACCCTGCCGTTCCCTCTGTTGTTAATTCAAACAAGTCAGGCCATTTTTTTCTGATCATGGATCTTTTTTGATGACGTAACCTCCCTACAAACCTCACATCTCAAAGAAAAGGAAAAAAAGAGAAAATCAAGCGCCAACAAAATATGACACAATATATCAACATATAACAAGACATTTGTACAAGCGTGACACTGGGGTCACAGCGAACAGAAGGGGGTGCATATGGTTTACAGTAGGACAAGCAGCAAAACAACAAAGCCAATAAATGGTCCCATATGTTCATCTTGGGTATTAAACAAGGACCACAAAGCAATTGTTGGAGGGGAGAGGAGATTATGATAAAGCTTCTTAGGAGATTGTTTCAAATCTGCTGAAAAACAAGGACAATGTCAAGTATACATGTACGTGCAAATCTTGTATTTATACTTGTTTTTCAATAACATTTTTCAAATGATGATTTTCTATGAATGAATCATTCATGCATTTGCTATAAAACATGGAACACTCCATGTGGAATTGAACATAATCCCATTAAATCCCATAAGTGGGTGTGGTAGACTGACTTTCCAAATGCAAGAAGTAGTCACCACATTGTCTGCTCCTGCCTGTATGCCCAGCCATCCCAAAACTATCCTCTCACCTACTTGACTTAGGCTATAAAAAGTGCAAAGTGCATTATCCACAGTGACGTGTGGTGAAGCTCAGGACTGGTGAGGCACGGACCAATCTTATTATAGTCTGGAAACCTTAAGTACAGTTAGTTTTTATTTTGTTACGAGTTAGTTTTTTTACATTTAGTTGGTTTGAATTAGTTTTCAGGGTGGTTTTGTTCATTTCTATTAGTTTTCTTCTTTCCAAAACAGTTTTAGTTTAGTTTTACTTTGTTTTAGTATTAGTATGTTAGTTAGTAAAATATGTTTACCGTACGTTGTTGTGTTGTGTGTACTAACATTTCAACAAAAACATTACGTTAGAACATGTTGACATAACACGGCACAGTTTAACAGTCGACAGACTTGCAAGAGTAACAGAATTACAGTAATCGCAATGCATTATAAATAATACAAAAATAAAAAATACCTAAAAATCCCAAGTTAGATGCATGTATGCATGCGCCCCAATTGAATAAATCAAATAAAGATAGGCTACCTCATTTGCCAAGTTGCCAACTTCTTAAGTGGACTTCCGGTTGAGAAGTATTAAACACAGGTGTATGGTTCACAACTTCCTTTATATACTTTGTTTTGTTCACATCTGAACCAATAAAATTCAACCACTTTTTATATTTGTGTTGTGTTTCGGGCTGAGTTAAATAACAAAAGCAGGGAAGCCATTCGAGCCTAAACCACAAGTAAACTCATCTCCTAGGAGCGATGTCATCTGGTGGCTGCTTGATCAAAGTCAAAGTCAAAGTCAGCTTTATTGTCAATTTCTTCACGTTAAGACACACAAAGAGATCGAAATTACGTTTCCCACCGCCCCACGGTGACTAGACACATTACACAACACATACAAGCAAATAGCACAAAGAGTAAAAACGAATAGACAAGAGCGATGAATAAGAAATAAGCAAATAACCCAAATCAATAAACAATAAATAAATAAATAGATAAATAAGAGGAGCAAAATGGAGCAAGCGTGCATACAGCAGACAGCCAGAATAAAGTGCAAAAGAACAGGACGTTATGCAGCCGAGGGTGGAGGGGGGAGGGAATTCAGGATCCTGACAGCTTGGAGTATGAAGCTGTTGGCGAGTCTGGTGGTGCGGGAGCGCATGCTTCTGTATCTCTTCCCAGTCGGCAGAAGATCAGACAAAGAGTGAGCAGGGTGACTCACATCACACACAATTGCGGTCGCCTTGCGGGTGAGATGGGAGGTGTAAATGTCCTTCGGGGAGGGGAGCGGAGCCCGAACGATCTTACTAGCAGTGTTCACTATGCGCTGCAGAGCCTTCATGTTGTATTCAGTGCAGCCACCACCCCACACAGCGATACAACTGGAGAGGACGCTCTCAATGGTGCCACGGTAGAATGTGGTCATGATGGCAGGAGGAGCACTTGCTCGCCTGAGTTTCCGCAGAAAGTACAGGCGGCGCTGAGCTTTCTTCACCAGCGACGTAGGGTTGGTGGTCCAGGAGAGGTCCTCTCTGATGTGCACCCCCAGGAATCTGGTGCTGCCCACTCTCTCCACCACAGCACCGTCGATGGTCAGCGGCAGGTGTTGGGCTTCTGTGCGACGCACGTTAAGAGGACTACAACTTGGGCAACTGTTCGACCTTCTTTTCTGGCTAGTGGCTGCGCAGTGTTACCAAAGGCTCACATATCAAATCAACTGTCAAAGAAGAAAAAGAAGGACATTTTCACTACAATTCTAATTCATTTTAGTTAGTTTTGTAAACGTAAAATGTAGTTTCAGTTAGTTTTTGTTTTTGATTAAAAAAACATATTTGTACTTTATATTATTTTATTAACTAAGATGTTTTTTTTTCAATTTTAGTTACGAATCAATTCCAGTTTAAGTTAAATTTATTTATATAACCCTTAATCACAGACAAGCCTCAAAGGGCTCCACATGTGCAAAATTGTCAATTATTCTCAACATCCCCTGATCTTAACTCCGAGGAGGGCAAGGAAAAACTCAAAGAACCCTTTCTGGGGAAAAATAAGAAACCTTGAGAAGAGACCACAGATGGGAGAATCCCCTTTTCAGTATGACCAGCCTGCAATGGAAAAGAAAAAGTGCATGTCCATATTCAAAGTGAAGAGCTTTGGGAAAGTGCTCCCAATTGTCATGGTAGTGTCTGCGAGGGTGGTGATCCGCCTCAGATCCCTCATCACCAACTGTATATTTATTTTTAAAAGTACAGGACTGGATACTTTTTTTTTTCCTTTAACCTTTACTTACCCAGGCAAACAATTAAGAACGAGTTCTTATTTACAACTGCGGCCTGACTTTTGAATTACAATATATTTGCATAGAATAACAGTGGGTGCTGTGGTGATTTTCACCGCATTTATTATTATTAGAATAGTATACTACTGTAGTTTGGATTCCAGACATGACAGTAGGATAATTGTATTATGTGTACACTGCACACCAGTTTACTGTTTAAATCTGCTGTTTAACAATAATGTATCTGATAAATATGGTACTTTTCTGTAACACACTAAAGTGCCCACAATGGACACATTAATTATGCACATTCACACTCTGGTAGCAGTAAACTCCATATGTGGCCGCAATGACAAATGATTCAACTCGAGCGGGAGTCGGACAGCAGGTGTTTTTGCTAACTGGAATACCCGCTCTACCTCCTGAGCCACGGCTACCCCGTATTTTATTGTTTAATGTTAAATTGTGTATCGTCTTGTGCTTCTACTATAACTTGCACCATTAAGCAGCTGTCTGTGCCAAAATAAACAAAGTAGCAAGTTAAAGTGGACTGCTCCTTTCAAGGTAGTGGCGGGAGACAGCAATATTGTAAAGTTTGCAAATATCTTATGTTAGGTGTTTGTGTCTAAACCTGGGGTAGATAATCCTGGTCCCTTGAGATCGATATCCTGCCTGTTTTCAATGTCTTCCTGATGCAGCAACCCTGATTCAAATGATCAGCTCATCAACCATCTCTGTCGAAACTTGCAATGATCCTGATCATTTGAATCAGGTGTGTTTGAGTTATTCCACCTAGTCCTCTTTCCCGTCCTTAAATATGGGTCTCTAAGGCCCTTTCACTTTCTGCAGTATAGTATCTCCTCTTACAGAAACAAACAAAGTCAAACTATCTTTGGCTGATGCTAATGCTAGTTTGGCTCACAGTACAACCAATAATTGTAAACAAGAAACATGAATATACTGTATTAGTGTTGCACAGTATCAAATTACGTTGTGTGGAACACATTATATCTATGCAGTCAATTCCTGACACTAACTGGCTGTCGTGACGAAACATTCGTGGCTGACGAAACACGCAAATAAGTGGCTTGGGTTGCAAATCTTGAACTTAAATCGACAAAGAAGCAAACTGTTGAGTGTTTGGCCCAGCACAAATTGATGCATACTTGCCTTGAGAGTTTAACTTGTGTCCGTTGTGAAAACGACATATACACTCGTTGCACCACAATGCTTGCCTATAACCTAACCCTAACTGTCACTCACTTATGGGAAATTTCATGGATACAAATTATTATTATTATTATTTTACCAGGATGCAATGTACTAACACCATTTTTTAAATTGACTAGTCGATCCCGATTGACATTGGGCACAGACATCAACCTCTATTCTAATACAACTGAATAAATGTGTGTGTGTGTGTGTGCATGTGTTTGTGTGCATGTATGTGCGTGTACTTTGATTTTTTTTTTTTTTTTCTGTTGGCTTAACTAGATGGCCATAGTTGCATATCGCCATAGGCCTGTAGTGTCCCCTACTGGTCTTTTTCAGGAGCACCTGCAACTACTCGGCACCCACGGGCCAGTGCCGGGATCAGGAATGCATTCTCCTTGTCAAATACTGACAGGAGCCAGCTGGAAGCTGACGGCTTATGACTTAGCTCGGGATGGGCTGCAGACGGTCAGGAGCGCAGGGTGTGAGGGAGGGAGGGACAGAGGGATGGAGGAGGGGTAAAAAAGAAGAGGTGGGCAGGGCTGCCTTGTAATCACTCCTGTCTGCCTGCATGGAGTATAGGAGGAGTAAAGACACGTTTGCTTTTTTTTTAATCTTATGGAGTAAAAAGAAGGACGTGGTTGTGTCACTTGTGTCATCTTGCAAGTGTGAGTTTCTTGGCTGTAAACTCATTGGAACATGAGAGGAAGGAGGTTACTGTTGCTGCTGCTCTGTTTTTGCTGTGGGCCATGGCAGCTGACAGGTACAGTATGGTACAGCACTTTTACTTGATGTACAGGAGCTAGAAAACAACGTGTTTGTATTAGAAGACATAACTTTGTCATATAGTATCACAAATAGTGCTCACTGGGTTTCCAATGTTTTCAAATTTGTCAAAACCTTTCTCTTGCTCTGTCTCAAGTTTCTCAAGCTGTGATGTTAAAAAATTAACCAGCCAGCACATACTACAATGATTGTATGACAGTAAAGTCAATGATCTTTCATCAAGTGTACAAGTGTCGGAATATTATTCTAAATTGAATTTACCCAGTTACAATTTGCTCTCTCAGCTTCCTCATCTGCCAATAACAAAATAACACATTGCCTCAATCAAATCTGCTTAGAAGGCTACATACAGGCAAGCTTGTCTCTGCATCTAAATAAAGAAGTAGCCTGAGCCAGTTTCCAGCACAGGCAATGTTTGATTCGGGTTTATATGAATACATTAATTGTGAGCATTATGAATGGATGTGAGTACATTGTTTCAATATTAATGACTAAAATGTTGGTTCTTTAATGCAGGTGTGCATTGTGAAGTGGACATTGACGAGTGTGACAGCAATCCCTGTCAGAATGGTGCCACATGTGAAGATGCTGCCAACTCTTATATATGTCACTGTCCCGAACCAGAAACTGGCCGAGAGCCATTGGGCGGGCGCAACTGCGATGTTGTTCTGGTTGGTTGTCAGCAGCACCATTGTCAGCATGAGGGCATTTGCATGCCATTGCTGACAGCGTATGGAGATCATAGCTACACGTGCCTCTGTGGGCCAGGCTGGACGGGAGAACTCTGCAACACCTCTACCACCTTTTCCTTCAACTCAGAGGGCTACGTCCACATGCAGCTGCCTGTGTCTAAAAACAGAGGAAGGCAAGGTACTGATGACTACAACTATGGACTCAGTGTGCAACTAAGATTCAGGAGCACTTTGCCGGACATGTTGTTGTACCATCGTGGTACCCTGGAACACTTCATCTCCCTGGAGTTAGTGCGGGGTTCCCTTCAGGCCAGGTTAAAATTTGGGAGATTGCTACAGGTTATTTATTCAGGTCCAGTCAACGACGGAGAATGGTACAGAGTCACTGTGACGATGGATGAGAGACTGATTATGTTTGTAGAGGGACCTGGCTGTGAGGAAGGATGTCAAGTGGAAAATGTAGTGTACAACCATCTTATCTTCTTCCAGTCAAATTCCTTTCAACAGCTGTTTGTAGGAGGAGCACCAAAGGAATATTTGACACTCACGTCAGGTGGGAGGAGTTTCATTGGCTGCATGGAAGACCTTCAAGTTGATTATAAATTGCTGATGCCTCAGGACCTCATGAGAGAGGACAACATGGGTTTGGAATTGGGATGTGTCAAAGAAGATTTGTGCCATGATGACCCTTGCAAACAATTTGGGTTTTGCGTGGACATGTGGGTTGTGGCCAAATGTCAGTGTCACCGGCCATACTTTGGCGAAACATGCGAAAGAGGTGAGATTTCTTAGAGCTGTGGTCTTATGCTTTAAGATGTCTGAATGCCGATAAACTATCTGTAGGTGTCACTGTAACTATCAATAGCTGTGGTCATGCAGCTTCAGGCAGGTTAGTTCCTGTTTAGTTCCTAAAACAGACAAGCTACAGTTTTACTCCTATACAGCAGCCATTTAAAAGTCATTCAGACACTGCATGTACATATACATTACTGTATAATAATTTTAAACATTGTCTTTGTAGAGTACCCATCCTGGACCTTTGGTCATGAGAACACTACAAGCTATGCAGCCTTCAACATCAAAGAAACCCATGGAGAAAATTTCACCATCTCCTTTATAATGCGCTCGCTTAAAAAAAATGGCCTTCTTCTGCAATTTCGTCGAGGGGAAAGGTCCTACCTGACGCTTTACCTGAAGGAAGCTACCGTCGCCATCTACAGCACTCACACCACACTCTTGTCGGAGGCCAAGTTTGTCACAGATGGAAAAAATAATTTGGTGACGATAAAAGTAAACTCTGGCCACGTGTTCTTCCCCATAGCGGGAAACCATCGCGCCATAGGTAATGTGAGCATCGAGGCAGGGGATGTTGTGTATGTTGGAGGACTCCCTGGAGGTGAAAATGGGAATTCCTGGGGTGGAAAATTTAAGGGCTGTCTACAAGACATTCGACTGGATAACAAGCATTTGTCCTTTGTGGATTATAAAGAAGAGGTGGAGAGTTATCAGGCCACTGCAGAGAAGAATGTTCTGCCAGGATGTCAAAGTGACAATTCATGCAAGGTACTGTGCACAAATTATTAGATTAACTCAGTTTTACTACAGTTTTACTGATGCTTTTAGTTTGAAGCGTGTTGCAATGTTTCCGTGCACTCTGACAGTTGAACTGTGCTGTACTGCCTCAACCTGACATTGATCTGGTTGTGAATCCCTTTGATCTGTTTGTTATGTCCTAATCTGCTCTGCAGCTTGTTCTGAACCTCTGCAGTCATCTTGGGTTAGAGATTTTGCAAGTGAGCGGCATCTAATCCACGCACGTGTGTTTGTGTTTGTACACAGAATGAGCCCTGTCTCAATGATGGAAAGTGTCAGATTACCTGGAATGATTTCAAATGTGACTGTTCCATTAACTTCTCTGGACGGCTGTGCGAGAGACGTTTGTGGTGTGTCGAGAACCCTTGCTTTGAAGGAGGGCAATGTGTCGACCTATGGGATGGTTATGAATGTGAGTAATCTTTTGTCATTTGCCTCATTCATGCAAAAAGTCACCCGAGACCATTTAAAACGTGTCACTTAACATTCAATGGTTCGGACAACCTACCAATCAGAGACAATATACATCCAGGAAAGAAATCCAAGTTGAGTTTTTTTAACATTTCATGTGAATTGTCAGGAGTCTCAATGCAATTGCTGTTAATATGAAATATAATTACGAGCAAATGACACCAGAATAAGCAAAAATACAACAAGTCTCAGGGCTCCAGACTGCCCCTAAAATGAGGCAGTTCAAGTGGATGAAAAATTCAATAACTTCGTTTCCACATTACAACCCAACAACGCTGCGTGCTAAAGACTAAAGATTTATTCATTGTAGATGTTTTAAGATTCCACCAGCATCAACACACTTTAGAGCACTAGCTTCGTGGTTCCCTTCATACTCGAAAAATGGCGAAGACATTGATGGTTGCAGTCACCAATGTAAGCCGCAACGCTAATCATGAGTGATGTTTGTTTTCAATTTGTTTCGATGCCGGCACAGCAAACTATCTTCACATGAGCAGCGACACCGTTTGTCGTTAAGTTAACAAATTAAGTACCGTAATTTTTGGACTATAAGTCGCTCCGGAGTATAAGTCGCGCCAGCCGTAAAATGCACAATAAAGTGAAAAAAAACCAGTCGCACCGGAGTATAAGTTGCACTTTTGGGGAAATGTATTTGTCAAAATCCAAGACAAAGAACAGACATGAACCAGCAACAACAGGCTAAACAATACGGTATGCTAACGTGACCTATACACGAAGGAGGAGCTGAGAACGGGCCTGACGTAACATTCAGTTATTCAAGTATTACATAAATAACACGTTTATCAAACCATCTGTGTCACTCCAATTCATTAAATCCATCGATTGTCTTTTATGTAAACAATGCCGCGTATGCGCCGCATATGCTGACGTCGGACCCGTTGTAAGTTGCATTTCTAATTATTCCCCAGACCCATATAATGATATATAAAGTACATTTCAAATAACTATCATATAACAACAATATTATCAAACCATCTGTGTCCCTCCAAATCATTAAAACCATCGATCAAATTCCTCGTCAACAAAGCTGCGCCGCAGAGATCTAGTATATAACTATATTGTAGCGTTAACAAAGTACCAGGAAAGACGTGGGTTTTTATAAGAACAATATTATCATACCATCTGTGTCACTCCTAATCATTAAATCCATCGATCAAATTCCTCGTCCTTTATGTCAACAACGCCGCGCGCCGCTCAGATCTAGTATATAACTATATTGTAGAGTTAACAAAGTACCAGGAAAGACGTGAGTTTGGTAAACGGCTCTTTATTTAACAAAACAAGCCAACAACTACTGAACTGTAACAATAAAAACATATACAAGTTGCTACACAAAACATAAATACGTATTTCAAACCTTGTGTCACTCCAAATCATTAAATCCTTCAAACGTGGGGCCCTTCGTCATCTTCGTCATCCCGTGATCGAATCTTTTGTCCTTTATGTAAACAACCGCCGCGCGGTGTCGGTGACGTCACTTGCAGTCATCCCTTGCTACATCGCGGTTCGTTTATCGCGGTTTCACTACATTGCGGATTTTTGAATTTTGAAAATTTGTGAAAAAAATCACATATAAATCGCTCCTGAGTATAAGTCGTCCCCCCACCCAAACTATGAAAAAAACGTGATTTATAGTCCGAAAATTACGGTACATCGTTGAAATGTCAGTACGGACATTATTCTGAGAAGTAGTAATATTAACAATGTGTGTGTAAATGACATGCTTTCATTTTAGTGAGGTTTGTAAAAATTTAAAACCATAAATGCAACCGTGAGAACTAAATATGAAATATTAACCAAGATTCAAAGTTTTATATTTTCCTCTGTAATGGGCCAGCACTGCTTCTTTCAGGGCCACTACCCAAAAAGTCTTAATAAGACTATTTTCTCCCCAACACACCTCATGTGCCAATGGGGAAAATTCCTGGAGTAGTCACCAGCCAGTCAAGAGCATGCACATCGATAGACAAACATTGATGCTCACGTTAACATTGTGTGAATGGGAACCGAGTCGGGCAAGAAAATTCAATTCAACTACAAACATTCCTGTCCATACCTAGAAGCACCCACTGTGAATGTGGAACATACTTGCACTGCTGGTACAAACATTAATTTGACTTTTTTCATTATTAATATGTATAACTTATTTTTATTTTGGGTTTATGTTGTGTTGAGGCGGCCCGGTGGCGCACTAGGTAGCACGTCCGCATCACAATTAGGAGGGTGCGGGTTCGATTCCACCTCCAGCCCTCCCTGTGTGGAGTTTGCATGTTCTCCCCGTGTCTGCGTGGGTTTTCTCCGGGCACTCCGGTTTCCTCCCACATCCCCAAAACATGCTTGGTAGGCTGATTGAGCACTCCAAATTGCCCCTAGGTGTGAATGCGAGTCCGGATGGATGTTCGTCTCTGTGTCCCCTGCGATTGGCTGGCAACCAGTTCAGGGTGTCCCCCGCCTGCTGCCCGATGACGGCTGGGATAGGCTCCAGCACGCCCGCGACCCCCGTGGGGACAAAGCCGTACAGAAAATGGATGGATGGATGTTGTGTTGAAACACAATAAAATGTGAACTAAAAACATTGTAACTCCTGCAAATATTTAGCAGTAACAGGGTGAAAATGAGGCGAATTGTAAAAATTTACTTTGCGAGTCAATTTACTGTGTGCACACCTGAATTTCCTTCCAGCGCTCCAAAAATTTGAAGTTATTGCTACTGTGCTCCGAGTAAAAATGTTAGTGTGGAGCCCTGGCTATGCCATAAAGGCCAAACTGAAGGAAGTCTGTAAAAATTGGTTAATGTTTTTGTCATTTCACAGCACGTGAACCTCATTATCTTTGCTTCCCACAGGTTTGACTCAAGCCATTTTCCAGGACAATGCTCTTGAGTATTTTGCCAACAGCTCCCTGTTGAGCCCAGTAACCAACATCATGATGGATTTTAGAACACGCGACGACAACGGTATTTTGTTGAGGGCAGAAAACGGAGCTGAGGTTTTTTGTCTGGGTCTCCTTAATTCCACACTTCTTGTCAAAATGGGCACTGGGACAAGTGGAGATCTGCTGGCTTTTACCAGCGACAGGACCATTGCAGATGGAGCGTGGCATCGCATCCGCTTGACCATGATCGACCCTGCACAATCAGTGTCCCGATGGTGTCTCACTGTAGATGGACAGACGGCGGGATGTACCCTTGGAGTTGGCGGCTTCCTCAGCTTCCTCAATGATACCCAAATTTGGCTGGCAGAGAAATATTCTGGATGTTTGGGGGAAATCAGAGTCGGTGGAGTCTACCTTCCAATTTTCAGTGTGCCAGATGCCCCTCAGACAAGTCATTTCACCAGACTGAGTGGTCGTGAGCCAAACTTGGGATGCCATGGTGCCCCAGTTTGTGACTCTCAACCGTGTTTCAATGCGGGTGTGTGCCAGGACCATTTTAATGAGTTTAACTGCAGCTGCATCCAAGGGTGGGAGGGAGAACTATGTGAGGCCGAGATAAATGAGTGTTCTTCTGGGCCCTGTTTCTATGGCACATGTAAAGACCTTCTGGCAGACTACCAGTGTGACTGTGAGCCTGGATATATGGGAAGAAACTGTCAGGAAGAAGTGGATAACTGTTTGGAGTTTAGCTGCTTGAATGAGGGGACTTGTGTGGAAACAACAGTAACCCACACCTGTGTATGCCCTCCTGAATACTTGGGCAAACGCTGTCAGTAAGTTACTCATCTTTGCCTTATATACAGTTTTATAGCATGTTAAACTTTGATAGCAGAACAGACTTTGAATTTTTTTTTATTGTTTGAGTAGCTATACCAGTAATAACCGACTTATTACTAGGCATGTACAGTGGAGCCTCGGTTTTCGAATGTCCAGGTTCTCGAACAAATCGGTATTCGAACAAAAAATTGGAGATTTTTTTGCTTCGGATGTCTGACAACATTCGGTTGTCGAACCTCGTGAGATGAGCCGAGAAGACCCGCATGCCAACTGACTCCGTTCGTTATTACATTCTTGCTACTCTGAGGATTGCATCAACTCTAATCATGCCTCCAAATGAAGCAAGTGGGAGCAGTAAAGCCATCCTAAAACACAAAGACGCTCCTAAAGAAATGCGACAGTGAGCGCCCGGCACGCTGCGGGCGGTTGCGCGATCAGACCAAATTAAGCTACCTGCGCACTGAAGTCCACTTAAATTTTGGAAAGTACATCAGGACTTTAAAAATATTTTCTAAATTTTAGCGACCGCTCTGTCACAATAATGCGACCAGCGCGGTGCAGTTGTGCGGTCGGCGGCGCGCTACGGTTGCGCGTTCGGCAGTGCGCTGCAGTTGCGCGACCGGACAAAATTAAGTTCCCTGCGCACTGAGGTCAACTTCAATTTTGGAAAGTACATCAGGACTATAAAATTATTTTCTAAGTTTCAGCGACCACTCTGTTACAATAATGCGACCAGCGCAGTGCAGTTGCGTGGTCTGCGACGCGCTACGGTTGCGCGTTCGGCGGTGCGCTGCAGTTGGGCGATCGGTCAAAAATGCGCAAATGAGAAAATGCGTAAAAAAGGCGTTTCTTTTGCTTGGAACGGATTAAATTTTTTCCATTATTTGTTATGGGAAAACATGATTCGAAATTCGAACAATTCACTTCTCGAACAGCCTTCTGGAACGGATTGTGGTCTAAAACCGAGGCCCCTCTGTCTTCATTTTTACCATTATTGCCTGTACTTGGTCATTCGATACTGTTACTTCACTGGTTAGGACCACGCTGGAAATAGTTTGATTTTCTTCATTATAGCTATATACCTTTATATCCCTTTGCCTTCACTGGTACACTGTGGGGCACAAGTCAAGTCAAGTCAAGTTTATTTGTATAGCACTAAATCACAAGCAGTCTCAAAGGGCTTCAAAATCCAAACAGTTTTGTTTTGGAAGTTGTAACGTGTATTTTTCCCGAAATTGCTTGTCAGTTTTCAAAATTGAAGTTATGCTGCTATGATAACTCATACTCAAGCTTTACTCGATTTGGATTTTAGACACGATCACTGAGTTAAAAGAAAAGGTTACTGAACTCCGATCCGATCTGGAGGTGGAATGATCCATCTAATCTAATTTGAACAAGTTTTTACTGTACAGTCAATCCCGAGGTATGAGGACAGGCCCGCAATTCGGATATTCATAATGCGTATAATTGATGCCCAGTGAATTGCCTTAGAAAAAAAATACAAAGAATTCAGCTATCACACCCCCCTTTCTCTTTCTGTGGCCAAAAGGTGGCGATTTCCTCCAGCGGCATGTGATGCCAAAACAGAGTGCCTTAATGGAGGAGTATGCATAGGGGGGGACACTGGTGGCAACTGCACCTGTAAGCCAGGGTACACTGGAGCCAGGTGAGCATCTCACACATTCCATACCATATACTTGCTTTGTTGATTTGTACTAGTATTCTTGTACGTAGTCACTCATCCAATTAGAGTTCCTCTTCATGCTACACTGGATATTGGTTGGCAAAAATACTATAGATATAATATCATTATAATTATTTGTATTTTTTTTTTTAATAATTTATCTCAACATTGTGTGTTTTGGTTTTATCAGTGGAGTTGCACGGATATAATGTGTAGTCATATTCTTTAGAGTTTGCATATATGAGGTTAAAATCTGCCTTTTTTTCTTTGCACGATTAAATCTCTCCAAAAATGCTGTTTAGAGAGGCTTAGCCTTCTCACCATGTCAGGTCAGGAGAATGTTCGTGAGAGCTGCTGGTGAAGGTGTGTGTCACTTTGTGTTGTATTAAAGCTCTGCTGATGTCTTTCAGGTGTGGGACAGAAATAGACGAATGTACGTCCAGTCCTTGTCTTAATGGTGCCACCTGTCTAGACAGACTCAACCACTTTCAGTGTGTATGTGTGCCAGGCTATAGTGGCACACTGTGTGAAAGCAATGTAAGTAATGATGAAATATTTACATCAATTCATTGATAATTACCTGAGATATACACACACACACACGCACGC
Source organism: Syngnathus leptorhynchus (assembly GCF_054491065.1). NCBI lineage: Eukaryota > Metazoa > Chordata > Actinopteri > Syngnathiformes > Syngnathidae > Syngnathus > Syngnathus leptorhynchus. Next base: position 4,138,818 of record NC_141198.1, on the reverse strand, counting down.
ACGCACGCACGCACGCACGCACGCACGCACGCACGCACGCACGCACGCACGCACACACACACACACACACACACACACACACACACACACACACACACAGCTAAGCCTCAATTTTAAACAGAGTTTGGGGTCCAGAATTTGGGAAACCCGTTATCCCCAGAAGGATTATTTAGATAGTCTTGGAAGGGGACAAAAATTCAGAGCCATAAATAGGAGTGTATTGGGAAATTGCAGTCGAGAAATACATACTAAGATTAGATGATGTTTGCATTTGGGGAACATCATTGTCCTGGGTGAAAATTAATACCATATAATTCACCATGTAGTTTTTGTTGAGTCGTTACCTTGTCAAGAAGAGTCAAGAAGTCTGTTTGTACCAAAGCATGACGGAGCTGCCTGGAGCCTGTGCCGTAGTTCAGGTGGTAAGAGTTTGTTTTGCACTGCACACTATTGGTATGTCTTCGTTCCTGTTCAGCAGCGTCTTCCATTCGACGGACTAAGCATACAAATATACCACCTACATTTTTTAAATCGAAATGGTACCACAAGAATCGGAAATGTTAGTCCCGGTTCTACTAATCTCTGAGAGAGCGTCTGCTCGGAATGTTTCCAGAGCCTCAGCAGAATAAGAAAAGCAGGACTTCACCCAGGCGGTGGTCTTTGAGTCAGAGTAAAAATTGTTCCATGTCTCAATTGTTGAGGTGGCTGACCAGAGCTTGTGACCATAAGATAGTCGGTGCCTGCCAGGGCGACAATATGTGAAGCTCATTGGTGGACGTCAATAGTAAGGGATGCCGTTTATTTTTTACTTGTTGGACTCCGGAGGCAGCTGATGAACTGCCCCAAATAAACCACAATTTTGCTGGTTGCAGAGGCAACAACTGGGAGGAGGAATTTGGCTAGGCCATGAAAAACGACCTGCGGACAGCTTCAAGAAATTTATGGTCTGCCATCTGGTGTCTTGGGAGGGTGAAGCGGTGCCACATTTATACTGTCCATCCATCCATTTTCTATACCGCTCTTCCCCACAGAGGTCGCGGGCGTGGTTGAGCCTATCCCAGCAGTCATCGGTCAGTAGGTGGGGAACACCCTGAACCGATTGCCAGACGATCACAGGGCACACAGAGACTAACAACCATCCGCACTCGTGCTCAAATGGCCTACCAAGCATGTTTTTGGGATGTGGGAGAAAACCAGAGTCCCCGGAAAAACCCCACGCAGGCACGGGGAGAACATGCAAACTCCACACAGGGAGGATGATTTGCAGGATGTTAGGTTGAGAAGGTCAGTCATCCAGGAGGGAGAGTCAAACCGCTACTCATGCACCTCAAGAGGTGTCAAATAAGCTGGCTCGGCATCTGGTTAGGTTGCGTCCTTGACACCTCCTTAGTGAGTGGTTCGTGGCACATCCAACCGGGAGGAGCCACAGGAGATAACCATGCTGGTGAGACTGTCACCAAGCTAGCCTGACAAAAAATAAAATGGATGGATGAATGGAGGTTTAAAACTGCTCCCAAATCTTAGTGATATTGTTCTCTCCACTCAAATGGCACATTGCCTTGATGAATAAAAATTTGCAGTCCTCCTCTAGGTCTATTACATATCTGAAATTCTCAAAATAACAAAAATTATTATTTTAATCCAAATCAATAATCCCATTGACGGTTAAAATAAAATCACAGCACTGCATTTACAGGTTGTTATCTGGGAAATTTGAATGACTTGTAGTTATTACTTGATATATGGTCCTTTTAAATTTGAGAGGAGTGTATAAAAATAGGTGCTCTCATGTTGTCTTGCAGAAAAAGGCGCAACTGGAGCGGATCCCTTGGCTGGTAGTGACTATCCCCATCACCACGTTATGTGTATTAGTAGCCATCGTAGTTATCTTTTTCCTCATCATGACGGCCCGGAAGAAGCGTCAGTCAGAGGGTACCTACAGCCCCAGCTCACAGGAGGTAGCTGGAGCCAGGTTGGAGATGGGCAGCGTTCTCAAAGTGCCTCCTGAGGAGAGACTAATCTGAGACCTGCAGCCTCATATCAGCCAGCGGATGTGTAAGAGAGAATTCCAAGGCCATGATGTGACCCATCCACTCCAAAAAAAGAAAAAAAAAAGTGAGTGTCTGAATGAACTAAATGACGGATGCTTCACTTTGGAAAAACTACTGATGTTGAAACTCCATGGTCAAAACTGATCAGAAGAGAGGACATGATAAAAGTGTAAAAAGACAAGCTCAGTGTTTGAAAGAATTGGACTCAACACATTTCATTTATTCATCAGCCGATAAAACCACTTTTTACATGGGTCATTTTCATATATTGTTATCAGTAACGGAAAAGACACGTGTTTTTTTCTAATTTAGATATTTTTTTTATACAAAATATCTCCCATGATGATACAGCCACTATTGAAGTCCTATTTTCAAAACGTTATTGATGATAAAAAAATGTAAGCATTAATAATGCAGGCAATCTTAACTGACAGATCAAATGGTGGTGACAAATGGTGGTACGTGTATACGTACACTTCTTGTAGTGATGGGAAAGTGAAGGTTCCAATCTGCTTCATGAACCATTTGTATTTTTACCTTCTCTAGATACTACTGGTGATTTAACGGAGGTTTAATGAATGACATGTCTGTGTGCTTTCAGCCCTATGTTGAACAGAGAGTGCTATCTACCGAGCTTAATAAACTCAACAACTGGTTCATGAAGCATCTTGAAGCCTCATTGGCTAAGGAAGTCTTGAAGTTTTCTTACATAATAGTAAAGATAAGCAGCTTCATAGAAGTCCTGTGAGTGGCACATGTTGGTCTTTCAACTCGGCAGATACAAGCACATCCATGATCCTAATAACACATTAAAACCATCACACTCTTGTATTTATACAGTGCAATCATAATAGTGGTAAAGCCATGCAAAAGTTCCAACACTTTCACAAATTCATATACCTCACAAATAATGTATTTTGCTGTTTGCTGATGTGTGGATACAAAATGGCTGCCTCGTGGTACTTCACCTCACAGACCCTTCTGGTGCATTGCAAAAAGATAAAGAGATATTCAATAGTGGTACTAACGATACAATCAGTATGCGTGAGAGTGCACTGGTAAAACAACCAAAATAAGGATGATGCATGGTTTCATCAGCTAGAAAGAAAATGCTCTGCTGTCAGCAAAAGTGAATGAATTGCTTGCAAATATTCTGTATTTTTACATCAATTTGTTTTTAATCTGGTTCAAAACATGTGTCCTAACCAGTCAGACAGCTATCTTTAATTGTTGCTTATTTATTACACGATATCGGGAAAAGATGTTATGTTTTACGTATTTTTCAATACTGTATAATGAATTACAGTTAATATGGTCGATCGTGTTTAGTTGTAAACTGAAAGCTTTGACTTTCAAACTAATAGATATTAATTTATAAAACAGCTTGTAGACTGTTTTTTGTCACTAGAGTTTAAATGATTAAATCTGGCTCGGTCGTCTCTGATGTAAATTCTCTGGAACAAAAAAACATTAATGACTTTCACTGTGTTTATTTTTACATGAATTGTTATAATGGTTTTTGTACGTATCTCAATGCATTTAAGTATATAATTAACCACCAGATATAGTATATATACGGAGTAAATGATCTGAAGCATATTCAATATTATTTTGATGTTACACTGGTTTGAACAATAATATGTACATCTGGCACCATAGTTCAACCTGTTTGGCCTAAATTTATACATACGTCACATTAAAGTAAGTAACTAAACGGCCAAGTCACGGGTTAAAGATTCGTATTATTTAATATAGATTTAATTACTCATATCAGAAGTTTGATCCTATTTGAAGGTTGAATTGGTGTAACAAATGTCTTTTTTCTAGTAAGAACTGAATTTACATATTATTTCTTCTATGAGGCACAGAAACACTACTTTGTAAATATGCACAGAGAAATGCATTTTCAGATGATTTGGTGAATTTCTGGGCCCTATTTCCATGCTCAGTATGAGTCTAGTGCAAAGTGCAGTCCAACTGTGCTCGTGGGTAGAGGTTTCTTTCGTTTAGTATTTTCATAGACGTGGGCAGTCAAAGGGGGCGTTTGCGTCATTGTGGGAGGAACGTAGCTGATTTGCCATCCAGTAGAAGTGACAACCTTCATTCCCTTAAATTTACTAATAAAAAAAAAAAAAAAAAAAAAGTGAGAGGTGCATGTTCTATGTGAAAATGCATTAAATGCGAGAAAATACAGGAGATTGGCGCACAAAGTACATTTGAAAGGACAGATGTAAAGTTGGCCGTTGTGGAGAGTTCACTCAGAGATCGCCTTCTACCCCTGATCATGCATCTAGCTTGGCACAACCCGGTGTGCCAAATTCCCAAACTCAACAAACTAGACCCACCTAGCACAAAAATGAAGATGTGACAGTTTTTAGCTCACCAGCTCCTGTATAGGAAAAACGAGCCCTTTGACTTTTCTACATTTACCAAGTATGCGACCAAAAAAGAAGCCAATATTACTATTTTTACAACAAGTTGGAATCTTCCAATTGAGATCCAATGACTCAGGATGCGCGGTATTATACGAGGTGTGAACAGGGCCATTGTTTTAACTCTGAATTTTGTGACACTGGATATTTGTTTGTCTTTGTCCACTTTATATGATCTTTTTTTAAATCTGTATGACCACTGAGTAGCATGAACAGCATCAAATTTAATGATGGGTAGGTTTAGAGAGTGTCACACATAAAAAAAGAATTGTTCCAACTAGTGTGTCATAGTGGTACATGACATGATGTGAGAATATGAGAATATGAGAAGACTTTGCATAAGGCAATATTCTAGCAATACTTGTCTGCGCCAACCAAGCATGCCCATTTTAATTATAATATTTCAATGTATGATCTGTAGTCAGTCCACTCACTATAACAGTCAAACTTTGAAATGAATTAATCAAAGCTGGGCATCATTAACTTTGTTAAAACAGAATATTTAACACAGCTCTTGAATTTAATTTGCAGGTAGTCATAATCTTGTGGCTGGTTGCAATTCATGCCCACCTCAACATTGCCATATTCACCAACATAAGAAGACATGATATGCATTTCTTTTTACAATTTAAAACAGTTCATGGGTGTCATGATAAAAGGTATGTAATGTATGAGTCCAAACATCCCTGTCTCATGCAAATTCGCCACTGCTAACCCAACACTATATCCTGCAGGCCCAATTTGATGGAGTGTTTGTCGTTTACTTGGAACCTTCAATGGCACTTTGTTTGTTATGCAATATGCTCACTGTGAACACACATTTGTTTTTGTTGCATACAGATTACAGGTTCCTCTGCTACTCATTTTTTAATGTTCAAATATGCCACATGCAAGAGAAAGGATGTTTCACTGTCAAACAAAAGAAAACCCGGTGGGACCCTAACATCTGAATGACATAGACAACTGCATATTGTCTGAAAAATCACTCATGCTTGACTTAAACCTCTAAATAATCCCTCAGAACACATTCAGCAGGTTTTAATCTTCTAATGTGTCTTAAAACTGGAAATTGTGAAATTAGTGAAGATCTGTTTTGAATACACACACTGACCTAACATACTGATGTGTAAAGAACTGCTGTAAGATGACTCAAGGGGGAGCCATATGTGGTCATCATTAATTTTTGTACATATGATGTGAATGATTTGTGTTTTTTGCTGTTGTGTGTAATATTCAGCATTTCTGAATTTTTGTAACATATTCATAGTAGATGGTATTTGATTGAAACACATTACAGAAATCTAACTTTGTCATATCTCACTGCCACAATTTCCTTTTTGAGAAAGAATAAATAGTACATTCTGTTTTCTTTGGAGAATGTTTTCTGAAGGTCTAAAAATTGGAAGGAAAGACTTTGGCTTACAGGCATACTGAACATGGGTTACTCCTCGGCTGGTTTGTTTATACATTGTTGCAAATCACTCTGGTGTCAGTTATTTATTCTATACTAAGGCAAATACGTCAGAAAAAAATCTGAGACAAAATGTACAATATATCGTTTTGTTTTTCTTCTAAAAATATGTTGATTCAAATAAGAAAAACAAATTTAATTAAATCAGTGCTTTGATTGTTAATCATTTGGCCTAATGAAACATTGAGCTCATTGAACACATTGGTGTACGAATATGACTGGTATGAAATCTAGTTATGCACATCTTAACCAATGAAATTAAGCAGTTCATTCATCCACCAGAGTCCAAACTAGACCCCTTAGTTCCATAGAATACATATACGGCACAATTAAAATGCCCTTTTTAATCATTATAACCCCCCCCAAGTGTGTGTCGTTTGTTCGACAAGTTCCTCAAGATGTACAGTTTCATTTTTTTATTCAAATACTACGTAGTGTTTTTTTCATTTTCATTATGTTTGTCTTGAATATTTTCCTTATTAGCCATCCTCATCTACCACCTCGCAAATGAGATGTTGTATCTGAAGGAGCTTATCCCACAAGAATAAAGAATTTTCAATGCAATTAAGTCTTTCCGCTGCATGGAGACATCCATTGTACTGTTTTTTTCTCCCATACAGTAACTTATGTACTTATGCCTGTTGACTTTATGAATTTCTCTCTATGAAGGTACTGTGATGACTTAGTTCCCTTGTAAAATGCCAAAAGGGACTGCACAGATCTGTCTTGTATATGATGAGATGCAAATTGTGCCTTTTTGTTTTAAACGATCTGATAATTTTCAGTTTTTTCTTTGTGTGTAGTATTTATTTCTGTTCGCCTCAACAAATTACATCTGAAACATTCCAGAGCAATTTCAAGTTTATTATGGTATTAAACAGTCAAACACTGTTCTACAAAATACAGGGAACTGTAATTAAGTAATCGATGTACAATATGGTCGTGATTTCACACTGGAGTTGTCTTTTCAATGTTGCATAATGTATTGTAATGTATTACAGTTCAAAATTAAAAGTGCTATTCCAAAGTATTAAGTTGTTATGATGTACCATTTGTATTGGTAATTGCAAAATTCAACATCATATTAACGTAATCTGTAAATTTGTAAAACAAATCCCAATGTTTCTACTCATGCTTTCATTTAGATTTATCATTTAAAAAAGTGTTTAGCTCAACATGTCAGAAAGCTACTGTCCACCAGAAATGGTCAGTCCCAAAAATGGATAGTTCCACATCATGTTTTACTGTATGTATATTTGGCATTGTTGCTCTTTGTGGACAAGTTTAAATGTATGTTCATCATACGTTGTTCAAGGAATAATAAAGAAATAGTGACCCTGAACAGCCATTTCTTTTTGCAATTGGACCACTGTCTCTCACTCCTGTCTCTAGTAAATCTATCCATGATCTACTAGAATGCTCCTGTCAGACCAAACACAGGCATTCTCTTTCTTGTCCTTTTGCATCTTCTTCTCTTAAGCCCTTATCTGACTGAGCAGCGAACGATTGCGAGTGTTTTAGCGAATGTTGCATCCTCTTTAGAGTTTGTTCAAGGTCGCAAATGTTTGCCAAATGGTTGCCAGATGTTTGCCCACACTTTTCTTCTAGCAAGGGAATTATGAACAAATTAAAAATTTCCTTGCAACAGGAAAAATCCCTGAAACAGATGGCAAAAACATCTGGCGAGCGTTTTGTGAACATTAGCGACATTAAACGCACCCTGAAGAGAATGCAACATTTTCTCCCCTCGAAAACACTCGCAATTGTTTGTCACTCAATGGGTTTTGTTTATTGGCTGATTTCAGCTCTTTGGTGTAGACCACCTCCGACTGTACCGGAACTACAAAGGGATTTGGCAGGCTATGGAGCATTTCAAGGGATGTCTGTCTTTTCTCACTCACTCACTCACTCACTCACTCACTCACTCACTCACTCACTCACTCACTCACTCACTCACTCACTCACTCACTCACTCACTCACTCACTCACTCACTCACTCACTCACTCACTCACTCACTCACTCACTCACTCACTCACTCACTCACTCACTCACTCACTCACTCATTTGTCACAGGCATCAATTTTAAGGCTGCCAATGTCATGACTATGTTGTATGTAGGTGTCAAGTTCCATTTGTTTTAGTTTCTGCGCTCCCTGAATGGGGTGTCTCTGGGGGGCGGTTCCACACCTTCCAGTTCAGCTTTCACTCGTGATTCCACGCCCCACTCAGCTTGTACCATGCTCCCACGCCAGATTCAGGGCAAAAGTGTGCAACTCGTAAAGAAGATTTAAATCTGGAGAAAAAAAAATGTGAATCTGGAAAAACAGGAGTTGAACCTGGGAAAAAATTGTATTATCTGAAAATATAAAACACGCAACTGAAAAATAGGACCTCAAATCTTGAAAAATAAATTGAGGTGAAACCTAAAAATAAATAGTTGATTCAAATAAATTAACAAGACGAAGCAAACGTATTTTCAACAAAAAAACTAAAAAAGTAACAAGTATTTTTATTTTGAATGCATTGTTTTATTTTTCAAGTTTTTCAAATTATTTTCAGATTCAAGTTTTATTTTTTTGAGTACGAGTTTTGTTTTTTCAAGTACAAAACCTTTGACCCCAATCTACCTCAATACAAAGGCCACTGAACCACAATTCATACTTATTGTAATATACTCAAATTATTCAATTAGAGCATATTAATTATTCAACTAGAGCATATTAAAATAAGTATGACTGTGGTTCAGTGGCCTTTGAATTACTGTTTAAAACTAAACTGGTTAAACCAATTATTCCAGTGTGCATCTATTCTTTCTGTGCTGTGATTTGATCTTTTGTCACTAAGATTAATGTGGGGTGCATCATCTATTTCTTATGTACTCAAGTAACTTTCCCACTGTTGCTTTTTTTCCATGATTAAAATGTACAGGTACAGTATGTTGGCCTTTTAGAGGCAGTGCAGTGCCTTGAATACATATAGTATACATTTAAAGTAAAATTAGAAAAAAGTAGAAAAACATTGTGATGGAGCTCTATTAAGACCACATTCCTCCTGAATCTGAGGTTTGACCACCCCTGAATAGACCTCACCAGGGAGGCTGAGAGTGATTCCTCTGATGAAATGGCCGCTAGTTTCAGCGAACAAGTGAAGGAGTTGGCTCTTATATATAATGCATGTTCTAGTGCACTACAAAAGGCAACAGTAAACCATATGTGTACCAAAAGTGCTGATGAGCAGGTGCCAGTAACATCAACCCCAGCATCCACACGGAGGACACAGGCTTCCCTTGTTGCAAATCCCATTGACTCTAGTCAATGGGAATGACAAAGTTCCCATCAACACCATGCCCGCTAATGTGCAGAGAGTGATTGTCGAACATATTGTGAAAGATGATGCCAAAGCATTCATTCCCCCTACTAAAGAGCTACGCGCGTTCTCTGGAAATTACCCCAAATCATCTACAGAGGTAGATTTTGGCATATGGAAGCTTAGGGCCAAACAGGTGCTCAATGATTCCAGTCTGTCAGAGGCACAGAAGCACCGCCTGCTATTAGACAGCTTGTTGATGTAGCTCTCTCCATTGGTGTTTAAGCTGCACCCAGTGCCTTTCTTCATGAATTGGACAAGGCGTACGGAAATGTTACCGGTGGGGAAGAGTTGTATATCCAATTTTTGTAGACACACCAGAACAGTAGAGAGGGGGCATCTGATTTCCTGCGACGGTTCCATCTTATGCAGGAAGTTGTTGAAAGTAAAGGTCTAGCTAAACAAGATGCTGACTCACAGCTAAGGAAACAGTTCTGTTGTGGTTGCTGGGATGATTCCTTAATCGACACGTTGCGTTTGAAAGATCCCCAGGGCAATGTCTCCACAGGCTCACTTACCTTCTCGGAGCTGCTATACAAAATTAGAACATATGAGAAAGAAAGACAGTTAAAGGAGAATAAGAAGCGACATATGGGCAATGTTCCTACCAAAGTTCATACTAAAATTCATGTAACCAGTGATGAGTGTGGACCTAATTGCCATGATTACCAGACTATACTGGATGCTCATAACTGAGAGAAGCTGGAGGAAAGAAAGAGTGGGATCCAAGTCTTGTTCGCGTAAACTGTCACATCCTGTTGGGGAAAATTGGACTACCACATGCCAAGATGCATTTGAGCAAATTATTAAGAAATTAACATCAAGGCCTGTCCTCGCGTTCTCTAACTGGCAGCTTCCTTATTTGCTTCACACGGATGCCAGTCTGACTGGGTTAGGTGCTGCCCTAGTATATCAGGTTCAAGATAGTCGGACAAGAGTGGCGGCTTATGCAAGTCATGGCCTCTCAAAAAAGTGAGAAAAATCTACCAGGTGCATAAACTTGAATTTTTAGCACTTAAGCGGGCAGTTAGTGAAACATTTCACGACTATTTATACGGGGCTCGCTTGAAGCTTGACAATGACCCCTTAACCTATGTGCTGACTAGTGCAAAGCTGGATGCTACAAGTCACGTGATGGACTTTCCCGAAAACCTCATGAACCCTCACCAGACAATGAAGAGTCGCAGGAAATAGATCAAAGAATCTCTGAAATGCAAAATCGTGTCAATTGGTCACCTGCGGAATTTAAAGTTTTGAAGGAAGAGACAGTGAACGTTCTTTGTATGCATCATGGTGCCAACGCTCATACAGCTTCGCCAAAGGAAACACAGCATTTGGACAGTGAATTAGCAGCCGTTGAAACCTTGTTGTGTGATGAAGGTGCAGTTCCAGATAATCTTGAAGATCCAGTGTTGGGACATTCTTCTTTGCCAGAGATGATTATGGAGGACTGGCATAGGGTCCAGAGGGAAGATGGGATCTTGGCACTAGTCATCAAAATCCATGAAATGGAAGTTGACATCATTCACAGAGAGAGAACCTTTCAAGGTGTTTGTTTGTTTGTTTGTTTGTTTGTTTGTTTTATTTTGGATCCCCATAGGCTCTGGCAACGCCAGCGCTACTCTTCCTGGGGTCACTATGGTTTTCCTCGCAGATTGCACAGTGATCAAGGAGCCTGTTTTGAGTCGGAGTTGGTAGCGGAGCTCTGTAAGCTTGCTGGAATCTCCAAGATACGCACTACACCCTACACCCCAAGGGGAAATCCTGTGGAAAGGCTCTTCTTGACCTCAGAGGAACCCTAGAGGAGAAAAAGAAAGAGGAGTGGAGGAAATATGTGAGACCTTTGGTACATGCTTATAACGGAATGATGTGACAGGAGAAGCTCCGTTTCTACTTATGTTTGGCAGTGAGCCACGTCTCCCCATTGATTTATGTTTTGGATTGAGTCCACAAGGTCATGATTCAAAGATGCATTTGCATGCGTATACGATTTGAAGAAAACACTCAAATATGCATATGAACTAGCTCCGAGAAATGCTGAAAAATGGCAACTGGTTAACAAAAGACGCTGGGATGTCAAGGTGACTGCTTTGCCTTTGGAAATTGGCGATAGGGTTCTTGTGAGGAACTTGAGTCTCAGAAAGAAGCACAAAATTGCTGATAAGTGGGAGCCAACTGTCTATGTTGTCAAAATGTCAGACGAAAATATCCCCATCTATGTGGTCAAGCCAGATAATGGAGAAGGCAGAGAGTGGGTTCTGCATCGGGACATGTTGCTACCATGTGGATTTCAGCCCTCGACTTGGACAGGGGATGAAGAAGAGGGCATACAGTCTGCTCCTATGGCAGTTTCTGACGTGACAAATCAATGTGATTTGAGGAAGTCTCACCCTTCCATGCCTCCACCAGTGACCCTCATGCTCATGTACTGTACCTCCTCCCGCACCCATGTACCCCTGTTCCCCCTGACTGGATTGCTGGCTGGCACGTGAGAGGACTGACAGATGAGGCCTGTTCTCCAGTTAGTATCATGTCAGAGGGGAACGTAGCCTCCCAGCGGCATCTGCCATCAATAGTGCCAACTCCAGGTCTAATGAGGGAGACAGCTGCCTCAGCATTCATTCCCCCGTGTCAGGGATTGACCGACAAATCAGCGGTGCATCACAGCCTCCCCTTCCCCCGCAAATGATATGTTGACAAATGCAGATATTTCACTTTTAATTGACACTAAGAGACAGAGATGATCCGGCTGCCAAGGCTTCTGAGGAGTCAAGATCAAGACTGGATGGGTGGAACATCAGAAGAGGGAGGGAGAGAATGTGCAAACTAAAATGATGTGAGAGAAAATATGCTTTTGGAATAGGCCTGGAAAGAGTTTAATATTTGTGCAGGGTGTCATTTTGTGTTTTATACTGTTGTTGCCAGGGATGGGAATTGTAAGATTAGAGGTGCACTCTTGTGATTTGTCAGCATTGACATATACAGTGCGTTCTAATAAACAGCAGCCTAATCCCTGCATTTCATTTCGGCAGGTAGGCTTTCATAGAAAGTCACTGTATTCAGTCTGACAATAGCTGAATTTCCAATCATGTGTATTACTCCTATTACATTATAATAACTCGAAAGTATACACATTATGGATAATGTTACCCTTATAAAATAGTCTGCTAATGAAAAAGCAACATTATTTGTATTTCTTTTGTGCAGAAAATGTTAGTTTTTTTTTGTGGAAAATGGACGCATGGAACATTTACTTCAAAAATGCAATTTGTGATCCTACCAATTACTGAAAGTGTAAACCAAAATATATCCATTCATCCATCTTCTGAGTCGCTCATCCTCGCGGGCGCGCTGGGGCTTATTCCAGCTGACTTTGGGCAGAATATACGTACATATAAATAGTGTGTTGGTGTGCGTGTGTGTTCATACACACAAAAAAATACAAATAAATAAACAAAGCATTAATATTTAACTAATGCATTTATATATAATGCAGACTGTTGTAAGTAGTTTTGAGTGTAACAGTTAACCATAATGTATAATATATTAGGTTATAATAATCATATCTGTCCAAGACTACAGCCATTATTATTAATTACTACTATTCAATTTCCGTAATAAAGGGTGTTATCTGACAAGGTGAGAATTTCATTATAATCCTGCTGGGTTAAAAACTGGACCAACCCAGAAAATTGGGTCGATTTAACCCAACTTTGGGTTGTTTTGTAAAAAAAGGTTTTGTGCAAAACAACTCTGGCAGGACCCAGAAGGTTGCATCAATTTGACCCATTGTCGTGGGTCGGTCCAATTCTTAATCCAAAATGGGTTGTTTTCAACCGGCATTTTTAAGGGTTTGAGCTGGGAAATCATCTTAGGTGGTAGAGTGGCTTTACATATCTCAGATCATGCATTAAATTCCTTTTTAACTATAATTAGGTCATCAGTTTCCTGGAATTTCAGGAGGATTCCACTAATATTTGCGCTTTAAAATTCTATCCAGGTTCTTTCCTTTCCAAGTTACAGTTTTCAATGATGATCACCAGAGGGCAGTCTAAAGACGTTGCTAACCTTTTCAATTCCAAGAAGATTCCACACATACTTCGTATGTATTAAATACGAAATTCAGCTATTGTCTTAAAATTATATCATTTTCTTTCCTTTCCAAGTTACGATTTTCAATGATGACCACCAGATATCAGTTAAAAGAAGTTACTAAACTGTTCATCTTTTCTCATGAATAAAACTGGCACTCATAGGCCTCGACTGGCAGTCCTAGACTCTCTAGATCACAGGTGTTAAACTCAAGGTCCGGGGGCCAGATACGGCCAGCCACATCATTTTATGTGGCCCTCGAAGACAAATTATGCATCACATTTGTGTGTCATTACTAGAATTGAAAATTTTCTTCACTTTTAATATCTTTTTTTAAATATTTGACCAGTCTTTACTCGTCTGATTTAAAAACGAGTTAGTTGTCAGTTTGTTTTGTAGCTTTTACTGTTTATAATATGAGGTGCTCATACATTTATTTGGGTTGACAGTCATAATGGCCCTCTGAAAGAAGCTATGACTACAATGCGGCCCGCGAAAAAAAAGAGTTTGACACCCCTGCTCTAGATGATACAGTATATAGTATGTGAATATTTTCCAGTTGCATGTCACAAAGAGAAACGCGACTGTCAATTGGATTTCAAAATGGGTGACGGAGCAATTCAGACAAATTACAAATGTAACAGAATGGTTTGGTTTCATATTTATGAGATCCGTTTCCAAGAAAACGTGGTGTGATTTCTCCTTTTTTGATTCCACAAGGAGATAAAGTATTTTAAGTAGCCTACCGTTCTGTGGGACAATGTGGAATTAGATTCAAGCTCTATACTTACTTGGGGAATTTCCCCATGAATGTCAGTTTGAGTTTCTCTTCACCTTCATCTTCTTCCGCTTATCCGGGGTCGGGTCGCGGGGGCAGCAGCTTTAGGAGGGACTCCCAGACCTCCCTCTCCCCAGCCACTTCCTCCAGCTCATCCCGGGGGATCCCAAGGCGTTCCCAGGCCAGCCGAGAGACGTAGTCTCTCCAGCGCGTCCTGGGTCGTCCCCGGGGTCTTCTACCGGTGGGACATGCCCGGAACACCTCCCCCGGGAGGCGTCCAGGAGGCATCCTGATGAGATGCCCGAGCCACCTCATCTGGCTCCTCTCAACGTGGAGGAGCAGCGGCTCTACTCCGAGTCTCTCCCGGATGACCGAGCTTCTCACCCTATCTCTAAGGGAGAGCCCGGACACCCTGCGGAGGAAACTAATTTCAGCCGCTTGTATCCTGGATCTCGTTCTTTCGGTCACGACCCATAGCTCGTGACCATAGGTGAGGGTAGGAGCGTAGATCGACCGGTAAATCGAGAGCTTTGCCATTTGGCTCAGCTCTCTCTTCACCACGACGGACCGGTACAGAGTCCGCATTACTGTCGATGCTGCACCGATCCGCCTGTCAATCTCGCGCTCCATCCTCCCCCTCCACTTGGGGCAGGATCTCATCCCCGATCCGGAGAGGGCATTCCACCCTTTTCCGACCGAGGACCATGGACTCGGATTTGGAGGTGCTGACCCTCATCCCGACCGCTTCATACTCGGTCGAACCGCTCCAGTGAGAGCTGGAGATCACGGACTGAAGAAGCCAACAGCACCACGTCATCTGGAAAAAGCAGTGACGCTTTGCTAAGGTCCCCAAACCGGACCCCCTCAACGCCTCGGCTGCGCCGAGAAATTCTGTCCATAAAAATTATGAACAGAAACGGTGACAAAGGGCAGCCTTGGCGGAGTCCAACCCTCACTGGGAACGATTCCGACTTACTGCCGGAAATGCGGACCAAACTCTGCCATCGATGATACAGGGACCGAACCGCCCTTATCAGTTGGCTCGGCACCCCGTACTCCCGAAGCACCCTCCACAGAACCTCCTGAGGGACACGGTCGAACGCCTTCTCCAAGTCCACAAAACACATGTGGACTGGTTGGGCGAACTCCCATGCACCCTCGAAGATCCTGCCGAGGGTGTAGAGCTGGTCCACT
Source organism: Syngnathus leptorhynchus (assembly GCF_054491065.1). Taxonomy (NCBI): domain Eukaryota; kingdom Metazoa; phylum Chordata; class Actinopteri; order Syngnathiformes; family Syngnathidae; genus Syngnathus; species Syngnathus leptorhynchus. The sequence continues at coordinate 4,123,433 of NC_141198.1, read as the reverse complement.
GTTCCACGGCCAGGACAAAAGCCACACTGCTCCTCCTGAATCCGAGGTTCGACCTCTCGACGGATCCTCCTCTCCAGCACCCCTGAATAGACCTTACCAGGGAGGCTGAGGAGTGTGATTCCCCTGTAATTGGAACACACCCTCCGGTCCCCCTTCTTAAAGAGGGGAACCACCACTCCAGTCTGCCAATCCAGAGGCACCGTCCCTGATGTCCACGCAATGCTGTAGAGGCGTGTCAGCCATTACAGCCCCACAACATCCAGAGCCTTTAAGAACTCCGGGCGGATCTCATCCACCCCCGGGGCCTTGCCACCGAGGAGTTTTGGGTTAGGGTGACTCAGTGACTTCGACCTCCAAGATTGGAGAGTCCGCCTCAGAGTCCTCAGGCCCTGCTTCCGCAATGGAAGGCGTGTCGGTGGAATTGAGGAGGTCTTCGAAGTATTCCCCCCACCGACTCACGACATCCCGAGTCGAGGTCAGCAGCACACCATCTCCACTGTAAACAGTGTTGACCGTGCACTGCTTCCCCCTCCTGAGACGCCGGATGGTGGACCAGAATTTCCTCGAAGCCGTCCGGAAGTCATTCTCCATGGCCTCGCCAAACTCCTCCCATGCCCGAGTTTTTGCCTCAGCAACCGCCGAAGCCGCGTTCCGCTTGGCCATCCGGTACCTGTCAGCTGCCTCCGGAGTCCCGCAGGCCAAAACGGCCCTTTAGTACTCCTTCTTCAGCTTGACGGCATCCCTTACCGTCGGTGTCCACCAGCGGGTTCGCGGATTGCCGCCACGACAGGCACCAACAACCTTACGGCCACAGCTCCGGTCAGCTGCCTCAACAATGGAGGCGCGGAACAAGGTCCACTCGGACTCAATGTCCCCCGCCTCCCCCGGGACGTGGGAAAAGCTCTGCCGGAGGCGGGAGTTGAAGCTCTTCCTAACAGGGGATTCTGACAGACGTTCCCAGCAGACCCTCACAGAGCGTTTGGGTCTGCCAGGTCGGACCGGCATCTTCCCCCACCATTGGAGCCAACCCACCACCAGGTGGTGATCGGTTGACAGCTCCGCCCCTCTCTTCACCCGAGTGTCCAAAACATGCGGCCGCAAATCCGATGACACGACTACAAGGTCGATCAACGAACTGCGGCCTAGGGTGTCCTGGTGCCAAGTGCACACATGGACACCCTTATGCTTGAACATGGTGTTCATTATAGAGAATCCGTGTCGAGCACAGAAGTCCAATAATAGAACACCGCTCGGGTTCAGATCGGGGGGGCCGTTCCTCCCAATGACGCCCTTCCAGGTCTCACTGTCATTGCCCACGTGAGCATTGAAGTCACCCAGTAGAACGATGGAGTCCCCAGAAGGAGCGCTCTCCAGCACTTCCTCCAGGGACTCTAAGAAGGGTGGGTACTCTGAGCTGCCGTTCGGTGCATAGACACAAACAACAGTCAGGACCCGTCCCCCCACCCGAAGGCGGAGGGAGGCTACCCTCTCGCTCACCGGGGTGAACCCCAATGTGCAGGCGCCCAGCCGGGGGGGAATAAGTATGCCAACACCTGCTCGACGCCTGAGTTTCTCGCTGAAGAAAACAGAATGTATTTACAGTATTATGAGAACTGGTATGGATGACTAGCTGAAGTGAATGTGTACCCTTGGATAGAAGTAGGTCATCTCTTGCTAAAGTAATTACACCTGCAGGAGAGGATTCTTCAGCCCACGATAAAAGAAATACACACATGCATGGACACACACACTCACACACACACTCACACACCATCATCATCGGCAGTCCTCGGGACGAGTATGACGGTCTTCTTCTCGGGGTTGTCCACTTGTGGGTCCGCAGGGTTAGGGTTAGGGTCCGCAGGTGTGTGTTTGTGTGTGCGCGCGCGTGTGTGTGTGCGTACACATATGTACTGCTGTAGAGCTGTAGTGCTTATTAACAGAGTGAAAAGCGACCAGCTAAAGCACATCCTGAAAAACAAACCAAATGCAAATGTGTTTGCCACTGACAGTACATCTCAATTAAGGCCTGAAAAATCACTCTTTCCTGCCAGCTTTACTGACCTCTCCTCCCACACACATGCACATTGTGTACACACACTCCTTTTAAGTTTAAAGACAGTGAGGACAAAGAGAAATCAAGTAAAAAAAAAAAGAAAATGTCAGAAGGAAAGGAAGTCTTCAGTAGGGTGACATGCGATAAAACTCTGGAGTGGACTTATGTCTAGTAAATTGACAACTTGGTGCTGACGGGACCCACAGATTCCACTTCGAGCGATGATGACAACAGTAATGGCAAATTCTCAGATCTGACACCCCACTGCACCCCCACAGCACTAACCCCCAACCACACACTCACACACACTACACGTGCACACGCACACACACACACACACACACACACACACACACACACATCCAAAACAACACACACACACACACACACACACACGTTCACATCTGCCACATACCAGTAACCACCCCACCATTATTGATGTTGCATCCCGGTTTGACTGGCAGGTTGTAAAGTATATCCTATGATTCTTACTGCATTTAAAGGAAAAACATAGGGATGAAACATGGGGATGAAATTAAGAAAATATACAGACACATTAAAACATTTACTTTGCGTTTGTAAAAACTTAAATATCTGCCATACACACATATTCGGGACACGGTCATTGATTTACACACGTTAATAGATTTGGTTGTTTTGATTGGCACCAAAAACAGTATATGTAGTGATGATGATGATGATGATTATACATGTTTATGCCCACATTTAGTATAGCTCAGTATTTGTCACAATATCAGTATATAACATGCATTGCAATGTGCTCATTCATTTCATACTCAAGTTGTTTATTTTGAGATGTGTTCATTTATCCATTTTCTGCACGACTCGTCCTTACAGGGGTCGCGGGCGTATTGGAGCCTATCCCAGTGGTCATTGGGCAGTAGGCGGGGGACACCCTGAACCGGTTGCCAGCCAATAGCAGGGCATCCGCACTCACACCTAATTTGGAGTACCGTAATTTTCTGACTAAAAGTCGCTCCGGAGTATAAGTCGCACCAGCCATTAAATGCACAATAAAGTGAAAAAAAAAAACATATATAAGTCGCACCGGAGTATAAGTCGCACTTTTGGGGCAAATTTATTCGTCAACATCCAACACCAAGAACAGACATGAACGAGCAACAACAGGCTAAAAACGATAGGTATGCTAACGTGACATAAACACAAACGAAGAGCTGAGAACGGGCCTGACGTAACATTCAGAGTTATTCTCATAACTATTACATAAATAACACGTTTATAAAACCATCTGTGTCACTCCAATTCATTAAATCAATCGATCGTCCTTTATGTAAACAATGCCGCGTACGCGCGCCGTCGGACTCGTCGTGATTTGCATTTCTAATTATTCCACAGACCCATATAACGAAAGTATATTTCAAATAACTATCATATTACAACAATATTATCAAACCATCTGTGTCACTCCAAATCATTAAATCCATCAATCAAATTCCTCGTCATCCAAGCTATAAATGATCATAATATATAGTAATGAGCATTTGTTTGAATCATTATCTTGTGCGCCCTGACGTCAACCTCGTCGTTATTCCACAGATCTAGTATATAACTATATTGTAGCGTTAACAAAATACAAGCAAAGATGTGGGTTTGGTAAACGGCTCTTTATTTAACAAAACAAGAGTTCAACGAGGCAACAACTACTGAACTTCCAGCCACGGAGGTGGAAGAGAGCTCCATAGAATAGGACCGGGCGTGCGTAAAAGCCATGTCCGAGCCCCATCCACCGTCCCCGGACAGCCACCTGGCCGAGCGCCGGCCCCCGACTTCCATCCACGGAGGTGAAAGAGAGCTCCGTCGAGTCGGACCGGGCGTGCGTAAAAGCCATAATAGTTTTTCAAACCTTCTGTGTCACTCCAAATCATTAAATCCTTCAAACTCTTCATCCTCCGTGTCACTTACAAACAAACCCGCTAATGATGCCGGTAGTACGTGGGGCCCTTCGTCATCTTCGTCATCCCGTGATCGAATCTTTGTCTTTTATGTAAACAACTGCCACGCCACTGACGTCACTTGAAATTCAAATTACAGCAATTCCTTGCTAAATCGCGGTTCGTTTTTCGCAGATTCCCTTTTTTTATTTTTTTTTATTTTGAAAATTTGTGAAAAGAATTCACATAAGTCGCTCCTCAGTATACGTCGCCCCCCACCACCCAAACTAAGAAAAAACCCGCAACTTATAGTCCGAAAATTACGGTACTCAATCAGCCTACCATGCATGTTTTTGGGATGTGGGAGGAAACCAGAGTGCCTGGAGAAAACCCACGCGGGGACATGCCAACTCGACACAGGGAGGGGCGGAGTTGGAATTGAACACGCACCCTCCGAACTGTGAGGAAATTGTGCTAACCAGTGCAGCACCGAGCCGTCATTTATGATTTGTGTTATGATCAGTGAAAAAATTTTGCTGTCACTATTATGTGGTGTGACGGAGCAAGATTTTATGACCTGACTTAAGCTCTGTAGCAAACAATGACTTCAATCGACTTGGTTAATATCTGGTGGGGCCTCGCCTCCTCCTAGTCCTCCTGGGAGTTAAAGATCAGGGGATGTTTGAGAATAATTGTCAATTGTTTTGTATATGTGAAGCCCTTTGAGGCTTGCCTGTGATTTAGGGCTATATAATTAAACTTGACTTGATTTCTTTTTTCCACACTTAAATTAAAGGAAGTGAACGGTTATAAAACACCATTGTGATATGTTCATCTGAAGTCGTGGTTCTGCAGGTTCGTCGTCTTCACTGTCCTTTCGCTCTGGGTCAGATTCTGACGTGAACATGTACGGTTGGATGGACAAGCCTTATGCTGTTGACATCTTTCAATCAATCAAACAAAAAAAGTGCGTCGCAAGATAACTGTACCTCTGCTAACAAACTACAAATATGTCCGACCGGAGTGGAGGTGCGCACCTGGCCTAAAGTATCTCGGGCATTTAACTTGCTCACAGACGCTACTTGGGAGAGGGGTAAAAGAGGGGTCTGTGATGCTATAATAATGAGAAATTCTGACAAAAGCATTGCTGTTCCACTTGATATAGACCACAACTGAATGATTCAAATCTAAAAAGAAAGGATCTACACGCATGATCTGTCTACTTTAAAAATACATAAATGCTTCATGAATGAATATATTTTACATTGGTTGTTCCGTTAACTAGGGGATGAAGCTACAGGTACCTGTAGCTCCATCTCCTCGTTAACATGTATGAGCCTGCACAATACTTACTGGTGTGTATATGATGTTCCTAGGTGTGGAGGTTAGGTAACAAGGTATGTGTAAATAGAGGTGTTTGAATAGGTGTGTATGTGCGTAGCATCAGGTGCACCCAATCTGACTGCCTGACAAAGAGATGTACTCTTCAGCATGAAACATCAGCTGACTGGCTCCCAAGGGTGAGGACCACACACTAACACACCTGTACCAGTGGCCATGACAGCAGGCACCTTGTGATCTCCAAGGAAGCTGTTTTCACACACCTGCTATCAGCAGTTCAGTGATGGGCCTGACAACAGAAAAACAAATATATAAAACAGTCATCATTTTCAGCAAATGTTTGGCAAGCATATTGTCGAGATAAAAAAAAAAATCTTTGATTATTCATATCCTCTGTTACTTCTAGCAAACAGGAAAATGCAATACAAGAACCTGGAGTGCACATTACTTCCACTTCTTAAACATTACTCACATGAAAAATCAATGAGATGCAACCATGAGCGCTCTCAAAAGTGGAAGTCTTAAAAACACACACATGCACACACACGCATGGAACTGGTGAGCAGTCCAGGGTGTACCTGGAATCCTGCACAGTCATCTAGGAGACGCTCACTCTCACTTGTGACCCAAAAGAGGTGGTTTAGAAAAAGAGAAAACAAAAATGAGTCATGCAGACTTTGATCAAATAATTGAATAATATTATATAAAATCTGAACTATTTTCCTGTCTAATTGTTGCGACTTCCGTACTGGAGTTATTCACGCACACAAACGTGTGCGCACACACGCACAAACACACACAGATACACACATACACGCACACACACGAATCCAATAACATCTCTCCCTTGGCAGTGTGCTGTGGGAGCTGGTCAGCGGCATTTGTCAATTGATTGAGCACAGAGAAGGAGAAAGCGGAAGGAGCCGCAGGCCAAGAACAGCAGAGGAGGTGAAGACCTATTGGAAATCACTTCATCATGAGTATTTCAGTCCCACATGGGCAAACACGTTCAGACAGCCGCCACAGTCCTAAGCAGTTGCCGACAAATGTTTAACCATGCTGGACTGATGTAACCACTTAATAGAGTTGACTTCATGCTGTTAATTTTTTATTTTTTACTTTCAGAAATTACTAGGATGTTTTTTGTTCACTTTTGGTTTCTTCCTAAAAGAAACAAACCTTCTATCTTGGTACCAGGATTCCATATAGTATTTTAGGGAAACCTGATAAACAAGATGAAGTACCTCCATTGAGAAAATATCAAATTAATTTACTTTATTTCAAATTTTTAAATAAAGTTGAAAATACAGTGAAGGTGTTGATCAAATTTATTTGATCCCTGAATTATTAGTGTGTCATTTCTGCTGTTGTATGATCACAGAGTTAGAAAGAGGCTAACCCAGGGGTCTTGTTCTGTTTTTTTTTAACTTTTTTAAGACGTGAATATTTTGGTATTTATGTCCATGGCCTTTCAAATCCTCAATACTGTGCCAATTTTCGAATGTGCCAATTTTCAGGTTTTGAAAGGGTTGCTGGCTGCATGTAAATGTAGTCACTATTGCAAGTGTGTCAATAAGAAAGAGACAGAGGGGGAGAGAAAGACAAAAAAGAGAGAGCGCGAGAGAGAGGACTTGAGCTCCTGTTTCTGCACTTCAGGATGCCATTCAGCAGCTGTCCTCTGTTGTAAACAACTGTGTTTACTTCCTTTATGTCTCTAGTGATTCTTGGAATGCATCACAATCCAAGCCTCAATATAAGCTAGGTAGCCTGAATGAATCCGCAATGTCTAGAAACACTTCTGCAAGCTACATTTCACATAAAATGTCACACTTGACAATCTGAAAATACTAGAGAAACTCCAAATATACAGTGTATTATAGCTGATGGGGATGAAATTAAGTAAAATGCACTTGACTATTTTTTCTTGATAGAAAGACCATTGAATTGTGAGTAAATCCTAAACACACTTTTTATAAACCCTATAAAAAACTATAAAGAACATTTACAATCCATCCATCCATCCATCCATCCATCCATCCATCCATCCATCCATCCATCCATCCATCCATCCATCCATCCATCCATCCATCCATCCATCCATCCATCTTCATCCGCTTATCCAGGGTCGGGTCGTGGGGGCAGCAGGTTTAGGAGGGACTCCCAGACTTCCCTCTCCCCAGCCACTTCATTCAGCTCATCCCAAGGCGTTCACAGGCCAGCTGAGAGACATAGTCTTTCCAGCGCGTCCTGGGTCGTCCACGGAGTCTCCTCCAATACGATTTTAAATTTAGCATTGATAGATTAATTGCCACCAAGAGGCAACTTGTAAGTTAAGGCATATGGTAAATGTGGCAGCTACCACCCCTCGCCACCTTGTAAAACCGCTTATGCAGCTTTATGATCCATCCATCCATCCATCCATCCATCCATCCATCCATCCATCCATCCATCCATCCATCCATCCATCCATCCATCCATCCATCCATCCATCCATCCATCCATCCATCATCCCAAGCCCACCCATCCATCCATCCATCCATCCATCCATCCATCCATCCATCCATCCATCCATCCATCCATCCATCCATCCATCCATCCATCCATCCATCCATCCATCCATCCATCCATCCATCCATCCATCCATCCATCCATCCATCCATCTTCTTCCGCTTATCCGGGGTCGGGTCGCGGGGGCAGCAGCTTTAGGAGGGACTCCCAGACTTCCCTCTCCCCAGCCACTTCATCCAGCTCATCCCGTTCGATCCCAAGGCGTTCCCAGGCCAGCTGAGAGACATAGTCTCTCTAGCACGTCCTGGGTCGTCCCCGGGATCTCCTACCGGTAAGACATGCCCGGAACACCTCCCCTGGGAGGCGTCCAGGAGGCATCCTGATGAGATGCCCAAGCCACCTCATCTGGCTCCTCTCAACGTGGAGGAGCAGCGGCTCTACTCCGAGTCTCTCCCGGATGACCGAGCTTCTCACCCTATCTCTAAGGGAGAGCCCGGACACCCTGCGGAGGAAACTCATTTCGGCCGCTTGTATCCTGGATCTCGTTCTTTCGGTCACGACCCATAGCCCGTGACCATAGGTGAGGACAGGAGCGTAAATCGACCGGTAAATCGAGAGCTTTGCCATTTGGCTCAGCTCTCTCTTCACCACGACGGACCGGTACAGAGTCCGCATTACTGCCGACACTGCACCGATCCGCCTGTCGATCTCGCGCTCCATCCTGCCCTCACTCGTGAAACAAGACCCCAAGATACTACTCCACTTGGGGCAGGATCTAATCCCCGATCCGGAGAGGGCATTCCACCCTTTTCCGACCGAGGACCATGGACTCGGATTTGGAAGTGCCGACCCTCATCCCGACCGCTTCACACTCGGCTGCGAACCGCTCCAGTGAGAGGTGGAGATCACGGCCTGAAGAAGCCAACAGCACCACGTCATCTGCAAAAAGCAGTGACGCGATGCTGAGGTCCCCAAACCGGACCCCCTCAACGCCTCGGCTGCGCCTAGAAATTCTGTCCATAAAGATTATGAACAGAAACGGTGACAAAGGGCAGCCTTGGCGGAGTCCAACCCTCACTGGGAACGATTCCGACTTACTGCCGGAAATGCGGACCAAACTCTGCCATCGGTGATACAGGGACCGAACCGCCCTTATCAGTTGGCTCGGCACCCCGTACTCCCGAAGCACCCTCCACAGAACCTCCTGAGGGACACGGTCGAACGCCTTCTCCAAGTCCACAAAACACATGTGGACTGGTTGGGCGAACTCCCATGTACCCTCGAAGATCCTGCCGAGGGTGTAGAGCTGGTCCACTGTTCCACGGCCAGGACAAAAGCCACACTGCTCTTCCTGAATCAGAGGCTTCACCTCCCGACGGATCCCCCTCTCCAGCACCCCTGAATAGACCTTAACAGGGAGGCTGAGGAGTGTGATTCCCCTGTAATGGGAACACACCCTCCGGTCACCCTTCTTAAAGAGGGGAACCACCACTCCAGTCTGCCAATCCAGAGGCACCGTCCCCGATGTCCATGCAATGCTGTAGAGGCGTGTCAGCCATAACAGCCCCACAACATCCAGAGCCTTCAAGAACTCCGGGCGGATCTCATCCAGCTCTGGGGCCCTGCCATCGAGGAGTTTTTTAACTACCTCAGTGACTTCGACCCCAGAGATTGGAGAGTCTGCCCCAGAGTCTCCAGGCCCGCTTCCACAATGGAAGGCGTGCCGGTGGAATTGAGGAGGTCTTCGAAGTATTCTCCCCACCGACTCACGACGTCCCGAGTCGAGGTCAGCAGCACACCATCTCCACTGTAAACAGTGTTGACTGTGCACTGCTTCCCCATCCTGAGACGCCGGATGGTGGACCAGAATTTCCTCGAAGCCGTCCGGAAGTCATTCTACATGGCCTCGCCAAACTCCTCCCACGCCCGGGTTTTTGCCTCAGCAACCGCCAAAGCCGTGTTCCGCTTGGCCATCCGGTACCTGTCAGCTGCCTCCGGAGTCCCGCAGGCCAAAACGGTCCGATAGGACTCCTTCTTCAGCTTCAGCTGGTGTCCGGGTTCGGGGATCGCCGCCACAACAGGCACCAACAACCTTACGGTCACAGCTCCGGTCGGCTGTCTCAACAATGGAGGCACGGAACATGGTCCACTCAGACTCAATGCCCCCCGCCACCCTCGGGACGTGGGAAAAGCTCTGCCGGAGGTGGGAGTTGAAGCCCTTCCTGACAGGGGATTCTGCCAGACGTTCCCAGCAGACCCTCACAGAACGTTTGGGCCTGCCAGGTCTGACCGGCAACTTCCCCCACCATCGGAGCCAATCCACTACCAGGTGGTGATCAGTTGACAGCTTCCCCCCTCTCTTCATCGGAGTGACCAAAACATGCGGCCGCAAATCCGATGACACGACTACAAAGTCGATCATCAAACTGCGGCCTAGGGTGTCCTGGTGCCAAGTGCACACATGGACACCCTTATGCTTGAACATGGTGTTCATTATAGAAAATCCGTGTCGAGCACAGAAGTCCAACAATAGAACACCGCTCGGGTTCAAATCGGGGGGGGGGGGGGGGCGCGTTTGTCCCAATAACGCCCTTCCAGGTCTCACTGTCATTGCCCACGTGAGCATTGAAGTCACCCAATAGAACGATGGAGTCCCCAGAAGGAGCGCTCTCCAGCACTTCCTCCAGGGACTCCAAGAAGGGTGGGTACTCTGAGCTGCCGTTCGGTGCATAGACACAAACAACAATCAGGACCTGTCTATGGCTACCCTCTCGCTCGCCGGGGTGAACCCCAATGTGCAGGAGCCCAGCCGGGGGACAATAAGTATGCCAACACCTGCTCGACGCCTCTCACCGTGGGCAACTCCAGAGTGGAAGAGAGTCCAGCCCCTCTCGAGAGGGCTTGTACCAGAGCCCAAACTATGTGTGGAGCCAAGTCCGACTATGTCTAGTCGGAACCTTTCTGCCTCACACACCAGCTTTGGCTCCTTTCCAGCCAGAGAGGTGACATTCCATGTCCCTAGAGCCAGCCTCTGCAGCCGGGGATCGGACCGCCAAGGTCCCCGCCTTTGGCCGCCGCCCAGCACACTTTGCACCCGACCCCTTTGGCCCCTCCTATAGGTGGTGAGCCCATGGGAAGGGGGGCCCATGTTTTCTTTTTGGGCTATGCCCAGCCGGGCCCCATGGGCGAAGGCCCGGCCACCAGGCGCTCGTCTTCGAGCCCCACCTCCAGGCCTGGCTCCAGAGGGGGGCCCCGGTGAACCGCATTTGGGCGAGGGAAAACTAAGTCCATTTTCGTTTGTCGTCATAAGGGGCTTTGGTGAGCCGTGCTTTGTCTGGCCCCTCACCTAGGACCTTTTTGCCATGGGTGATGCTACCAGGGGCATGAAGCCCCAGACAACATGGCTCCTAGGATCATAGGGGCACGCAAACCCCTCCACCACGATAAGGTGACGACTCACGGAGGGGCTTTATGATATTGCACAATATTTTCACACTCAACCAGAGGTAGCAAAAGAAGTTTCGATACTTCTGTATTAAGAAAAAGTAAATATACATGTTCAACTCCTGTATTAAAGAAAAAAAAATACTATATACATTACAAACAGATTTTTACCGTAAATTGCTACCCGATTTATTATGTAGTCCAAATAATAATAATAATAATAATAATATTAATAATAATAATAATAAAAATAATAATAATAATAAAACATTACACAGCATATTGTTGTTGCTGTACTAGCTAGTGTTGGCACAACTTTTATACAATCAAAACAAGATAGTTCCACAGCTTTGGTTTGCAGGGTGAACTGAGCGACAAAAAATGCTTGATTAACTACAAAAAATGTCAACCTACTAGTATTTGTTTTTCAGATTAGATAGAATAAACCTGTTTTGGAGCTGAACAGAAAGACTGCTCTGACTTTCCAACATAGCAGGAAGTGAAATGTAGCTGTATTACAGATGCTCTTGGTTTTAATTTTTTTTCAGCAGTCTTTAAAATGAGCAATGCCTGTCAATTTGTTATATGTAACTGTCAGCCAGTTGCTGCCAAAATATATCTTTCTTTTTCAGGAAGCAAGTGTCTGTTTTCTGTCTTCTTTGCCCATATTGCTCCATAGGGATAGGCTGATGGATACCAAAGTATCAATATTTCGTTCCAGAGAGTTCCGTTTTAAGTATCAGTCCTCAAGCCAAAGTATCGATTTTTGCAATCAGTTTTTACATACTTTCAACTCTATTCTTTTTTTGTATATTTTCTGCATATGAACAAATTTTCCCATCTGCATGCAAACACCGGTGTCTGCTCCCGTCCACTCTCCCAAACCCATGTCAAAATTTTGCTCTGCCCTCCACCTCCAGTATCTAACAATAAACAACATAAACTTGTGAATGCATGGTGGCAGCGTCATCAGAAAGCAGGAGTAGTGTCATTTGGAGCTCTTTTCACTCCGTAAACAGCAAGAGGCGGTATGCAGAGTGTGTGTCAAGGTTGTCAAATATCGTGGGAATGCCACTTACCTTATAAAACATTTGAGGAATGTTCACCTGACAGTGCACCAAGAGGTGACAGAGACACGTCCTGGATAAGACAAAAGCCATACAATGGCAGCGCAAATGTGATTTTGATTGCAGCTTTGTGTAAAAAAATGCGATAAATATTGGATTGTGGCCCAAATATTACTTGGTCAAATGCGAAAACTGGTATCGCCTATCTCTATTGCTCCATCAGTTTGGTCAGCTGGTTGTGGTCAAACGTAAGAAAAGTTTGGGATTCTCTGCTGAATCATACTGTAGCCAATTAAGATTGACTTGAATATTAGTGAACGTAAGCTAGACAATAATGCAATGCGGTAATACTACTTGTTTTTCTAAAAAGTCGCTTCGTGGAAAATTCTGAAATGGAGAAACTTTAACACAGGAGGAAAAGTAATAAATTAACAAACAAATAAATGAATAAACAAACCAATCAATCAATCGATCAATCAATCCTAAAATTAAAAAATATTGTATAAATTAATCCTACATTCAATGAAATAAAGTGACCCAATTAGAATTGTGTTTGTACACGTGGGTGACTACGTTGTATGTTGCTTTAAGAGTACAAGAAGAGGGGCACGCCTCTGACGGGGAAAAAAAGTAAGTTTATATATTACTAGTCTTTCTGGTGTCCAATGTAGGCACACAATCACAAACCTTGGCCACTCAATGAGAACATGTAATTGAAAAAACACCCATTGAAACAAGGGTCCTGATAGCACGCTTCTGGTGGTGTAGCTATATATTTAATATTTTATTTTATAAATGTGAAATATTTTAGTTCCAGCATCCAAAATGATCCCCGACTCAGTTTAAATCAAGTTAAATGGCGTTTTACTTAACTGAGACAATGCTTCACAAAGATAATGTGCCATATAAACTGGTGCAACTTGAATGAAAATGTTTGATTAAGTAGTCGCTCATTATATGTATATAAAATGCCCCTAAATGCCCGGAAAATACGGTGAAAGCACCTTCACCACTAAGCAGGACTGGAAAACATTGATTGTAATGATAAAAAACTAAAAACACATGTACTTTGAACGACTTCTCTGAATGTGTTATGCTGTAGTTAATTAGTCTAAAAGACTGGATGGGATTGTGATGGCAGTGGCTGACGCCGAGGCTGAAAGCATGCAGTACTCATAATGGCCTCTGGATGCCAGTGTGGTGCCAGTAAATATGCTGGATGAGGCAAGGGCTTATAGAGAGCACGTGTAATGAAAGCAGTGGAGGAGCTGAGGAAAAACTCTCCTTCCTGTTGGGTCCAGCTGTTGCTCCTCAATCGTCTGTAATATGCACTGTGAAAATAGAATTGTACTTTATAGCCATGACTTGTGGAAAAAGATGCATGTAAAATGGAAGCTGACTTCAAATTAATTATTTAGAACCTCTGAGGTGTTTGTGAATATAATGTGTTGAGTGTGCATTTTCCTTCTTTCAGTACCCTGTGCTTTATGTGACATATAGGAGGGATTTGTGTTCATGAGTATATTACCCGATACCACCTCCTTTCAACCACACTCCTATTCGTGACCCCCCCAGAGGCATGAAGCAGACTGTAGGGCTGGTACAGGAACAGAGCTGGGATCATGGAGGGAACACTGCAGGCATCTGCCCTCAGGAAGCAGCACCAGCCCCATGCATCTGGCACCAAGGCCTCCATGAGCCAGGAAATGGCACACCTCAATGACTACCCCCCCCCCCCACACACACACACACACACACACTTACTAACGCACGGACGCAGGCACGCACGCGCACACACACACCTCATCAACTGGCATACATCGATCAAAATTGTAGATTTTTTTTTGCAAATAACTGTATTTTGAGTCTCGTGGCATTTAATATTGCCCATTCATCATGCACACTGTTTGAAAATTGTGTGGACTATATTTACATAAACAGTTCTATGGGGAATTCAGTGATGGACAATTTGACAATTACCCCCACGCCAACACACATGCTTAAGCAGATCCTTGAATTCCCTAAAGAATAGCGCTACCATAGTATGATACACATGTATCTCTCTCTCTCTCTCTCTCTCTCTCTCTCTCTCTCTCTCTCTCGCTCTCTCTCTCTCTCTCTATCTATCTATCTATCTATCTATCTATCTATCTATCTATCTATCTATCTATCTATCTATCTATCTATCTATCTATCTATCTATCTATCTATCTATCTATCTATCTATCTATCTATCTATCTATCTATCTGTCTCTGTAGATTTCATGGAAATGCAGTGTGATTTATTGTTTGCATGTGTTATGCGTGGGTGTTTCTGTTTACATAAATGTTTGCTATACACATCGTTATGTAGGTAGAAGGCACAGAATACATTTGATTTGGTTGTCCATCGTTCTTCATGGTATGGAGACAACCAGCTGACAGAGCGACCGACACTCACCTTGCATTACTCCCATGTTGAGTAGGCTGCTCTGGGGTTGCCCGCTAGGCTAACAGGGCGCTACCAATCTGCATCCGTATAATATACAGGCTGGTCTGCGGTATACAATTAGGGGGATGGAGCGTCATTCCATTGCTCACCTGTCAGCTAGACTAGATATGTGCATGGGGTGCAAATTGACACGAGTGCCACAACCAGGCAGACAGCGGGTCTGTAGCGGTGACAAATCTCCCTAACAAACCACGTTGTCCTGCCAGTCAGTGCAGAGGCCACCTCACTTTGACCCCTGCACCACGTATTGGGCTGCTGCCTGCTTCCTGGCGGCATACGTCTCCAACCACAGATCCTGTCATTGAGTTGAGATGACATGGTCACATGCAGTCACAGCTATCCTCCTAAGTCATTACCTTCCATCAGCCAGCAAGAAAAGAAATGACAGGTAAAAACTAAGAGAAAATGACCTAAAGGTCTGACCTGAAAATGGCATAAAAAGCTCAGAGATGGTGCTTCAGCCCCCAAAAATGTCAGCGCACCTACCTGGCCACTAGCCAAGGGCCATATCGGCGGCCACAAAGAGGAGAGAAGAGCAAAACCTATCCTGTCAAAAATGGTCTTTACCACACATGTAACTTGAGGATCCATTTATATATATATATATATATATATATATATATATATATATATATATATATATATATATATATATATATATATATATATATATATATATATATATATATATATATATATATATATATATATATATATATATATATATATACATACAGACATACACACAAATACACACAGTAATCCCTCGTTTATCGCAGATTTGTTCCAAAAACCACCCGCAATAAGTGAAATCCGCGAAGTATGGTCAACCTCTCATCTATACATTTTTTTGTGTGTCAATAAATGTATATGAAACCATTTAAGTGCATATTTTATTGTTAGAACATTGAATAATTGTTTCAAACATGTAAATAATACATTAATAGTATAACATACAGAACATTTTGCATAAATAATGAAAATATAAATATTATACGAGTGTGCGTGTAACATGTTAACAAGAAGTACTGGGCAGGCTAACGAGTCAGCGGAAAGATGCTAATTCGCGAACAGAACATTTTGTATAAATATTGAAAATATAAATGTACGTGTGTGCGTGTAACATGTTAATAAGTACTGGGCAGGCTAACGAGTCAGCGGAAAGATGCTAATTCGCGAACAGAACATTTTGTATAAATATTGAAAATATAAATGTACGTGTGTGCGTGTAACATGTTAATAAGTACTGGGCAGGCTAACAATTTAGCAGAAAGATGCTAATTCACAATCTTGCTAACACGCGAAAACGGACCTCTAAAGGAATGTAAACGAACATTTGGAGCAATACTACATTGTCCTAAAGGTTAAACACATGCGATCATTCATTTCTCTTGTTAGGAGACCCATTTACATCGTCAATGACTCCTGTACCACTGAAACCGACAAATGTACATGAACGTAAAACAGGAAGTCGTATCGCCTGAAAAACGGCCTTCACAATAAATCACCCTACCTCAAATCAAAACACGGCTGAATAACATAAATAACATGTAGAATTCTTAACACTGTAAATATGTTTCCAGAACAACTTTTTAAAAATTTTTATAACAAGTATTTTCAGAACTCTTTTATTTTTTATAACACGGTACAACACTGTAAATAGGTTTTTAGAACTCATCCATCCATTTTCTGAACCGCTTAATCCCCACGGGGGTCGCAGGCGTGCTGGAGCCTATCCCAGCTGTCAGTAGGCGGGGGACACCCTGAACTGGTTGCCAACCAATAGCAGGGCACACAGAGACGAACAACCATCCGCACTCGCACTCACACCTAGGGACAATTTGGAGTGCCCAATTAGCCTATCAAGCATGTTTTTGGGATGTGGGAGGAAACCGGAATGCCCGGAGAAAACCCACGCGGACACGGGGAGAACATGCAAACTCCACACAGGGAGGGCCGGAGGTGGAATCGAACCCACACCCTCCTAACTGTGAGGCGGACGTGCTACCCACTGTTCCACCAAGCCGCCCGGTTTTAGAACTCATTATTTACAAAAAAAATGTATAATGTTTTTATTTTATTTTTTTATGTATGCACTGCAATTGTGTGGGCACTCCTTGCCTTCTGCTAACGTGTGGGAAAGTTTTAATTCCTCAATTTAGAAGTTTTATTTTGACTTTTAAGTTTTTTTTTAATTTTGAAAAAAAGTAGTTAAACCGCGACAAACGACCCGCAATGTAGCGAGAGATTACTGTGTGTGTGTATGTATATATATATATATATATATATATATATATATATATATATATATATATATATATATATATATATATATATATACATATACGTATTCCAAATACGTTGGAATTGGGGGGTTAGATCACCAAAAATGATTCCCGAGCGCGGCGCCGCTGCTGCTCACTGCTCCCCTCTCCCCCAGGGGATGGATCAAAATCACATGGGGATGGGTTAAATGCAGAGGACAGAGCCCTTTGAGACTGCTTGTGATTTAGGGCTATATAAACTTGACTTGATTGATTGATTGATTGATTGATTGATTGATATATACACACATAGTATATATAATGTGTGTGCATATATGTGTGTGTGTGCGTGTGTGTGCATGCACGCACGTGTGAATATGTAAAGAACAGGAGCCGGCGCTCAAGTAATCCAGTTGTCTGACTGCGATCTGCCATTTGTAAATGTTGCAAGGGTAAGGCATTACTAAATTTACTGACGTTTGCTCTAATCCACTTAATTTTCTTTTAAGGGCAAAGTGTTCACAAGAGTGAGCTGCTCATTTTAAAGTAGATGATTTTAAAATGGGCAAAGTTTTGGAAGCAGACAGATCTATCCACACAGCCTGCATGCAGGCATAGGGAAAAGAATGCAAGATGCTGCGACTGACGTTTTTAAATCAGAGTAGGATACTACTTCAGGTGGACTATCCCTACTTTCATCTTTGTGTCCAAGCTTGGAAGTGAGAAAGGCAGGTTAGCAGTCAATTAAGGTTTCCATATCTTCTTAAAACGAGTAATGGTTCTCCATTGTGGGGACTATATTAGCCAAATGCTGTTATTGCATGCAGGGCGAGTCCCCCTGGCTAGGCAGGCTCATCCCAACCCATTGTTCTCTATCAGTGGACAGGGCTGATTCCTGTAATTAGCTGTCAGCGCAGAGCCCTCAGCAGCTTAGTGCTGTCCGCTCAAATCAAACTAATGAAATACAATCCGCTCAAATGTCCTGGATGCATATCTGTAACAGGCCTACGCACACGAGAAGGGGAGGCACGGGGAGACTGTGCCACATCATGGTTACATCCCCGCTATTGCCAAATTTAAGATTCAAATCCAAGCTCATTAATTTGTTAATTCAGCACACTTTGACAGCCAATTAATGCAGTTGAAGAGGGGGTGATCTGTGGTGGACAAGAAGTGCCTGAGCTCTGGAAGAGGAGCGGGTTTGACGAGGTGCTTGGAGAGAAGACCCCCTCCAACATCACTCGCTTCTATCATTATCGTTAGCTTGTTTTATAAAGCCACCTACGTTTAAAATTCACCCTATTGTGTTTGTTAAGATGCAACCCTAAGATCGAATGATTTGGAGTCTTGAGTAAAGAGCGTGACATTTGATTGCAGCTGATTTTGCAACAAGTAGCAATTGGGCAGATCACAATTCGTATAACAATTCTGAAACAAAGAGGCTGAAAGTGTGTGCTTAAACATGGGTGTTTCCCAACCCCTATTGAAAACTATACCTAAAACTGTGTAGTTAACTTAATCACATTAAATTGGCTTAAAAAAAGTCAGCTTGCTAAATACTAACATACAACGCAAAAGGCTAGCAAAATTAGGCTAACAACATTACCATCAATATTAATGATTATAAACATTTCACACCTTTTAGTGACAACACAAGTGAGAGCAACACATGAAAATAGTGTAAAGGCAGATATTCATTAAAGCAACTAATAGTCTTGCTTAAAGTTTTGGGACAATGTGTTTCAAAACTAAAGTACTAACATACAACGCAAAAGGCTGACAACATTAGGCTAACAAAATTACCATCAATATTAATAATGATGAACATTTCAGAACCTTCTAGTGACAACACAAGTGAGAGCAACACATGAAAATAGTGTTGCAAGGGATTGCTGTAATTTGAATTCCAAGTGACATCAGCAACGCAGCGGTTGTTTACATAAAGGACAAAGATTCGATCACAGGATGACGAAGATGACGAAGGGCCCCACGTACTGGAATGAGTTCAGTCTATTTGTTTAATGACATTACCACAAATGTAAAATATTCACATGTTTTTATTTTGAATGTACTTAAAGGTTAGTTAGGGTCATAATAAAACAGGTTCCTCATATACCGTAATTTTCGGACTATAAGTCGCGTTTTTTGTCATAGTTTGGGTGGGGGCGACTTATACTCAGGAGCAACTTCTATGTGATTTTTTTCACAAATTTTCAAAATTCAAAAATCTGCGATGTAGTGAAACCGCGATAAACGAACCGCGATGTAGCGAGTGATTACTGTCATTTGAACTGCTAGTGACGTCACCCGTGCCGCGCGGCGGTTGTTTACATAAAGGGCAAAGGATTCGAAGGGCCCTACGTACTACCGGCATCATTAGCGGCTTTGTTTGTAAGTGACACGGAGGATGAAGAGTTTGAAGGATTTAATGATTTGGAGTGACACAGAAGGTTTGAAAAATTGTTATGGTTTTTACGCACGCCCGGTCCGACTCGACGGAGCTCTCTTTCACCTTCGTGGATGGAAGTCGGGGACCGGCGCTCGGCCTGATGGCTGTCCGGGGACGGTGGATGGGGCTCGGACATGGCTTTTATGCACGCCCGGTCATACTCTACGGAGCTTTCTTTCACCTCCGTGGATGGAAGTCTGGGGCCGGCGCTCGGCCGGGTGGCTATCCGGGGACGGTGGATGGGGCTCAGACATGGCTTTTACGCACGCCTGGTCCTATTCTATGGAGCTCTCTTCCACCTCCGTGGCTGGAAGTTCAGTAGTTGTTGCCTCGTTGAACTCTTGTTTTGTTAAATAAAGAGCCGTTTACCAAACCCACGTCTTTGCTTGTACTTTGTTAACGCTACAATATAGTTATATACTAGATCTATGGAATAACCACGAGATTGTTGTCAGGGCGCACGCGCGGCTTTGTTGACAAAGGACGAAGAATTTGATCGATGGATTTAATGATTTGGAGTGACAGATGGTTTGATAATATTGTTTTAATATGATAGTTATTTGAAATATGCTTTATATATCGTTATATGGGTCTGTGGAATAATTAGAAATGCAAATTACGACGAGTCCGACGGCGCGCGTACGCGGCATTGTTTACATAAAGGACGATGGATTGATTTAATGAATTGGAGTGACACAGATGGTTTTATAAACGTGTTATTTATGTAATAGTTATGAGAATAACTCTCAATGTTACGTCAGGCCCGTTCTCAGCTCTTCGTTTGTGTTTATGTCAGGTTAGCATACCTATTGTTTAGCCTGTTGTTGCTCGTTCATGTCTGTTCTTGGTGTTGGATTTTGACGAATAAATTTGCCCCAAAAGTGTGACTTATATATGTTTTTTTCACTTTATTGTGCATTTTATGGCTGGTGCGATTTATACTCTGGAGCGACTTATAGTCCGAAAATTACGGTAATAGTCTTGCTAAAGTTTTGAGACAATGTGTTTCATTATCAAATCTACATGTCGTATTAGGGTGACCAGACGACCTCTTTTTCCCGGACATGTCTTACTTTTGAGCACTAAAGAAATGTCCGAGGGAATTTTAATAATAATTTTTAATTCAGTCCAGATTTTGTTGGACTGCCTGAAACATAATACATGTACAGTACATTCTGTATAGAATTGCCACTCTGTTCCATTTCATTCAATTCCAGATTTTTCTGTATAGTTCGCAAATAAGTCCCACCCTTCTCCTCAAATCTTGTCACTTTGCTACTAAGTAGAGTGTTTACAAGCAATGCCGAAACAAAAATGCACGTTCACGGAGGAATTGAATAAAATAAATTCCCATGCTTTTGCCAGGGTCGTGATCCTTATGAAGCTGAGTGCTTGACATGCAAGGCAGGCACTTACGTGTGTGTGGCAAATGAAGGTGCCAACGCACCCCGCAAGAGGAGGACATTTTCTTCAAATGCTGCACCGATGGCCGTATTTTTATTTTATTTTTTACTTAGTGTACCACTATAAAAGTATAAAAATGTCAGTGTATGCGTCATGTTTTTGTTAGTTTAAATACGTTTTTGTTTTTGTATATATGTTGTTTTATGGCCTATAAATGCAATTGCTATACAGACATCATGTCATTTGTGTCATAACATATGACACAAATGACCCCAGAAAAAAAAAAAGACCCCAACCCCTCCCCAAAATGACCACGCCCCCCTACAAAAAAAGGTGTCTTTTTTTCAGAAACCCAAATCTGGTCACCCTATGTAGTATGTCTGGATTATACTGCCACCAACGTGACCAACACATGTTCACCAGAACGATCATGATGCACCAAGTGCTTAATTCTATACACTCTGTGTTTATATGTTATTACTCTGTGTTTTTATAAACTAAAATACTGTATTGTTCTATATTTTTATATTGAAGAAAACGTTATAAAATTTTAGGATGGTGTTGGTTGAAGTGCTGGAAAAGATTCATGCAATTTCCATTTATTTCAGTAGGAATATTTCATTTGCAATATGAGTGATTTGACTTTCGGGAGTCGTTAAACAACAAATTAAAGTCGGAGCACTTCGCTAATTATTCATTAAATATTTTGATTATGCTTAACATTTATTCTGAAAGACAGACAGATATGTATGGTTTCTTGGATCACAATATATTTCTACAAATTTCATTCATCTAACTCCCACCATTTTTATATTGTCCCTTCTTCCCTCCCTCTGCTGTGCAGGTGTGAGTGCAGGATGTTGTGAACGTGCTAGAAGCCTGGGGGCATTGAAAGCAGTCAGGGTTGTGTCGTAGTGTTGGTGGGCTCGTAGGCTCCACTGAGCTGTGATCAGATGGGTCTAGGCCACTCAGGGATAAGGCCTCAGGCACTCGACAACAGTGCCAGCCCCGCCATGTGTGAACGCTTGTTTTCTTCAATTAAAACAGTCATTTGAATATTCAAATCACATTGCTTAATGACAGCTCTCCACCATACGTGCATGAAATTGTAGCAGAGTTCAAACACGCCATACAAGAGCAGAAACACTGACACAGACAGAAAAACGTAATTCACTGCTTCTCATTAGTATGTCAAATTAGTTTAGATACACGGTAATCCTTTATGCAATAAAATTGAATGTTCATTTGATTGTACATACAGAAACCTGTTATTTTTCTTGAGTTATACACGTTCTGGCTTCAAAACCTTTGTATTACAAGCCGACAGGTCACTGATGGTGGAATGGTACAGTCACCTGACTTTGGTGCAGGTAGCGTGAGTTCACTCTCCACAAAGTAACGCGGTGAATTTGAGAGGTGAGTTAATGATTGTGTGTTACATTATGTGCCCTGCAACTGACTGGTGATCAGTTCACAATGTAGGCCACCTTTTGCCCAAAGTCAGCTGGGATGAGCTGCGCAGCTTCCCATCATGCTGAACAGACCATATATAAAAAAAGAATAGCTGGAACTTGATTGTTATTTAGTTTTAATTGCCCAGAATTTACAGCCAAATCATTTGTGCTACCTGGTCAGATACTCATCCAGGACAACTTGGAAATATTTATAACACTTCTCTACTGTGGCCCTTGGACATATGTGGTACACCAAGTGCATGTACATTATATATGTATGACATATTTTGTTTTTAAATATTTAAAATTGAATTGTTTTCACGGCAATACCTGCCATCAAACAATTTCTTTCTTTCACTCAGTAAGACTTTTACACCTACTGGCAGGTATTTTCCCCCCCGAGTCATTACGAAATGCTCCACTTTTCTCATTTTTGAAAAGTGGCTTCTCTGGTCTTGATTCAGCTACTTCCAATAAGGTTCAATAGGTTTTAGATGAAAGCTCTTTAGTTGTCTGATGTGCTGTTCTTGGCCATTATTGGGTCTTTTAACTGTGAGTTTCAGGTCATTGCCCATGACCTACTTCTTTATGTGCAACATATTTATATTTGTAAACATAGATGTAAAGCAGTTCACTATGATGAATATTACTATCATGTTTTGTCACATCTATTTATGTAGGAAACACTAATTACTAAACTGATGCATAACGTGACAGGGGGGCACATTGTTTTTTTCGAGGGCCATGTCTAGTTTCTTCATAATGAAATGATTTCTTGAATTTGAAATTGAACTGAACTTCTGTCTAAAACCAGAGCACCTGAAGCAAATCCACAGATATGACTTGCCACAATGTGAAATTGAACTGATAATGAATTTGATGATGAATTTATTTGTTTCAAACAAGCAAACCACACATAACTAATCAAATGAAGACACAAACACTCAAAAGCACAAGCAAGGTGAAAGTCATTAAAACTATGACTCTGTACAAACAACAAATACAAACAGAAAACAATCCACTGACCAAAATAGGTAGAGCCTACCTGTTTGAGGAGTGGGAAGAAGTAAAACTTATTTAATCCCACCCCCTATCTACCTATCGACCCATAGCTCGTGACCATAGGTGAGGGTAGGAGCGTAGATCGACCGATAAATCTCATCCCCGATCCAGAGAAGGCATTCCAGCCTTTTCTGACCGAGGACCATGGACTCGGATTTGGAGGTGCTGACCCTCATACCGACCGCTTCACACTCTGCTGCGAACCGCTCCAGTGAGAGCTGGAGATCACGGCCTGAAGAAGCCAACAGCACCACGTCATCTACAAAAAGCAGAGACTCGATGCTGAGGTCCCTAAACCGGACCCCCTCAACACCTCGGCTGCGCCTAGAAATTCTGTCCATAAAAATTATTAGGAGTTATTATTAGGAGTTTTTTAACTACCTCAGTGACTTCGACCTCCGAGATTGGAGAGTCCGCCTCAGAGTCCCCAGGCCCTGCTTCCACAATGGAAGGCGTGTCGGTGGAATTGAGGAGGTCTTCGAAGTATTCCCCCCACCGACTCACGACATCCCGAGTCGAGGTCAGCAGCACACCATCTCCACTGTAAACAGTGTTGACCGTACACTGCTTCCCCCTCCTGAGACACCGGATGGTGGACCAGAATTTCCTCAAAGTCATCTGGAAGTCATTCTCCATGGCCTCGCCAAACTCCTCCCACGCCCGAGTTTTTGCCTCAGCAACCGCCGAAGCCGCGTTCGGCTTGGCCATCCGGTACCTGTCAGCTGCCTCCGGAGTCCCGCAGGCCAAAACGGCCCTATAGGATTCCTTCCTCAGCTTGACGGCATCCCTTACCGCCGGTGTCCAGCAGCGGGTTCGGGGATTGCCGCCACGACAAGCACCAACAACCTTACGGCCACAGCTCCGGTCGGCTGCCTCAACAATGGAGGCGCAGAACAAGGTCCACTCGGACTCAATGTCCCCCGCCTCCCCCGGGACGTGGAAAAAGCTCTGCCGGAGGTGGGAGTTGAAGCTCTTCCTGACAGGGGATTCTGCCAGACGTTCCCGGCAGACCCTCACAGAGCGTTTGGGTCTGCCAGGTTGGACCGGCATCTTCCCCCACCATCGGAGCCAACCCACCACCAGGTGGTGATCAGTTGACAGCTCCGCCCCTCTCTTCAACCGAGTCTCCAAAACATGCGGCTGCAAATCCGATGACACGACTACAAGGTCGATCAACAAACTACGGCCTAGGGTGTCCTGGTGCCAAGTGCACACATGGACACCCTTATGCTTGAACATGGTGTTCATTATAGAAAATCCGTGTCGAGCACAGAATTCCAATAATAGAACACCACTCGGGTTCAGATCGGCGGGGCCGTTCCTCCCAATCACGCCCTTCCAGGTCTCACTGTCATTGCCCACGTGAGCATTGAAGTCACCCAGTAGAACGATGGAGTCCCCAGAAGGAGCGCTCTCCAGCACTTCCTCCAAGGACTCTAAGAAGGGTGGGTACTCTGAGCTGCCGTTCGGTGCATAGACACAAACAACAGTCAGGACCCGTCCCCCCACCCGAAGGCGGAGGGAGGCTACCCTCTCGCTCACCGGGGTGAACCCCAATGTGCAGGCGCCCAGCCGGGGGGCAATAAGTATGCCAACACCTGCTCGACGCCTCTCACCGTGGGCAACTCCAGAGTGGAAGAGAGTCCAGCCCCTCTCGAGAGGGCTTGTACCAGAGCCCAAACTATGTGTGGAGCCAAGTCCGACTATGTCTAGTCGGAACCTTTCTGCCTCACACACCAGCTCGGGCTCCTTTCTAGCCAGAGAGGTGACATTTCATGTCCCTAGAGCCAGCCTCTGCAGCCGGGGATCGGACGGCCAAGGTCCCCGCCTTTGGCCGCCGCCCAGCTAACTATGCACCCGACCCCTTTGGCCTCTCCTATAGGTGGTGAGCCCATTGGAAGGGGGACCCACGTTTTCTTTTCGGGCTATGCCCGACCGGACCCCATGAGCGAAGGCCCGGCCACCAGGCGCTCGCCTTCGAGCCCCACCTCCAGGCCTGGCCCTAGAGAGGGGCCCCGGTGACCTGCGTCCGGGCGAGGGAAAACGACATCCATATATTGTATTCATCATAAGGGGTCTTCTGAGCCGTGTTTTGTCTGGCCCCTCACCTAGGACCCTTCTGCCATGGGTGACACTACCAGGGGCATGAAGCCCCAGACAACATGGCTCCTAGGATCATAGGGGCGCGCAAACCCCTCCACCACCATAAGGTGACGACTCACGGAGGGGTGCCATGGAAGTTGAATGGCATACGGCATCAACATCTAATGTTGATGCCGTCTGCCCTATTAACCATCATTTTATAAGCGCATCGTTGTGCATGAAGAAGTGGCTCATTGAATTATACATTGAGCTGCCGTGGCCCTATTAGGCTAGCAATAAATGAGCAACCATGGAGGTTGAATGTTTTTTTTTTCCTGAATCCATACTGGCTATCTGTTAATATGTTATATTTTTGTAAAAATGATTCAAGTTTTTATCATTACTTATATATATATAAGCACCACTTATATATGGTATAAGTCATTATACAGATGACTGTATATTATTATCATTATCATATTATCACCATTATCACTCAATAGTTTTTTTTTAAACCAAATCCCCAGCAGGGAAATATTCAATTAAGAATAAACTGTTGTTACAAATAAGCAACATTTAGTACAAAATAGTATAAACAAACAGTTAACACGGATTACAGTTTGACATTCGCTTCGTATAGTTTGATCTATACCAAAGATCTGTATGGTATCTACAGGCCATAGTGAGGCCTGACCAAAATCGAATAATTTTTCAAATATTTTTGAAAATTGTGACATACCGTAATTTTCGGACTATAAGCCGCGTTTTTTTTTCATAGTTTGGTTGGGGGGGGGGGGGGGGCGACACATACTCAGGAAAGACTCATATATGAATTCTTTCACAAATTTTCAAAATTCAACAATCCGCAATGTAGTGAAACCGCGATAAAAGAACCGCGATGTAGCAAGGGATTACTGTCATTTGAACTGCAAGTGGCGTCAGCAGCGTTTGAAGGATTTAATGATTTGGAGTGACACAAACCAATTTATAGTCCAAAAATTACGGTACTAATAATTTTTTCAGCTAATTTTTGACCAACGTCCACAAAGTACTTTTTAAAAGTTGGTAGTGATTTCATTCATGTTGTCAAGTGTTTTTTTATTCTCAGTAAAGTAAGAGGGGTAATTTTTTTTTGTGGAGCATTTTGGTTTTTAATTTTAGAGTTGAGGATGTGCCACATGCCTCGTACATTGTTCCTGTTATCTTCTAGTAATCTATGGTAATGATCTTTCTTCGCAGACCGTATGATAGATGTCAATTTATTTTTGTATAACTTGTATTTGCTGTCAGCTTCAGCAGGTGTTTTTGTTTTAATAAAGTCTCTATAAAGGTGTTTTTTTTTGTTTTTTTATGCATTTCTTATTCCTCCAGTCACCCACAAGTAGTTTTTATGTTTACAATTTGTTTTGAGTTGTTTTCATGGACAATGTTGGTAAGTAGCAATTTGAATGAGTTAAGGCATATACTATAAGGTTTATCGACATCATTACTGCAATAAACCTCATTCCAAATCTGCTCAATTAAGTCATTTTTTAGTGCATGAAGAGTCTCTGGTAACTTGACTCTTTTCCAAATTATATTCTTGCTGATCTCCTGCAGATTAGATTCAGCATTGAAAGAGGTAAATATGGGCAAGTGATCACTGATATCGGTGACTAGAAGTCCACGAAGAATCATTGGCTACATCATTTGTAAATATATTATCAATCAATGTAGCACTTACAGATGTTATTCTGGTAGGTCTTGTAATTTTAGGGTGCAAGTGTAAACAATACATGGTGTTTAAAAAATTATAGGTGTGTTTATGTTCATTTGCTTTTAACAAATCAATGTTGAAATCCCCACAAATATACATCGATTTATCTGAGGTGAGTGAAAAGGTAGAGTCTATCCAGTTACTAAAGGTCTCGAGGCAAGAGCCTGGAACTTGATAAACACAACTAATAACATTTTTCTTTTCTTCCATAACAGATTACAATTGAAATGCATTCCAAAACATTTTTGATAGCAGTTGACATTTTCGTAATGATTTTATATTTCTGAGAGTTCTCAACAAATTGAGCAACATATTGATATATTGCAATTCGTAAACCTCCAAAACAAAATCAGTCCCTCTAGCTACATCCATCCATGTTTCTGTCACCGCTATTATGTTGAAAGGATTATCAAACTGGTGAAGATATTTTTTGATATGGGTAATATTAGCATACATGCTTCTGCTGTTGAAATGTATTAAGGACGTTTTCCCTTCTATGTTTTTGCTTTCATTAAGTTCATTAGCAACGTAGTATGCACATTTATTTCCAGAGAAAAAAAAGTTAATATCAAGGTCTATGTTGTGGTCACAGTCATTAGGGTTCCTAGATGCGGCAATCTTCAGATCCAGTTTATGTTCTACCCGCTCCATGTTTGTTGAGGAGCAGTTGTCCCTTTCAGAGAAATTATCCATATGTATTGTTTGTTGATAAGTTAGTTACCTTAGTGAATTGTTCGTGTGGATTGATCCAGATCTTTAAGCTTTTTAAAAATCAGAACCTTTGCCTCCTCTGGTGTTCCCTTTGGTTTGATGAAGACTTTGCAGTTTGTTGTCCAAGTGCTTTGAATTTTTCCTTGTTTATTCAAAGTTCATGCTTTCCAGGCGATCTCAGCGTTGATTTTTTTCAGGTGTTCATTCATATACACATTAGTTTCATTTAACATTCTACCCTGTTTTAACAAGGCAATCTTGTGTTTTCTGTTGGTAAACATTATAATTACTGCTTGTTTGCTATTTGTGTTCCTTTTGGGTCAAGTGACAGGCCTCGATGCTGTCATAATCCACAGAAATGCCTTTGGAGTAAAGGAAGTTGACTACCTGAACTTTGACGTCCAAAACCAGAGCACCTGAAGAAAATCCACAGATATGACTTTCCACAATGTCGCAAATATTGTAATGCGCCATTTATAACTTATATGCAGGCGGTGTGGATTCAGATCTAACTCAGTAATGGTGTGAAATGTGGGTGTGATTGCGACCAATCGGCTTGCCTTTTGCCAAAGGCAGATGGGATAAGTTCCTCACAAAAAATATGGGTCATAAATAACCCAACTAAGAACAAGAATGGACTGACCCAACTGTATTTTTTATTTATTTAACCCACTAAAAATCCACTTTTTCCATGATGGTGGTCTGAAATGTGCGTGTATTTTGAAACACAGACATTTCAGGCACACATACACATGGGTGTATTTTGAAAGGATGTGACTATTAGACTGTTACATGAATATTAATTTGCAAAAAATGGGTTGTTTGTCTTCTACTAACACCCAAAATATTGTGTTGTTCTATAGAAACCACAATAACAACATTTACACCATATAATATTCCTATCCAAATCCTACAAGGTTGTTCATCTATCATTGTGTAAACGTCTTTGCCCAAGTAGTATTTTCATTTCTTTTTTCTTTTTTTTGCATGCGTGTGTGGCAGTCTCTCAGAGCATCTGGGGAACTGAAAAAGGCAAGTTGTTCATTTAAAACAGGCCATATTGAGGCCTGGCCAAGCAGGTTCAGGTAAGGCAGTGAGCTTTAAATACAGCTCATTACTCATTACTGCCGAGCCTGGGACCTTTAATTTCTGGGGCTTGGCAGCTGGACCACCTGGCCACACATTAAACACTAAAGGCTGATCTCCCTAATGGCCCCAGATTAGATCATTACCTTAACAAATCAGAGAGGAGTTGGCCTGGGCCAAGCTGGCAGCCATGAGAGATGTCAGGAGGAAGGACAACAATGACTGCGTTTATAAGCAAAGTCTTGCAAAAAACCTTACACGAGATCACTTTATTGACATCATTCAATGCATGACTTAGCAATTGGAGTTGTTTTTAAGATATGCTTTTACATTTGTCTAAGGAGGGATTTCACCTCAATTGATATGATTTTATGAACTTGTGGCAATTAAACCTTATGAAATGTGTCATTCAGTTTACTGTGTTTTTTGGAGGGAGTTCTGCTTAATTGTATTAAATGCTGAATTCTACTTTTCACATGATATTTTCAAGTGCACAATTAATAATTAAACACATTTCAATCAGTCAATGAACATAGAGTTCATGGAGTGAAAAGATGGGAAAAAAAACATTTAAAGTTAATGTGCAGGGCAGAGATGGATGGCGATGAAAACAGTGATGGAGCTCAGGATGCAACCATTTCTGCATCTTTGTATTAAACAATGTAATTTGATCATGTATGTACAGTACACATGCTTGTATCCATCCGGATCTGGTAAAGATGAAATGTTGCCTGACTGGTCTACAGAATGTTCCTTCTGGGTCAAAACTAATTGGTGCGGCAACACAGAGACTTGCTCTGATAATGACCACAAGCACCACAGCTGCTCTCGCATGACTGACCTAGCACTGCCGACCCACTCCTATCTTCTCCTCCCTCAGCCTTTGCACCCCCCACCCCTGAGCACACTTACTATAGAACAGTGCTGGGGCAAGTGAGGGGGAGTGAGAAAGATATGTGTGTGTGTGTGGGGGGGGTCCCCAAACACAATTCAGGTTGTAACACAAAGCCTTAGTGAGAATGTATGTGGATAGTTTTGAGACTTGGCCCAGTGCTATTGTAAAATGATTGGGTGGGTTGAATTTCAATTGTCTCAAAGCATGATTTATTATTGAAAGTCGGAGTAAGTTTAAAGCAATTTTCTCTCACACCTTAATTTACCTCCTAAATTTGTTCTCCCCATTTTATTTTCCCACAGATTCCATCGGCTTGTGACCTTACATACTGCATCAGCTGCTCCTTTTCCATTTGGTTGGCATACTCTCACAGGGTTCTCTCCTCCGAGTCGTCAGTGCCACCGTGCACAGTTTTGTTTAACATGACAGCAACCCTGTAAGTAAACAGGAACATTATTATTTTGTTGTCCAGCGCAGTCCTTTTTCATGGAAAAGAGACCTCTCTTCTTTTCTCCCTTATTGTTTGTTCTACCCTTTGCTCATGCTTTGGCAATTCAACTTTGGCTGAAACAAGGAAACATGGACCCTTACAGTTGGGGTTCTTGTAAATGTGCCCGGGTCATATCAAAGGTTGCCAACTCTCACCCTCTCATCTGTACATTTTGTGTGTCAATAAATGTATATGAAACCATTTAAGTGCACATTATATTATTAGAACATTAAATAATTGTTTCAAACATGTACATAATACATTAATAGTATGAATAACGTACATACAATTTTGTATAAAATATTGAAAATCTAAATATTATACTTGTGTGCGTGTAACATGTTAACAAGCAGTATTGGGGAGGCTAACAAGTTAGCGGAAAGATACTAATTCGCGATCGTGCGCGAAAACAGGCCTCTAAAAGGACTTTAAACAAATATTTGGAGCAATACTACATTGTCCTAAAGGTTAGACAAATGTGATCGTTCATTTATCTTGTAAGGAGATCCACTTACATCGTCAATGACTCCTGTACCACTGTAATCGACATATGTATACGAACGTAAAACAGGAAGTGGTATCGCCTGAAAACGGCCTTCAAAATAAATCACACTACCTCAAATAAAAGCACGGCTGAATAACAGTGGATACAATACAGTGGAGCCTCGGTTTTCGAACACAATCCGTTCTAGGAGGCTGTTCGAGAAGTGAATTGTTCGAATTCCAAATCATGTTTTCCTATTACAAATAATGGAAGAAAAAAAATCCGTTCCAAGAGAAAAAACCTGCCTTTTTTCAGCATTTTTTCATTTGCGGATTTCTGTCCATCGCGATCGCGCCACTGCAGCGCACCGCCGAACGCGCAACCATAGCGTGTCAGTGACCACGCAACTGCACCGCGCTGACAGAGCCGTCGCTGAAATTTAGAAAATATTTTTAAAGTCTTGATGTACTTTCCAAAATTTAAGTGGACCTCAGTGCGCGGGAAGTTTAATTTTGTCCGACCGCGCAACTGCAGCGCACCGCCGAACGCGCAACTGTCGCACGTCACCGACCGCGCAACTGCACCACGCTGGTCACATTATTGTGACAGAGCCGTCGCTAAAATTCAGAAAATATTTTAAAGTCCTGATGCACTTTCCAAAATTTAAGTGGACCTCAGTGCGCAGGGATCTTAATTTTGTCCAATCGCAACTGCAGTGCGCCACAGAACGCGCAACCGTAGCGCGCCGCCGACCGCGCAACTGCACCGCGCTGGTCGTATTATTGTGACAGAGCGGTTGCTAAAATTTTGAAAATATTTTTAAAGTCCTAATGGACTCTCCAAAATATAAGTGGACCTCAGTGCGCAGGGAGCTTAATTTGGTCCGATCGCGCAACCGCAGCGTGCCGGGCGCTTACTGTCTCATTGCTTTAGGAGGGTCTTTGTGTTTTAGGATGGCTTTACTGCTCCCACTTGCTTCATTTGGAGGCATGATTAGAGTTAATGCAATCCTCAGAGTAACGAGAATGTAATAACGAACGGAGTCAGTTGGCATGCGGGTCCTCTCGGCTCATCTCGCGAGGTTCGACAACCGAATTTCGTCCAACATCCGAAGCAAAAAAATCTAAAATTTTTTGTTCGAATACCGAATTGTTCGAGAACCGGAACGTTGAAAACCGAGGCTCCACTGCATTTCACTTTTGACTGCAATTGTTGTGTTCCACTGTACCATGGAGAATTATTAACACATACTGTAAATATGTTTTTAGAACAACTTTTATTCTTGTACATTTTTTTATAACAAAGTACAAGTGTACATACTGTAAATATGTTTTTAGAACTCTTTTATTATAAAAAAATTTATAACAAGATACAAGATGTTTTTTTTTTTTGTAAATGGTTTGTCTATTTGAAACAGTTTACCAGCCACAACAATACTAAAGTATTTGTGTTAATTAGAGCATGTGTTTTCTTCTGTCTACTTTTGCTTTGGTATTCAGCTTGTTTATATAGTAGGTTGGACTTGATAAAGGTTGTACTTCTTGCCACTTCTTTGAACGATGACTTCTATTTATTTTTCTTTTTTTTTTACTTCCAAACTATTGACTTTGTGTGTGGTTTGTCTATATGTTTAATAAATCAATCAATAAATGAAAAATACTATGCATCAAAGTTAGCAATGTTAAAATGTTACTTAATGTCTTACAGAAAAGAGAGGTTTTATAATTTCATCCATTTGAACCTGGAAATTATCATTTTTGTCTCCAAACCTTCCACTTGTTGGAATCCATCAAATTGGCGGTTGTCAAGCTTTGCATTGCATTGGGCCTTGAAGTTGCTACTGTATTGTCTTGAAAGATACCTTCTGTCGCGCTGCCGTCTGCATCCAGTGCAATGAGATATGAAACGCTAACATTTAGGTGGTAATTGCCAATGTCTACTTTTTCCAACTCTGACTAATTTTATAGTTGTAATTTGTTGTGCTTTTAGGAATATGTTATATTTTCATCAAAATCAATATATGTATGTAGTTACAATGAGCTTTTTCTTAAGTGTCAACATCTCTTGTAACCACAGAAACACTCCCCTGATCAGTTCCATATGTGTCTGCAGGCTCTCAACATAACCATATGCCAGAGCAGTTGTGCCATTCACCTCTCTTATCAAACAACTTAGACTGGGCTTTCTCACACTTCATTTGCCGTATCGTAACTGATTTCTTCCATCCTGTGTCAAGCCAGTGAAGGTGAGGAAGCAGCTTAACAGCCACCTGAGAACATGATGAGAAATGAAAACCAATCAATCCGTAGACAGGCAAGCAGAGTGGAAACGGAGACGGAAGTCAATAATGAAAGGGAGGGGTCTCTTAAAGCTTTATGACATTCCTGTATAGATGGAGGGGCAGGCCTGGCAGAGTAGAATGGCCTCTGATGTTCTAGAGTGCTCCCAGAACATTACTATTATTAGTGGACTGGGCCATAAAGGGGCATGCACATCACCTGACGGCTGGCCCAGGCAGCGCGGCACCCCTTTGCCTTCATAGTTAATGCCTGCCTCCGCCATGCTGCCTACCCTATAAAACATATGGTGACACAAAACTTTGACTGTTTCACCTAAGTCTACGCAGTCTACTCGTAAACAGTCTCTGGTCTAATACAAGACAGAGGCGCTATGATGCTCGCGAGCCAGACTAGACCAGATTTAGCACTTTTAATACAGGAGACAGTACTCAGCGTCTGCAAATTAGGAAGCAAGAGGTCTGTTGTTTACGCTCAGGCAGCGGTCCACAACCATTATTTAGCCACAAACTGATTTCACATAGACATATGTGGATGGTCCAGCATGGGGGTGGTGGGTGGGAGGTCAAATGAATACATAAAAATAACAAAATAAATCAGCAACTCACCATTACACTCAATGTAGTTGTAATTAGTTTGAGCCCTGCACTGGTTTCTTTTTCAATGAGCCGGTCCCATCTTGAGGTTATGTATTATCTATTTCCTAAAATCCAATGACTTCTTTTTTAGTGGCAAGCGCCACGTGCTTGGGATCAATGCATGGGTCTCAATATAGGTGGATCAAATTTATTAACTTTCTGAGGACCCCAATTATAGGGGGGCGTATCATAGTGACATCCCAGGCTCCATGTGCTGAGCTGAAGGAGCTTCACTTCCTCATAGGTAAGCCTTTGTAAGCAAAACATTACACAGACTAGGCTAGCAATAAACCTGTGTTTCAATATTGTGTCTTAAATACAGCATTCTGAGGGGTGCAGATTGAAAGCTCTTCTATTATAGAATACCTTTTTTTGTTAGCGCAGCTTGGTACAAAATGACTCAGTGATCAGGCAACACTGCTTCCACAAATAAATCAGCTCACAAGTATGCCAAACAGACAGGACTGGGGGTGGTCTAATAGGTGGAGGTACACATACTACAAAGACATTCCAACGAAAAGGCTACAGTCTGCTTGAGTAGTCTGGGGAAAAAAATTGCCAGGTCCCTGAGTGGGAGGCTTTGGCCCCTTAACTCTTTGCAATGCATATGGAGATCAGGGTGCTAGTTGAAGTGTCACACCAAGAGGAACAGCTTCTTCCCCTCAGCTGGTCGAGAACTCAGTTGTCCATCACACCAAGAGGAACAGCTTCTTCCCC
Organism: Syngnathus leptorhynchus; assembly: GCF_054491065.1. Taxonomy (NCBI): domain Eukaryota; kingdom Metazoa; phylum Chordata; class Actinopteri; order Syngnathiformes; family Syngnathidae; genus Syngnathus; species Syngnathus leptorhynchus. Next base: position 4,088,824 of record NC_141198.1, on the reverse strand, counting down.
TCAGCTGGTCGAGAACTCAGTTGTCCATCACCTATCTCATTGCATCTAATGCTCATCATCTCAACTGATTTAGCATTTGTATTAAATATGAACAAAATGCAAACCGCATCCTTCTATCCATTTTCCGTACTGCTTCTCCACACGGGGGGTTGCTGACGTGCTGGAGCCTATCCCAGCAACTATTGTGCAGTTGGTGGGGGATACCCTGAACTGATTGCCAGCCAATCGCAGGGCTCACACAGACGAACTACCATTCGCACTTGCACCTCACAATCGGCCTACCGATCATGCTTTGGGAATATGGGAGGAATCCGGAATACCCGCGGAAAACCCACACAGACACGGGGAGAACATGCAAAATCCACAAAGGAAGGCCGGCGCTAGAATCAAACCCGCAGGCTCTGCATTGTGAGGTGGACGTGTAGAATGTAAACTGCAGTATAATTCAATATTTAATACATACTTTACACCTTAGTTTTTACCAGTACCAATTATCTTTCAGTTGTGCATGTGGAATTTTTGTTATTCTCAATGCAAAGCCATTAAGAGGCTCTTGCCTCTTGGCAGGTGTAAACATTCACTTGCAGAAAAACAAATGTATTTCAGAGCATATTTAAAATGAGTCAGGCAGAGAGGCTTGGGCGGATCAAAGGCCAGTAGCGTGCCACTGCAGCTTCTAACCACTTAGCACCTTTTCACTGCCTTTGATCGTCTTATTAAGAGGCTACTCTAAAAGCAAGTGGCACTGATAAGCATGTCCGAAAGCCACACAAAGAAAGTGAGTATATTTACTACTGCCGGTGTCCGCTTGTGTTAGCAGAGAAACACAACACTCAGATACAAAAGAGTCAGCCTCATCCATTTGAAGTAAAACATAAGCCAGTGATGTGTAAATAGCACAAAACACTCCAGTAAATGAAAAGGCAAAGATGAAAGTCATAATAGTCTGAACCTGAAGGAGGATGTTGCTGCTGTGAGCATGGAGTGGAAATAGGAAGGTCGACAAGACAGAAGTCAGTACACAGGAACAAGGGGAGTAGGGCATACTACGGTGGCCTTTCCAGTGTGTGTGTGAGTTGTGCAGATGTACTATGCGGAGAGAATCATCTTTGTTGTTTTGTTAGCCACATCTTGTTACAGTCTTTGAACTTGTGCCTGCTTGAAAAAGGAGCACAGTACAGTTGTACCGCTACTTACGAACTTAACCGCTCTGTCCACACCTCCATCACCGCTGTCACCGAATCTCTCTCTTGCAGAGGCCGTACCCGCACTCCAGATCCGTGAGGAGGAGGGGCGCCAGGTGTTCCGGAGACAAAAGATCAGGAAGGCACCGGGCCCAGACGGCGTGTCACCCTCCTGCTTGAAAGTCTGTGCTGAGCAGCTGGCGCCCACCTTTGCACGGATCTTCAACCGCTCCCTGGCGCTGTGTGAGGTGCCCTCGTGCTTCAAAAGCTCCACCATCGTTCCAGTGGCCAAGAAGCCCACCATCACAGGATTGAATGACTACAGACCTGTCGCTCTGACATCTGTGGTCATGAAATCTTTCGAGAGGTTGGTGCTGAACCACCTGAAGCATGTCACGGGTCCCCTGCTTGACCCCCTCCAGTTTGCCTACCGGGCAAACAGGTCGGTAGATGATGCAGTCAACATGGGACTGCACTACATCCTGCACCACCTGGACACCCCAGGAATGTACGCCAGGATCCTGTTTGTGGATTTCAGCTCGGCGTTCAACACCATCGCTCCTGACATCCTCCAACAGAAGCTCATCCAGCTCGCGGTGCCTGCCTCCACCTGTCATTGGATCACCAGCTTCCTGACCAACAGGAGACAGCGTGTGAGGCTGGGGAGGCCCCATGGGGCTGAGGCCCCATCACATCTGGTTCCAGGACCACTAGTACTGGCGCCCCCCCAGGGGTGCGTCTTCTCCCCACTGCTCTTCTCTCTCTACACCAACGATTTCTCCTCAGGTGACTCTCCTGTGAAGCTCCTGAAGTATGCAGATGACACGACTCTCATCGGACTGATCCGGGACGGTGATGAGACTGCGTACAGACAGGAGGTGGTCCACTGGTGCAGCCAAAATCACCTGGAGCTTAACCCGCTCAAGACCGTGGAGATGACAGTGGATTTCAGGCGAGATCCTTCACCACTTTCACCCCTCACTATCCGCAGTAATACCATACTCTCCTCAGGCACCTTCAAGTTCCTGGGTACCACAATCTCACGGGACCTGAAATGGACCGGCCACATAGACTCTGTCCGGAAGAAGGCCCAGCAGAGGCTGTACTTCCTGAGACTGCTCAAGAAGTTCAACCTGCCGCGGGAGCTGCTGAAGACCTTCTACACCGCCATCATCCAGTCTGTCCTCTGCACCTCCATCACTGTCTGGTTTGGATCGGCCTCCAAACAAGACAAGCACAGACTGCAACGGACAATCAGGACTGCAGAAAAGATCATTGGAATCAACCTCCCATCTATCCAAGACTTGTACCTGTCCAGGACCAGGAAACGCGCAAGCAACATCTCTACAGACCCTTCTCACCCAAGTTACAGTCTGTTTGAACTACTCCCCTCCGGACGGCGTTATAGAGCTCTGAACGCCAAAACCAGCAGACACAGAGACAGCTTCTTCCCCCAGGCTGTTGCTCTGATGAACTCACACCACTCTTAGAGTCTCAGAGTCATTGCTGTGCAATAACATCCTGCCCTCAACACCCTTTTGGATTGTCTACACTGCTTGCACTATGTGTCTTCTCTGCATCCATTGCAGCCTGGTCATCCTGGAAGAGGGACCCTCCCATCTGTGGTCTCTTCTCAAGGTTTCTCACTTCCCCTAGTCGGAGATTTGAGTTTTTCCTTGCCCTCATGGGAGTTTAAGACCAGGGGATGGCTGAGAATATTGTCATTGTATTGTCATTTGTCATTTTCACGTCCTGAGTGTTGTTAGTCACCTAAATGTTGAACAGAGACTGTGATGTAACGAAGTCAAATTCCTTGTTTGGCACGCTCAAACATGGCGAATAAATTCTTCTTGAATCTTGAATGGTTCTTGGATCTGGTTTGTAAGTAGAAACGTCTGTAAGTAGAGGCAATATTTCCCATAGGAATCAATGCAAAAGCAAATCATGTGTGCCGGACTATCCCAAAAGTCACACTTCTTGCCCTTTTGCTCTGTTTTCAAACCTTCATAATAAAAACTAAACGTCAATTTATTCTTGACCTACTAGCTTTGCTTGGAGATGTGGGGGGATCCTCTTCTTTTTTTCTACACTTGCTCAAAATACCTCCGAGAAGACAGAATAAGTCAGGCTAATAAATTATTGTTTGCTTCCACGAACTTCTTGCAATATGCTCACATACTCATTATTGCTTTTTGGTTTAATTAATGAGTTTTCTGACTGTGAGTGGTCATTGAACGCATCTCGCGCAGAACACTAGTGAAAACTTGAAAAGGGAAAATAAAAGAAAAGGAACCTAGCTTCAAAAGATGGAAATTGACAAACACAAAAGTGTCTTTTTAATGTTTTTATTGAAAACAAGCTAGTACTACCTGCCTTTCACTCAATGCATGCGCGCTCCTGTAGCGAGGGCTTTTCACGGGAGTACCTACTTTGGCACAACAGCCAACACTGTCGTGAGCTCGAGATATGCATGCATTCGCCATGCTCCCTTATGATTTCGAGATTCATATCGATAGTATTTGATGAAATACTCGACTACACTACTTGTTTTTACATTGCTAATGAGCCGAGACGAACAGGGAATGGCAGAGCAAAGGGGACAAGGTGGGGGGAGGTGGGGTGGCTGATGTGTTGGTTCGAAAATTGGTTCGTGAGTAGGTGCAAAAAGGCTCCGGTTCGTATCTCGAAAAGTTCGTAAGTATAGGCGTTTGTGAGTAGAGGTACCATTGTACAACACAAGTCAGTGCTCAGGAGCTGACACAATATAGAGGTGAGTATAGTAAGTGTACTAGTAGTCCAGTGTGATATGGATTAGTGCTTTTAAATTAGGCTGTCACAAACAGAGGAACCGGATCTCTCCAGTAGCGTTTGAATTGGGCTTTATGAGGGTTGAGTTGTCAAGTGTCACACTACGACAAATGAGGTAATGAGAGGCAATATAAAGTCAAAGACATCAGCCACAGGTAGTAGACCTGCATCCTCTGATGGTTTCCATAAAACAATGCTCTGGCGTTTCCCCTCTGAACAGGAAAGCATCCAAAATGAGCTGAGGTGCAAAAACTCTCTTCACTCTTTTCACCAGAACTGTTGTCGAAGTAAGACAGAGGGGGACAATTGATGTAGACAAATCCTAATCTACTTTTGCAGCTACTGTATATTTTTACACTAACACACTGTCTTGCTTGCTGTATAAATTGATCTTTTATGTCCAGTAATTTATGGGGCTAGATAGTAACTACAAGTACTTAGTCATTTGAACGTAGTTAAAATGTGCAGTTTGAGATTGTGGTATGTCATTATAAAGACAGTACTTCTAGACTTGACAACTAAATCTATTTATCTTTACCATCACAGTGGATGGTCAAAATGATAATTATTTGTGGCTGTTTTTTTCTAGCAACAAAAATGCTTTAAGAAGCAAACAAAGATACTGAGGATTGACAACAGTATGGTTCTACGTAGGTACAGAATGGGTAATAAATTCATCCATCTATTCATGCAATATTGTGGGATATGATACTACAAAAGAAACAAAGGTGAATTTAACATACATGGATTGTGTATTGATTATTTTGGAGCGCCAAGAAGTTATTGATTCACAGTGCCCTCCATAATCATTGGTACCACTGGTTGAGATGTGATAAAGGCCTCAAAATAAGTTAAAGTTTTATTGCAGTGTAGCCTCATTATCATTGCCGTAATTACCATTGCAGTAATAGTATCATGACTCGTAATAACTTAGACCTCCCTATGAAGGATATGTTTGGAGGGAACAGGGAACGTTTTCAGGTGGGACACTTCCGGTTACAGGTCCTCGGGTTAGCATGACTGTGTTAACTGTACCCCGCAAAAGTGAATAAAAGCTACAAACCGGTTGGGTTGACTTGAGACCAGAGTGTATGCCTCGTTTGTGAAAACAGCATACTTTAACATAAGGTATTTCAGGAAATCAATTTTAATGAACTGCAAAGTCTGCTGTTGATGCCCACAACAGGTGGGGAATATGATAAAACTGCATATTGATCAATAAATCAGTGTTTTATCACTTAAAACAGCTTCAGATTTTTCCCTCAAAAGACAAAATAACCCCCCCACTAAATTTCATAAAACTCGCAGTGTTTTCCTTTCCAGAAGTTGCATTTACAGTCTGCGAGCTGAGTCAATATGATGTCATCAAAACATCCCTGGAGACTCTCACAACTGGGACGATTGAACCTGGCCGGGCAAGTGCTCTTATTACAACTGTAGTTTTTGTATGACATTTTTTGTATGACATTTTATGACATTACAACAAGAACATGTAGTTTTTGTAGAACTTTTGAAATATAGTTTCTATTCATTTATTTGATTGATTAAGGCATTCATATTTAAAACCGTCTTATAAACCCGTGGTCAGTTTTTAACTTAAAGGAACACAAAAGCCTTGGTAGTCCATTTTTCACCAACAGGCTCATTTATGTATTTTTTATCAGGAAAATGAAAAAGTTAGCATTTTCTATTTATTTTATTTCTATTCATTTTGGAGACATTTTTAATTAACTAATGCCTTTAATGAGGAATATGGCCACACCCCCTTTCCCCCCTGTCTTGGTGGGAGTCATTAGAGGGAGCGATCACAGTTTGTCCATTGAAAATCACTGAACAAACATCACTTATAATGTAAGAAAAATGGGGTTCGACTCGCCTCAAAATGTTTGTGGACATTTCTACTTGGCCCACTTCAACCTCTAAAAACCATAAAACAATTCACCTTTCCATGGCTCACTAAGAAAGGAATGAGCAGACTCCGTGCAACGTAAGTGCTCTGTCACGTCTGTCTATTTTCTTTCATCAGTCACTCAGATATGCAAACACAATGCCTTTCGAAAAGCTTGTTGTAATTTGAATTGTTCATAAGTTGTTATATATTTAATTGAAATCTCTAAGGGTGCATTTAACTTAAATTTCCCCTGAAGTCGATGTGGTGTACCCCCTCCGCTGCCACACTCAGCTGAAGGGTTGGCCCCATGTCTGACTGGTAAGAAGCTGAAATCGTTCTGCTACTGTTGTCTTTCATATTTTCACAAGTTGAAGTGAACATGAGTAGCAATCCATCCATCCATTTTCTGAACCCCTTAGTCCCCACGGGGGTCGCGGGCGTGCTGGAGCCCATCCCAGTCGTCATCGGGCAGTAGGCGGTGGACACCCTGAACTGGTTGCCACCCAATCGCAGGGCACACAGAGACAAACAACCATTCCCACTCGCACTCACACCTAGGGACGATTTGGAGTGCTCAATCGGCCTATCAAGCATGTTTTTGGGATGTGGGAGGAAACCGGAGTGCCCGGAGAAAACCCACGCGGACTCGGGGAGAACATGCAAACTCCACACAGGGAGGGCCGGAGGTGGAATCGAACCCGCACCCTCCTAACTGTGAGGCAGACGTGCTACCCACTGTACCACCGAGCCGCCCTTGAGTAGCAATGTGCATATGAATTTTGGTGGCAATTAATCACCATTTCAGATAATGGTAACAAGTGATAACAAAACAAAACCAAGAGACCAAGAAACAATAGGCATTACAATGTTTGCCTGCCTGCCTCTGTTGACGTAGACAGGCTGAAATGAGAAGAAAAAAAGAGGAAGCGAGTTCCAAAAGTTTGTCTTGTATCTCATTCCCCAAAAGCCCTTAAATAGCTACAGATTATTTTAGTGGCATCAATATTACTACTGACATCAATTTTACATACAGCACTATCAAGTGCCAATGTTTATTCCAGTTTAGTGTCCCTTTAAATTACTTCTCTGTGGGTAAAGGCAGTAATATTATAAACTATCTGGTCTTCCCATTTTTATACTTAGTATTTGCATTAATCTCCCTGGTTTATTTTAATGTACAGTGCCATGTTGGGAATGGGTGTGATGCCAAGTCAATGACTGGGCTGTAAATTCCACCCATCAATTGCTATAGAATGATGTGTCAGATCACTTGCCTATGGTCATTGATTGGGCTGTAAATTAGACCCATCACTTGCTTAAGAATGATATGCCAGATCACTTGTCTACGGTTGTAAATCAGTATTTTCGCCTTTTTTCAATTGTGAGGTCACCCTTGAAATACACCGTGCATGCATGTCAGTCCCATTTGTTTCCTCATTTGACATTGAGAGTCGGATGTATTTATTTATTTACCTTCAATCAGTATTGATGCTGGAAAGTTAAGGAAACAACTCATATTCACTGACAAATTTCAACATATGTCGAAATAACCAACCACCAATATCCAGCATAGCAGAGTTCTTTGGAGTATTTATCCTAATTGTTGTCAACTTCAATGTTAAAGTCTCCTGTTCATACCAAAAGTTTGTAGGAGAGAAGTGACAGCATTTCTTCAAAATAAATTACATAAATTCACCAATTTGTCTTGGAGGCCTAAATGACATTAATTATTACAATGTCAAGGACAGGACAACCAAGTGCGACACGAACTTATTTATTTACAAACAGAGTTCAGAGCATATTGTATAAACAGACACAAGAACAAGCACTGGATCAGGCCGGACAGTATTCAGTAGTGGTTGGATAAATAGATAAGCGAGTTCAGCAACAGGAGTCAGAACACGGTGGTCAGACCAGGTTGATCCCAGATGGCTGTCCTCACTTCCTCGATGTCGCATGCCAGTGCAGCGAGTTCTTCTTCGCCCTTCTGGGACATCCTAGAAAGGCCTTGGTACGGCGTGATCCTGGGTGGGAGAGAGGGAGAAATAGAAGCGGCTGAAGACGAGGGACCACCGGGTGTGTCGAGAGTTCAGATGTTTGGCTTTGCGGATGTGCACAAGATTTTTGTGATGGTCCAGACCTGGAACGGGGCAGTAGCAGCCCCTTCGAGCCAGTGCCGCCACTTCTCCAGCGCGAGCTTGACCGCTTGGTTGCCGATTTCGTAAATAATGTTGAGAGACAGGCATCGTGAGAAGGCGCACAAATGAAGCCTCTCCTTGTTCAATGACCTTTGGGAGAGAAACGCCCCTACCCCTACGTTAGGAACATGATATGATGTGGAGGCATCAACTTCGACCACAAATTGGCACTCATGGTCAGGCAACTGGAGGATGGAGGAGGTGAAGCGAGCTTTCAAGATGGAAAAGGCTCAGTTTGGCTTGGGGTATCACACGAATGGCCAGAAGGTGCTGGTGAGAGCAGTGAGGGGCACCGCCACAAAACTGTAGTTGCAGATAAACTTGCGGTAGAAGTTGGCGAATCCCAGGAAATGCTGCAGCTTCTTGTGATTGTCCGGAGCAGGCCACGTCATGATGGCTGCCACCTGTCCACAATTTTTCGCTCCTTGGCAATGATGTAGCTAAGGAAAGAGACAGACCTGGTGTGAAATTTGCACTTCTCTGCCTTGACAGAGAGTTATTCAGAAGGCGGCGCAGGACAGAATGGACGTGACCCACATGTCCAGTTAGGATATCCAAGTAGACAAAAAACAAAACAAAACTGTTAAGCATAACCCTGAGTATATCATTCACAAATGCTTGGAAGACAGCGGGGGTGTTTATTAGTACAATAGGCATCAACAGGTACTTATAGTGACCATTGGGAGTGTTGAATGCCGTCTTCCATTCATCTCCCTGTCTGACGCAGACAGGCATACCTCAAGTCCAGCTTGGTGAAGTCAGTAGCTCCCCGGAGGAGTTCGAAAGCAGTAGACAGAAGCGTAAGAGGGTAACGGTTCTCAACCGTCATGTCATTAAGTCTCCGATAATCAATGCATGGGCGGAGAGAACTGTCAATAAAAAAGAACTCTGGCTGGTGAGGAGGAGGGGGGGATTATAACGGCAACAAGGGAATCCTGCATGTAGTCCTCCATCGCGTTTCTTTCGGGTCCCTATAGTGAATACAGGCAGATTCTCAGTGATGACTCAGTCGTAAGGGCAATGAGGAGGCAGAGAGGTGGCCTTGGCTTTGCTGAACACTTGTCTCGGGCTGTGGTAGCAGGAGGGTACTGTCAAGGCGGATTGGCTGGCCTGGGGCTGGCCTGTGTGATGTCCTCTCTCAAACAGTACTCCAGGACTCCATTCCCGCACAGTCAATTGTTTAGCGATCAGTCCCTGTCTATCGTGGGGCAGGCCTGGGACAAGAGATATAATTGGACTTACTTCCGTTGATTTCCGGACAGGAGTATGGGAGGGTACCATGGGTAATGACATTTGGGTTAAAATGGCAACAACTTGTGTTGCCTCTTCTTTCTCGTCTTTTGTCAAGGTGACATTTGTTCAGTCTTGAAACAAAAATTTGTAGCCGCTACCTCAGTATGAATATTGCCATCAACTGAGCCATTTTTCACTGATGAGTAAGACATCTAGATCATAAGTCATAATGATGTCATTAATCAACAGTGATTTTTTTTTAAACGAGTGATTGAATATTAAGTAGCGCTAACCTTGCGGAGACATTGGTTTGTTGGGAGTTTGACAAGCTATGCTAACTACGTTAAAGCCCCTATCTCATTTGCAGACTTTGCCTATACTTGATGCAAGGGAATTTTGAACATTGTTCAAATTTTCCTAACAAGTAAATCACTACAACTGTGAGTGAACATCTGGTGAATGTTTTTCAAACATTTGCTACCTTAAACAAACTCATATAAAAACACTTCGAAAATTAATGGCCTTAGTTTATAGCTTGAGTTGAGGTTCTGCCCAAGTCCAGTTTTCAAAGGCCCTATTTCCAGCCTTGTTTTAGATGGATCCTTACTGTGACACATTGGATACAAATCATCAGGATCATTGTCAGGTTTCCCAAAGCTTACTGGTGATGAGCTGATCATTTGAATCAAGCGTGTAGGAGTAGGGACACATTTAAAACAGGGTCGAAAGGAGCTCTTGAGGTACCCATGCATTATTTATTTATTTATTTATTTATTTATTTTTTTTTTTTCATCACTTCAACCAACTTTATTTCAGCCAACTGACTAGAAGATGCTCCACATTCATCACATTGCCAAAGTCACTCACCTTTTCAACCAACATAAACATGCCAAAGTTTGTTTCCTCTTCAGATGAAAATGAAAATAAAGATAAGATATAAAAATGTTCATGGTTTTAAAGCTACTTCTTACCATTGCCACTGGCATCATAGAAATAGGTCATGTCTATGTTTGCAATTAACCAAATGATGAACTCCTGCCACATTCTACAAATGAGAGTCAGAAATCCACCTCCACCCCCCAGCAGCTAACAGCACATGGTAAAAAAAGGTTGGGGGCAAAAAGAGAAGAAGAGAGAAATAATTGGACTTCCCAACCCCCATGCTCCTTCCCCCACCCGCAACCATCTTTCTCTGACACAATTATTACAGCCTAGTCAGGATACCTGGAGAGAAAAGTTGAATGAATAAATAAATAAACAAATAAACAAATAACTAAGTAAATAAATAAATGAATAAATTTAATACATTAAATAAATTTAATACATTTAATAAATTAAATAAACACATTAACATATTGTCCCCATATACTACATGCATGAAAATAACAGTGAACAGAAAATAACTGACCAATTTAATGAACTTCTATAAAAAGACTGACAAAGTCATTCATTCATAAAATCACAATGTGTGACTTACTCTAATTACAGAGCATGTCGGCCCCAATTAGCCCATTGCATCTCTTCTGTTTCATTCTTAATTAACAAAGCCTTGGTAATTACAGGTTCCATGGTGGTGGTGGAGGGGTGGGCTTAAGGCATTAGATGGCTTATACAGCAAGCTGTTAACTCCATCCGTGTCAGTGCAGACCACAGAACCATTTTTTTAATTTTTTTTAATTTTTTTACACCACGGTCAATTCCTCTCATTGTCAAGTGCCATGGGTTTCTCTGTCAGGTTGTTGTCTTCTGCTGACACTTTTAACCACAGCATGCAGTCCAGAAGCCGTAATAAGAGAAAGAAGTGGTTGTAGAATAGTTGAGAAAATGAAACAATGAGACAATGAGGTAAGGTTACAGAGGAGAGTCAAGGTTTGAGGCGGTGCAAGTACTAATGTGTTAATTACACATGTAAAGCCCATTATATTTGGGAGTGGACACCTGCTGGCAAGGGAAATGAGGCCATCGAAAACGTGAGCTGCATAGGGTCAGGCAAAATCTCTCTGCTGGGGTGATGATAGCACTCTGATTACCTTTTCATACGGTGTCTAAATTGGAGGGCACACTTCGTGCACACATTATTCTTGTGGGAGCTGTCATAGGTTTAAATGTTTAAGGTTGAAGGGTCATCACTCTGAGAGCTCTCAGCTCACCTCTCAGCTCACTACATCATCTCCATCCTAGCTGAGATGAAGGAGATAAAGACAAACCGATATTGTCATTTGAAGCTGGATGACTGTATTGAAATTGAGTTCTTAATTATGTTTATTGTACTCAATGTTACGTATTTTTGAAGGAAATTCCGGTTTAAATTCTGCTGCATTTGTGGTGCATACATTCCACAGCACACAGATGCAGGGCTGGAGGAGTCACGAGTCAGAATACCATTTCAGAGTTAGTGTTTCATACACAAAATACTCTGGTAACAGAGGCAGAAAGAGCTTTTTCACAGGCACATGGAAAATGGAAAACAATTAAGTGTCGATAAGGCAACAATACAGTCAGAAAAATGTTGGTTGCTGACTCTGAATTTTAAGTAGTAAATGCGATACAAAATTTCACAAATTGTTCCCATCATGCTAAAACGCTTCTTGTACTCCACATCTTTCAAAGCAAAGGGACATGACAATGAGCCCTGGTTTAAACTCTTCTAAATGAGTCTTATTTTCTGGAAGGAAATGATATGATCAGCTTCACACCCATCAGGGGAGCTCGTGTACATCATGCCTTGGGTCTCACATCCTCATACATATTCAAATGACGCTCACAGTTCATTATTAACTGAAAAATATCTACTCCTTTCTATCCTAGATGGCAATGTTACATTCATTAAAACAGTTGAATACAAAGCCTACCCAAAATATAATGATACAAATTCTTCATGCAATTATAATTTAACCATTCACCAACTCACATCCACGCATCACATCAAAAACATCAAACGCGAGCCTGCCTAATGGTGTTTCACAATTAGCACTCAAGGACAAACAATAAAGCAGTGGAAATCATGGGCTTCTGATGTACAAGGCTTTTTTGTCCTACAAGGCCATTTAATATGCAGGTCTAGAAAGTAAACACCTTTGTTTTCTATTAATCAAGCGTCATCCCCTGACAAAATATAACTCCGAAAGAAGCACACATTCCTCATTTGTTTTTCCATAACACTGTTGTCATGTGGGTCTGAAGTACATATTACAGATCCGTTCATACCAAGGACAGCGCTACAATTAAACCCATGTATCAACCAAGCTTTGGCTTAATGAATTAGTGTATTTTTTGAAGGCTACATCTAGTACGATGATGATCCGGTTGACTGATGCGAACAGAGCTCATTTCATATTTTGTGGGCTTGGTAGAGAAGAACTTCTCCTGCTGATTCCTGGACCAGGCTGGCTGTTTCTAATGAGCCAGGCAGACAGGGAGCTGTCACACTGACTGGTGCTCCTGACACATGAAAATGAGACCAACAATTCAGATACAGGCATAGTGGGGGGAGATGGGGAGGACTGTGAGGCTGTAGGAACCAAAGGGAAGAAGCAAAGGGAGGAGGAGGGTGTCTTTGCAGCTGCTAGAAGAGTGAGTGACAGGTCAGAGAAGGTGGCTGAGCAGCAAAATCTCCTCCAAGGGCCTTTAAGTGGTAAAAGACAAAAGACATCTCTGTATGCACAGGATTTTGTGCAAACTCCCTTGTCTAGTTTGTCACTGTGATCTGGCAAGTCTACAAGGAGCAGTTCTGCAGCAGTATTCTATGCCAGGACTACAAGCAGAACTAATTATTGATTTGATAATAAGCCATTTACCTGATTTAGTCTACTGGTTTTAAGCATTTTTAAAGCCCATACTTTCTCAATATTGCATAGACATTATTTCATCCTATGATACAACAAATGGCATAGGTATTTACCAGCTCTAAAACAATGTTACCAATGTTCCAAAACACATTGAGCTACTACAGTGGTCCTGACATTTCTGATTGAGCAGTGTTGAATTGCTCCATTACAATGATTCTATCTGACAAGACATTCTGTCACTTGCCTCCATTGAAGATCCAGGTGCTCTCTCTGTGTCACTCACTTACGCTCACATCCAGAGATTTGAGGCAGCCCCGTGTTATGTTTCATCTGCGTGGGAGAAGAATACCCACGAGGGCTCAGCGACGCTCCCTTCCTTCAAGGTGTTCTTGTTCCATCTGCTGGAGGGTCCAGCGGGAATACTTCTCTGTGAGCTCCTTCTTCAGTCCCAGTGAGTAGGCTTTCATGTCAGACAGGATACCAGACAGGAATCCCAGCTAGCATTAGGCTTCATTTAAGACTTACATGTTGACAGAGAGAAAGAGCAGTGTTCTTTTATCTTTAAAAGGCCCCATTTTATCTTCGACAGCGCAAACTCAGATGCCAGATTCTGAACATATGTGGCATAGTAGACGATGTATGACTGGAGTACTGTACTTACAAGAGTCGAGAGAGGGTTGTCTTACGGGTCCGTACAGTGGGTGCAGGCAAATAAAATAAAATAAATATGCCTTTATTTTCAAACTCTCGTAGAAATGAAGTGATTATTCCTAAATTATTCCTGGGGACCCTGACAAGGTTAGGTGGTAGAAATGGGGTGGATAGATATTTTGTGTTATGTCGGAATACAATAACAAAACTATATACTATTTGGCATTATCTTAACTGCTGTTTAAAACATAAAGTATGACAAACTCAATCAAAATGAAATGATGTTTAATCAAACTAGTGGGACTGCCCGTCTGACTGTCTCTCTCTTTCTCTCTCTCCCTGCCTCTCTCATCCTCCCTCTCTCCCTCTCTCCCTCTCTCCCTCTCTCCCTCTCTCTCCCTCTCTCCCTCCCTCCCTGTCTGTCTCCCTGCCTCCCTGCCGTTTTGTAAACACATCCACGCTAGTGATGATCCGTGATCCCATTGGACAGCATTGACCAGGGCGGCACACAGAGCACAGACCCTGAAATGGAGGAAAACATGTGAATCCTACATGCTGCATTCCTGCTTTGCATATTTGTGCTCTTGGTTCGGATCTATGCGATTTGTATTCACACCTGGAGCTAACCCCACCAAAGTCCGTTTGGAAGCGAACTGAGACCACTTTAAAAAGTGGGTCTCGGTTCGGTTCTTTAATCCGCACAAGGATTCGTTTGCGTGTATTCACACCTACATAAAAGGTCTGGACCAGTGTTAGAATCGAACTCTGGTCCTTTTAAAGTGCACCAAACAGTCAGGTCTGAATACACCCTAACATACCCTCTGGCATGAAAGGTATATCTAACATAAGTGGTAACAAGAATGTTGGGAAAATATGACAAAGTAGCTACAGTTACAGAATATTGGTTTTCTCTACAGAAACTGATGATTAAGGCTGTTAGAAGAATGAGAATCTGGTGAGCAGCAATGACTATCCGTCAATGCAGAGTGTACGTGTGTGCTTAGTGGGATGGGAGAGGTGGCTTCTGAGGCCTCACCTCTTCAGTGGAGTGGTAAATCAGCCATCAGCCATGTGACAGGCTGAGCGCCCCCCTACTCTGCCCAATGAGACATGACCCTTTTAGCCCACTTCCCGCCCCCTCCTTGACTGAGCTTTGATATCTGTCTCCGCTCCACTGACCAATCCATGGTCAGGGGGGCACCCGCAGCATTCCTCCAGACCAGCCGGACGGAGCAGCTGAGCATATCCCATCATGCAACAAAAGCCCAGAGGAGCCACATTGACTTTTTGAAGGAAAGGGTGTTGGGGGAGGGAAACGTGATGTTCAGACAGCCCCCTCAGACTTTGGGCCTGATAGAACGGGTCATCATCTGAAGTTGCTGCTGACCCGGCAGGAGCCAACAACTGTTCCCTGTCTGCTGGCATCAGCTTAGCCAGTGGTGAGGGCTAAGGCAGATAAGATGAGTGGGACCAATACACTCCAACCTGGGTGCAACTGAGAAGTTAACTAAATGTCCTGTTGGAAAATGGCACAAAGTACTGCAGTCTAGACACACTAGGCTAGAGATGTAGAAAATGGAATGAGTTCAGTCTATTTATTTAATGACATTACCACAAATGTAAAATATTCACGTTTTTATTTTGAATGTACTTAAAGGTTAGTTAGGGTCATAATAAAACAGGTTCCTCATATACCGTAATTTTCGGACTATAAGTCGCGTTTTTTGTCATAGTTTGTATGGGGGCAACTTATACTCAGGAGCGACTTCTATGTGATTTTTTTCACAAATTTTCAAAATTCAAAAATCTGCGATGTAGTGAAACCGCGATAAACGAACCGCGATGTAGCGAGGGATTACTGTCATTTGAACTGCTAGTGACGTCACCCGTGCCGCGCGGCGGTTGTTTACATAAAGGGCAAAGGATTCGAAGGGCCCCACGTACTACCGGCATCATTAGCGGCTTTGTTTGTAAGTGACACGGAGGACGAAGAGTTTGAAGGATTTAATGATTTGGAGTGACACAGAAGGTTTGAAAACTATTATGGCTTTTACACACGCCCGGTCCTTCTCGACGGGAGCGCTCTTCCACCTCCGTGGATGGAAGTCGGGGGGACGGTGGATGGGGCTTGGACATGGCTTTTACGCATGCCCGGTCTCATTTATGGAACTCTCTTCCACCTCCGTGACTGGAAGTTCAGTAGTTGTTGGCTCATTGAACTGTTGTTTTGTTAAATAAAGAGCCGTTTACCAAACCCACGTCTTTCCTGGTACTTTGTTAATGCTACAATATCGTTATATACTAGAGTGCACGCGCAGCGTTGTTGACATAAAGAACGAGGAATTTGATCGATGGATTTCATGATTTGGAGTGACAGATGGTTTGATAATATTGTTGTTATATAAACCCACGTCTTTCCTGGTACTTTGTTAACGCTACAATATAGTTATATACTAGATCTCTGCAGCGCACGCACGGCGTTGTTGACATAAAGAACGAGGAATTTGATCGATGGATTTCATGATTTGGAGTGACACAGATGGTTTGATAATATTGTTGTTATATAAACCCACGTCTTTCCTGGTACTTTGTTAACGCTACAACATAGTTATATACTAGATCTCTACAACGCACACGCGGCGTTGTTGACATAAAGAACGAGGAATTTGATCGATGGATTTCATGATTCGGAGTGACACAGATGGTTTGATAATATTGTTGTAATATGATGGTTATTTGAAATATACTTTATATATCGTTATATGGGTCAGTGGAATAATTAGAAATGCAATTTACAACGGGTCCGACGTGAGCATATGTGGCGCATACGTGGCATTGTTTACATAAAGCACGATCGATGGATTTAATGAATTGGAGTGACACAGATGGTTTGATAAACATGTTATTTATGTAATACTTACTTGAATAACTCTTGAATGTTACGTCAGGCCCGTTCTCAGCTCCTCCTTTCTATATATTTGTGTTAGCATACCGTATTGTTTAGCCTGTTGTTGCTGGTTCATGTCTGTTTTTGGTGTTGGATTTTGACAAATACATTTGTCCCAAAAGTGCGACTCCGGTGCAACTTATATATGTTTTTTTTCACTTTATTGTGCATTTTATGGCTGGTGCGATTTATACTCCGGAGCGACTTTTAGTCAGAAAATTACGGTAATTTACATAGACATACATGTAGTATACATTACATGGTAGAATTTCAGAAGGCAATGTTGCTATGATCACAGCAGTGTCGACTCTGTGTTGTCACTAAGATGGCGGAGCAGATGATGTTGGCGTTAGCAGTATCTATGGCATCAGCCTCTGAGTGAAACCACTGGGGTGTAACTCTCAAGAGGCTCAGGCGCAGGTTGCATTATGTAGCAACCTTGACACCTAATGCCACCGGCTGCAGCGCGCACAAACACTCCCTCCGCCTCAGCATGGTCCTCTGAGACAACAACTTGCAGTTTCACTCGCGCACACTCATCTTGCATCACTTAAGGAGTAAAACAAAACCATAGATCAGAGAGAGACCGAGAGAGACGGAGATTAAGGAATTTACTTCCAGCTGCCAGGTGGAAATTACAGTTTTCAAAGGATAAAGAAAGTACAATAAAGTTGCCATGCCAGATCTTGATATGTCTTTGTGGACAAGATATGATTTTTCAAATGACTTATTTCTGATTTTCCCAATCAGATTAATAACCTTGAATGACTTTAACTATGTTATTGCATGTAAGAAAATGAACTTGTGAATGAACAGGATGTTGGCTTTGGAAAAATGTCTGATACTAGAGAATGTTTGCCAATGGAGGTAGCCACACCAGAAGATCATCACTGGAATGAGCCAATGTGCAGATTAGCATTACAAGGCAGAGCACATACATGATTGAGGGGCACATAAAAAGCAAGTCTAAAAATCAACATTGAATTCCTGTGATCTTCAATTCTTCATACAGCAGTGCATTAAATACTGTTTGAATTTTGCTTTGCTAAATCTGACACAGGGTATGTCAAATCTGTGTAATACAAAGAAAAAAATACCATTTTGGCATTCTGGAGTAAAACTTTAGGTCTGAAACTGCAGGTCAATGGTCTCCTCCCATCAGCATAATGACCGAAAATCACACAGCTAAAAAACACAATTAATTGGCTCAGTATTCTGAAGAAGCCATCTATCTGAGTCCATCAGTGAAATTTGAGAGAGCTGAGCAGTTTGCATATGAGGAGAGAACCAAAATACTCATGGACAGGTCATGAATGCTGAGTGCATTGAGAGTTGCACAAATTGATGCCTTGCAGAAATACCTTTACTCAGTGATACGTTTTTCTATTGCACTTGCCATCATTTGGGTTCGGATGAGGTGGAGTCTATGGCAGCTGGTCTGAGGACGATAGGTGGGGCACACTCTGTCTTGGTCGCCAGCCAATTTTAGAGCACATACAGTCCAAACCAAAGAACATTCACAATTGTTGGAGTATTCAACAATCCTACCACATGTTTTAGAATGTAGGAGGAGGGCAAAGAACCTGGAGAAGATCCTACACACAATATTAATTAGATACTCCACTGTTGATGTACTATAACACACACGCACACACAGACACACACAGACACACACAGACACACACACACACACACACACACACACACACACACACACACACACACACACACACACACACACACACACACACACACACACACATACATGACACAATTGTATACAGTATATGAGATAACTCAAGGCTCCAACTGGCATTCATTTATGATTGCCCTGACCATAAATAGACAATAATATCCACTTAACCATTGCTTGTCAAAAGTAGCCACTCAAACGGCCATAATTGGATACATTTCTGTGGCAATGCAAATAATGGCTAATTACCACTTCCACTCAAGGCCATAGAGAAATTCTCCATCCAATGGAAATAGAGGAGACACACTGTATTTTAGCCACGAGGCTCCCCTGCAACTGAGAAGCAACCTCTTTCTTTCATTCCCAGTCCAAGTGCATTCTCATATCTTAAACAGCTCATTGGCGATGGGTCACTGCCAAGTGAGCAGCCACTCATCGAAACAAACACAAAAATACACAATATTATGATTCAAGTTCCTGATTTAGGCGGCTCGGTGGGGCAGTGAGTAGCATGTCCGCCTCACAGTTAGTAGGGTGCGGGTTCGATTCCACCTCCGGTACTCCCTGTGTGGAGTTTTCATGTTCTCCCCGTGTCGGCGTGGGTTTTCTCCGGGCACTCCGGTTTCTTCCCACATCCCAAAAACATGCTTGATAGGCCGATTGAGCAGCCTGGTGATCCTGAAAGGGGGATCCTTCCATCTGTGGTCCCTTAAGGTTTCTCTTTTTTCCCCTGGTAGGGTTTTTTTGAGTTTTTCCTTGCCCTTTTGGGAGCTCAAGATCAGGGAATGCTTTGAGAATAATTGTCAATTGTTTTTCTATGTAAAGCCTTTTGAGACTGCTTGTGATTTAGAGCTAGCACCTCATTGGCGATGGGTCACTGCCAAGTGAGCAGCCCCTATCATCGAAACAAACACAAAAATACACAATATTATGATTCAAGTTCCTGATTTACATATTGTGATTTCAAGCTTCTGGGCAGCTAGATGACTGTAGCTCAATTATTCCTGCCGAACAAAGTTTACTTGTTTTTACTTTTACTCCTACAGCTCTTCGCTTTGGACATTTACTTTTTGATTTCCATATTATGTATTTTATGTGCCCTCGGATCCATTGCAGCCTGGTGATCCTGAAAGGGGGATCCTTCCATCTGTGGTCCCTTCTCAAGGTTTCTAATTTTTTCCCTGGTAGGGTTTTTTTGAGTTTTTCCTTGCCCTTTTTGGAGCTCAAGATCAGGGGATGCTTTGAGAATAATTGACAATTGTTTTTCTATGTAAAGCCCTTTGAGACTGCTTGTGATTTAGGGCTATACAAATAAACTTGACTTGACAGATAGTATTTCTAAACAGGTTTGTGTGGATGCTAAGAAATGACCAATGCACATCTGATGGGATGAAACAAAGTCCCAGTGCCTTGAAAACGCTCCACCCGTCAATGAAGGCAACAAGTATTTACAACTATACTACAACTTATATTTTGTGGATTGCATAGCCTTGCATTTTAATTTACAGTAATTTGTTTCCTGGCAAGATCTATTCAGTTTCCTTGACTTATCATCTTCATCTTTGGATGTAACAATCACATTTAATTAATTTTTTTGTTTTGCTCATTATTAATTGGAACAGTATATATCTCTTCTTGACGTGTCAAATCCAGCAGTGGGCTATGTAAGATACATTGTCTACATCCACTTAGCTAATTAGGACAGTCACAGCGGTGCACGTTCCGGAGCAGATCAAACAGTCTATCTTGATGTGGGAAAAGGAGGAAGTTGAATCTCCACCAACGCTGTTATATCATAATCCTACTTCCTTCAGCCTGATTAAAACATTTCAACAAAAAAAAAAAAAAGGACTGCCTACTTACTGTGGTATGGCCACAGAGAAACTTGGTGTAGAAATACTGTATCACTGCAGCCTCATTAGTGAGAGGATTCATTTGAAGTATCTCACACTGTTCACTTTTCGAGAAACGTCCGTACGTATTTACTGTTGATTTAAACGATCCAAAGTGAGCATCTTAAGCTAGATACCTCTGTCCTTAATTGCTGGCTTCAGTTGCCCATGAATATATCCACTTTATTACCGGCTCTCATTACTGGATAGCAACAAGCCAAGTCTCTTTCCTCACTACATGTCTCTCATTCTCTCACTACTTGTCTCTCTATGGAGCACAACTCAATCAAAGTCACAAACATTCAATAGGATTAGACTATAATCCTGTTTTTACTTTCATTTTCCACATATTCAAAAGAGAAGATCTGTGGACCATGCACTTCTTAGAGGATAGACTTAGAGGTGAAATAAATTGGGGCACTCTTAAAACAGTACTTTAAGAGATGGATTAAACGTTTTAAACAAGGAAAATACATTGAGCCAACAATTTATAAATAGTCATAGTTTTTTTACTTAACGAAAAACTAACAAAATAACTAAAAACATTTTTGTTACCAAAAAAAAAAGGAAAACAAAAATGCTTTTTAAAAAAAATTAAAACTAACTTAAAAAACATTTTATGTTTACAAAACTAATTAAAACTAACTTTTAATTATAGTGAAAATATCATTTGTTTTTGTCTTTGGCAATTCATTTAATACACGAGCCTTTGGGATTATTTTTAAATGCTTTTATTTAGAGATTACTGGACAACCACTAGCCGGAAGAAGAGAAGGTTGAAGAGTTGCTTGGGAATCTTAGTCCGCTTAATGTGTGTCACACAGAAGCAACGTCTCCAAGAAGCAACCAATTAAATAAAGAGCCACCAGATGTCGTGGCACCTCGAAGAGTAGTTTGCATGTGGTTTAAGCTCAGTGGCTTCCCTGCTCTTATTTAAATGGGAGGTCAAATCAAAAGATTTCTTCACAATAAAACACATTCGCCTCACAGTGCAGAGGTTGTGGGTTCAAATCCAGCTCAAGCCTTCCTGTGTGGAGTTTGTTTTCCTTGTGCCTGCGTGGGTTTCCTCCTAGTACTCCGGTGTCCTCCCACATCCCAAAAACATGCATGGGAGGCCAATTGAGCACTCCAAATTGCCCGGTGGTGAGTGTGTGTGACTGCGAGTGCTTGTCGTCTGTATATGCCCTGCTGATTGGCTGCAACGAGTTTAGGGTGTCCCCTGCCTACTGCCCAAAGTCTGGCAAAAGCACGCTCATGTCCCTCGTGAGGACAAGCGGTTGATATGTCTGTCTGTCTGTGATTACTGGGGACCCTGACAAGGTTAAGTGATAGAAATGGGGTTGATAGATATTTTGTGTTATGTCTGAATACAGTAACAAAACTATATATCATTTGATATTATCTTAATTGCTGCTCAAAACATTTAAAGTATGACAAACTCGATTAAAATGAACTAGTGTTTATTCAAACTAGTGGGACCGTCCGTCTGTCTCTCTCTCTCTGTCTCTCTCTTTTCTCTCTCTCTCTCTCTCTCTCTCTCTCTCTCTCTCTCTCTCTCTCTCTCTCTCTCTCTCTCTCTCTCTCTCTCTCTCTCTCTCTCTCTCTCTCTCTCTCTCTCTCTCTCTCTCTCTCTCTCTCCCCATCTATACAAATATATATCAATGCTGTCAAGCAATTAAAATATTTCATCTCGATTAATCACATTTCTCATGGTTAATTGCACATTTTATTTATTGTAAAAAACACCCTTTATTTTATTTTCCGATCCATTGTTTTAGCAAAGTGTGATACTGTTAATAACACAAAGGAGAGGATTGATTTTCTTTTTTTATTGAAATGAATTGAATTTGATTGAATTTTTAAATAGACACGGAAACGGCCCCTCAACAGTCCATTCTAAGAATTAAAACTTTGGGCAATATAAAAAATATAACGTGCGTATGAACGGACAAGGACTCAGCCTATAGTGCAACAAACCATTCTGAAGATTTGTTTTGAATTTAGCGGCGATATAATAGTCTTAATTCACCATATTAACCCTGTTTCTGATTTCCCAAAAAAGAATGAACAGACCACTCGCCATGATGCTTTTATTTCTAAAAACGAATGAAATTTCTGCACAACGACCACCAGTGTCACCAGCGTGGTGGGCTTTTTCATGCCAGTGGACCGTGGGGACAAAGCGGTACAGAAAATGAATGGATAGATGGATGATTGATTGATTGATTGATTGATTGATTGATTGATTAAATTCATTTGATGAAGCCAGAAGACAATACACAAAAGCACTTTAAAACATTAAAACAACACTGGGGAGAATTATACAAAGAAGCACAAGGGCTTATTTCTTTTTTGGGCCTCAACACAGAAAGAGACATAAAACAAAAACAATGCCAAGTCAGCAAGTCATATCAGGTGAACGCAATTTAACCTACTCAATAATTTATAAAACATCAAATAAACACTAAGTTCATAAAAACAAAAACATAAAGCATACACATTTGTATTTCATTGTATTTATATATTTATTTTTACTTCATTTTGTGTGTTTAATAGAAAATGTGCATCGTATACGACAATAAAAATATAATATAAAACTGTTGTTGATTTTATGCAATTTAAAAGCAAAATGGTATATAGCACAGGTGTTAAACTCAAGGCCCGGGGGCCAGATACGGCCCGACACATCATTTTATGTGGCCTGCGAAGACAAATTGTGCATCAAATTTGTGTGTCAGTACTAGAATTGGAAATTGTCTTCACTTTTAATATCTTTTTTTTATTTTATATTTGACCAGTCTTTTCTCGTCTGATTTGACAACGAGTTATTTGTCAGTTTGTTTTGTAGCTTATACTGTGTACTGCATAATATGAGGTGCTCATACATTTATTTGGGTTGACAGTCATAATGGCCCTCCGAAAGAAGCTATGAATACAATGCGGCCCGCGAAAAAACTGAATTTGACACCCCTGGTTTTGGGATATAGAGTGGGCGAAAAATTCCCGCTATTCAAGGGAGGAGGGATCAGGCCGGACCGGGAACAGCAAAAACCGTTAATTGACGACCCATAGAAATGCATTAGAGTGAAAAAAAATATTATTTTATGGATTAGAGTATCGTATTTCCGGACTATAAATCACATTTTTTTCATAGTTTGGCCGGGGGTGCAATTTATACTCAGGAACGACTTGTGTGTG
The DNA here is from genome assembly GCF_054491065.1 of Syngnathus leptorhynchus. Taxonomy (NCBI): domain Eukaryota; kingdom Metazoa; phylum Chordata; class Actinopteri; order Syngnathiformes; family Syngnathidae; genus Syngnathus; species Syngnathus leptorhynchus. The sequence continues at coordinate 4,065,341 of NC_141198.1, read as the reverse complement.
AAATTATTAACGTATTATATAATTTTACATGTTATTTTCACACTAAACCGCAAGAGGATGCTCTAGGCTTTTGGAAATAATTGAAACCGCAACTGACGATGAGTCTGACCTAAGCGTCGTAGAAGAGAAAGCACTGCATCTTCCACCTCTGGAGTTAGCGGAGTTGTTTAAAAGTAACACAGAGAATGAAGATTTCATTGGGTTTAGTGATTTGGAGTGACATGGATGGTTTGGTAAACTTGTTAGGATGTTATTTATGTTCTAGTTATAGGAATAACTCTTTAATATGTTATGTTAACATACCAGGCACGTTTTCAGTTCGTTGTTTGTGTCATGTAATGTTAGCATAACATACAATTATTCCCCCTGTTGTTGCCTCTCTTATATTTTTATTTTAAATTGCCTTTCAAGATCACATGTCTGGTCTTGGTGTTGGATTTTATCAAATACATTTCCCCCAAAAATGCGACTTATACTCAAGTGAGACTAATATGTTTTTTTCTGAATAATGGGTAATTGTATGTATTTTTCTTGCCAAAAAATGGCATCAGGCTCAAAATCAGCCTCTGTTCGCCTCTTTGTTATTTCAGTATTCGTGATTCCTCCATGCCCTTTGCAAATGCGTTTCATTCTTTTGTACTTGTATATTTGGGCTCCTTGTCCCTTTCAATAGACTTGAAAGGTAAACTACCAATAGTTTGTGTAAAAGGTAATAGCATCAAACTAGTGACGAAATGAAACTAAACAGTAATAATGGCAATAATTCTCGACACAAGCCAATGTGTATCCCAGAGGAGAGATTGCGACTGCTACATCAACACGGGATGACATTGTTTATCCAGGAACCTCCTGTTTCCCCCCTTCACCATACAAACACATTAAAAGCTGGACAAGACACACCTGATATGTGTCACTCAACACATTGCACTTGAGTGAGTAGTTACGTATGTGCTGCTTTGAACAATGTGTTGCTATTATGATTTTTTTTTTTCATTCCGACAGCAAGAACATTTCATGGTCAGTAAAGGTAAAAAGAAAAAAAGAACACTGAATAGCAAAAAGTTCTCCATGTGAATATATTTGGATAAAAAAAGGTGTAAAAGCACAACACGGCTTGCAATTACTTTTACAAGAATGAATATTGACCACATACATGTCAAGAAACCCATTCGTTATGAGGCCCTAATATGACCCAAATCAATCAGGGCAACGTTGAAAGAATGTCAGCTTGAGTCCCAACAGGCAACACGTTTGCAGAAATTATATCTTTGTCAATCACCATATTGGAACAGAGGCTGTGTTGTCTACTTGTCAACAGGTTGCTTGCTCCAAAGCGGTGGGATTACACAGGAGCTGACAGCTGTCTGCTCCAATGTGAGAAAACCACATGCACCCAAAAGATAGCGCTGCCACAGGAACCAGTTTTACAGCAGTTGTCTTTTTTAGTGACAGTTGTAAAACATTTCGGAATTCTCCAAATGTTCAATGTATTTTCTCTCTCTCTCTAAATGTTGTGCAGGCATGATTACAGTTAGTGTATGAGCCTCTTTCTTTCCATATTTATAGTGTGTAGTGTTTTTGGTTCCATTTTAAAACAACAATGAATAAAAAAAATAAAAAAAATAAAAAAAAAAAATATATATATATATACTAGATCCATCCCACTTTAAAGCATACATATATGGGGCCACCCTTAAAAACGCTGGGTTAAAACAACCCAATTTGGGTTAACAATTGGATGGCCCAAACTACCCATTTCTTTTTCCAATATCATCAAAATCCAATATGTATTGTATTCCTGTAATATGTATTATGGTTTGGACAACAACCCAACTTCATTGGAATTGGGGTTTGTAAATTTAAATTCATTATAAGCATTGACACCGCTTCATGAAAGTGCAACACTCGTGAGGAGGAGGTTCTTATTTTTGGACCATCCCTTACAGTAAAGGTCTTATACCTCACTGAGTGGCAAAGGTTGCAAGTGTGTGCGCACCTATAGAATGTTAGTTTGTCTGTCAGAGTTTTTCAAGATTGCAAACACTCGCCAACAATTTTAATGGTCTCAAACCTTTTTTCTCGTCACAGAGACATTTTTTAAATGTTGTGGTGACAAGGAATGCAATCAATAAAACAGTTTGGGAATGTCTGACAAACATCTTTGCAACATTGAACGAATCCTGAACATAAAAAGATTCGCAACATGTATACACACTTGCAAACGCTGCTCAGTGAGATACGGTTAAGGTATCACAGCCTACAACAGGAAGTGCTTTAAAGTGGGATGCATCCAGCAGTTTTTATTGAGTTCTTGTTAAAGTGCACTCTATGAAAAGAAAAAGGCTGTCACCTTTAACATCTTTATGCTGATCGAAACCACCTGCCGGATATTACAACTAAACCTTTTCCCCCATGTGCCTCAAGTGTGGAAGCAACCTTGACTCCCCTAGCTCTGACCATGCAGCCAGCACTATGTTTCCTTTGTTTAACCCTTGACCTACGAAAACACTCCAAGTCTTGGACTTCTGAGAAGGCTAAGGGAAACAGGAAGTGTTTGGTTACAAATTAAATATATGTGTGTGTGTCATGAGTCATAAATCGGCAAGTCTGGCAACAGTGCTGCTACTGAAATAGCATGTGGTAGCAAGATGCTCACCATAAAGTTTTAAAACCGCACTTCACTCTCTGGATTTCAAAGGGTATCTGGAGGATGGCTGGACAAAAGGGAAGATGGATCCCACGTGTCAGAAGTGGAAAAAATGAAAGGAGAACAGTGAAGTATATGCAACGTACAGTTTGTGATGTGAAACATGCTGTTGTGTATATTTACATGAAATTATTTGAGGCAAGGAAGACAAAAGAGTAATGGATTCAAATTCTGAATGTAATGTAGTGGACAAGACAAATCATAACAGATATGGGCCTGTCCACAGTCTCTGACCAGACTTCGGCGAAGTCAAAATAAAATATGCAGTGCTTTTATTTTGAAAGTGAAATGCATAAAATTTTGGCCACACCTATGCATATAACACATGTTCTGAATCAATCAATTCTAAATTATTTCATGATTGTTTTAGTTAATCAAAACCAAGTTCATATCCCTTCACCAAGAATGGTGGCTTTAGCCGACTTTGGCCTCATATACATTCACTGGTTATGTTTACATGAACAACATTTCTTCAATATGATCAGACTTTGTATTTAATTATGATTGGGTGCACTATTTTAATGGACATTAAAAATATTGACCCGATTAGTGTGTTTATGCACCATACTTTGGGGCAGTACATTCCGACATGCGCAGATTGATGAACCTCTCCTTTAAACGTTAGCATACCGTAATTTTCGGACTATAAGTCACATTTTATTTCATAGTTTGGGTGGGGGGGGGGCGACTTATACTCAGGAGCGACTTATGTGTGATTTTTTTTCACAAATTTTCAAAATTCAAAAATCCGCGATGTAGTGAAACCGCGATAAACGAACCGCGATGTAGCGAGGGATTACTGTCATTTGAACTGCTAGTGACGTCACCCGTGCCGCGCGGCGGTTGTTTAAATGAAGGGCAAAGGATTCGAAGGGCCCCACGTACTACCGGCATCATTAGCGGCTTTGTTTGTAAGTGACACGGAGGACGAAGAGTTTGAAGGATTTAATGATTTGGAGTGACACAGAAGGTTTGAAAACTATTATGGCTTTTACACACGCCCGGTCCTTCTCGACGGGAGCGCTCTTCCACCTCCGTGGATGGAAGTCGGGGGGACGGTGGATGGGGCTTGGACATGGCTTTTACGCATGCCCGGTCCCATTTATGGAACTCTCTTCCACCTCCGTGGCTGGAAGTTCAGTAGTTGTTGGCTCATTGAACTGTTGTTTTGTTAAATAAAGAGCCGTTTACCAAACCCACGTCTTTCCTGGTACTTTGTTAATGCTACAATATCGTTATATACTAGAGTGCACGCGCGGCGTTGTTGACATAAAGAACGAGGAATTTGATCGATAAATTTCATGATTTGAAGTGAGACAGATGGTTTGATAATATTGTTTTTATATAAACCCACGTCTTTCCTGGTACTTTGTTAACGCTACAATATAGTTATATACTAGATCTCTGCAGCGCACGCGCGGCGTTGTTGACATAAAGAATGAGGAATTTGATCGATGGATCTAATGATTAGGAGTGACAGAGATGGTTTGATAATGTTGTTATATGATAGTTATTTAAAATATACTTAATATATGGTTATATGGGTCTGTGGAATAATTAGAAATGCAACTTACAACGAGTTCAATGTCAGCGCCGCGGCGCATATGCGGCGCATACGCGACATTGTTTACATAAAGAGCGATCGATGGATTTAATGAATTGGGGTGACACAAATGGTTTGATAAACGTGTTATGTAATACTTATTTGAATAACTCTGAATGTTACGTCAGGCCCGTTCTCAGCTCCTCGTTTGTGTATATGTCACGTTAGCATACCGTATCGTTTAGCCTGTTGTTGCCGGTTCACCTCTGTTCTTGGTGTTGGATTTTGACAAATAATTTTGCCCCAAAAGTGCGACTTATACTCCGGTGCGACTTATGTTTGTTTGTTTGTTTGTTTGTTTGTTTGTTTGTTTGTTTGTTTGTTTTTTCCACTTTATTGTGCATTTTATGGCTGGTGCGACTTTTACTCCGGAGCGATTTATAGTCCGAAAATTACGCTAATTATTATACCTACGATTTACACTACAGTATGAAAGAGTGAACAGTATTTTTATTTTTTTTGCTACTGAGATTGAAACATACCGTATCGTTTAGCCTGTTGTTGCTGGTTCATGTCTGTTCATGGTGTTGGATTTTGACAAATAAATTTGCCCCCAAAGTGCGACTTATACTCCGGTGCGACTTATACATGTTTGTTTTTTCCACTTTATTGTGCATTTTATGGCTGGTGCGATTTATACTCCGGAGCGATTTATATTCCGAAAAGTACGGCAATTTTGCATATTTTACTCGTTTGCGCTGTTAAACTGAGTTAACATTTCCTAATGAAGCTGCAACTTCAATGAAGACAACTCTTACGCCTGCCTCATTCTTTAATTTAAATTTGCACTTATTTTTCTGTAGCTTCTTTCTTTCAACATACAAAATGATTGGAGACACAATAACCATGAATACAAATCTTCACTGACTAATATCAGCTGTGGTTAAAGTAGGCAATAATTCAACCGATAGGAGGCCCCGAAGAGGGAACCTCCTGACAAATTGGTTTCACACATACACACACAGAATATTAGCCACTCAGTTTTTCAATCAGTCCAGCTTAGGTGTACCTGTGTTTTGTATTGTATTGAAAGCAGCTGGAAACTAAATGGTGATCATTGGGGCAGGTGGGAAATTTAGGGATGCAATGTAATACCATCCCAAAAAATGTATTCCATGATGGACGAAAAATATCATCATCTATATTGTGTTGACTGATACACAGAAAGTAAGTGAATCAGCTTGAAGTAGTACATCTTTTTCTCACAGCGTTGCCAGTCAGCTGAGTCCGCTGCTCAGTGGTTGCAGGAAATACCTGCTGCTCTGCACAATGGTGCTGCTGGGATTACACGCCCCTACGCTGGTGAGCAGACCAGCACTGTGGGATGGTAAAGAGGATGGAGGATTGTGCACATTAGTGCATTCTGTTTTATAAATTTCAAGTGTTATCACATTGGAGTGGACTTTCCACACAGTTTCCCTTTTGAGACCAAAGCTCTGTGTCCAATGAAGCAGACTGGGGCACACACACATGCACACAAACACCCCACCAACCTCTTCTTTTTTGTTGCCTCCTTTCTCCTGCCTGTTTCAGTCGTACACACAAGGCTTTTATGCGCCACATATGGCGAACAATGGCTCATAAAAAGCTTCTAAATGACAGAAGGGTTGTAACAGCAGCCCACAACTTGGCCTTAGCACTTTTTATAGTACAGAGCCAAACCTTGTTTCCTTCATGCTATGGCAGGTACTACAGATCTGCTTTGATCGAAAACTCCATGCAATTATTCAAATTTGTGATGTGTTGCTCATGAGGTCGTATTTTGAGCTCTACTCTTTTTCAAGTAACATTTCAATTGAAGTTGTTTTTAACAGTGCCAGACAAATAAATGTAGGCTATGCAAACGTTCAAGTGATGTTGCTCGACTGTAGTTGGCAGCCCTTGGTGAAGAGCAGCAGATGGAGAGGCAATGAATTCTAGCCAAAATTGTAATGTGTTTTTTTTTGTCCTGTGTGTGTGGAGAACAGGAGCTAGTTTTTAACATGCCATTTTAACTCATTTAGTTAGCTAACATCATGTTAGTGACATACAGAAAGTTGAGCAGCCCTAATTACACTAATATCCTTTGATTATCTCATTACTAAATTGCATAAGTGTCTACAACTTCAACGCCAGCCAGTCACAATAATATGATATGATAAGCAGTCAAATACCAATCACAAGATCTAGATTAATCTATTTTCTATGCTGTTGATCCTCACAAAGCTCGTCAGGGAATCTAACCCCCAAAACAAACGTCTTAGGGTAACTGGACTGTAAATTGCGTTTAGGTCTGAATGTGAGTGTCAATGGTTGTTTGTCTATCTGTGTCCTGCGATTGGCTAGTGACCACTCCAGGGTATACCTATCTCCCAAAATTAGCTGGGATATACTCCAGCTCACCATGGATATTCTAAAGAAACATATTGCTTTTAAATGCACATAAGCAATAAAATGAGATATGATACAGTTTGGAAATGGTCCCAAACTGTCCAGATTTCACAGTATGTACAGTGTTATAGTAAAGACAGTGTTTTTCAACATGAGTTAGGCAGAGAAAACGGTTTAACCAAAGTTGCCTGAACATTCCGCATGACACAGTTAGAAAAGGTGCTGCTTGCAAGCTTTGCAGAGTTGAGATGGAGCGCATTACAGCACCTGAAATGAAAACATGTTCGAGTCATTGGGGAATTGTCTTAAACATGTCTGTAATTGCGAGATGTAAAGGGTAGATGTTACTATTGTTATTATTGTGATGCGCAAGGACATGAGCGGTTTTCAACGTCCCGGTTCTTGAACAATTCGGTATTGGAACAAAAAAATTCAAGTTTATTTTTTTTTTTGCTTCGGATGTCGGATGAAATTTGGTTGTCGAACCTTACGAGATGAGCCGAGAGGACCCGCATGCACACTGGCTCCGTTCGTTATTACATTCTCGTTACTCTGAGGATCGCATCAACTGAAATCATGCCCCCAAAGAAAGCAAGTGGGAGCAGTAAAGCCAACCTTTAACACAAAGACTCTCCGAAAGCAATGCAACAGTCAGCGCCCGGCGCTCTACGGGCGGTTGCACGATCAGACCAACTTAAGCTCCCTGCGCACTGAGGTCCACTTAAATTTTGGAAAGTCCATTAGGACTTTAAGAATATTTTCTACATTTTAGCGACCGCTCTTTCACAATAATGCGACCAGCGTGGTGCAGTTGCGCGGTCGGCCGCGCGCTACGGTTCGCGTTTGGCGGTGCGCTGCAGTTGCGCGACCGGACAAAATTAAACTTCCTGAGCACTGAGGTCCACTTAAATTTACGAGGCATTAACGAGGCAAGATTTCAAAAACTCTCTTTTGCATGTTGCCTTCCAATTCTTAATAAATAATAAATAAAAACTACCAAGTGCTCTTGTCGTAGGGCGGCACGGTTGCTCACTGGTTAGCACACCCGCCTCACAGTGTGGGGGTTGTAGGTCCAATTCTGGCTTTTGCCTTCCTGTGTGGAGTTTGCATGGTCTCTTCACGCCTGTTTCCTCCGGGTGCTCTGGTTTCTTCCCACATTCCAAAGACATGTACGGTAGGCTAATTGACCACTCCAAATTCAGATTTGTTTCAAGACTACAGTTACAGTTAGACTTCACTTTGATGGTTAAGTCAAAGTCAAAAAGTCAAAGTCCGCTTTATTGTCAATTTCCTCACGTTAAGGCACACACAGAGATCGAAATTACGTTTCCCACCGTCCCAGGGTGACTAGGCACAGTACACAACACTCACAATCAAATAGCACAAAGAGTAAAAACGAACAGTTATTGCAGTTTTTGTTGTTTTATCACAGTAGATTGGTTGATTTACATTTCAAAAACCAGAAGCCATTCATTTACAAATGTGATTGCACTTTAGTTTACATATCTAAATGTTCAGATATTAAGATGTGATCCAGTTTTTGCATGATTTGAATGAGGCAAAATTACATGTTTTTTCTCTCGAATATATTGTTAGAATCATTTGTTTCAGATGTACTGTAATTATAAAAATTAAATTTGGTGTTCAAAAAGTCTCTTTTCAAATTTGAGTTTTGAAAAAGAGGGGGTCGTTTTATAATCAGGGTCGTTTTATATTCAGGCCAATACGGTACTTAGTACATACACGCAATTGTGAATGTGCACCGAGCTTTCTGGCACGGCTTCCGAGAGTAAATGGGCGGGCGGGCACTTTCCCATCTACTGGGGAAACATAGTAATTGCAGGGAACATAACCCAACAAATGTTTGATAATATAATTTATTCAGATTTCGCAGACCAGATTAAACGGCCCCGTGGGCCGGATGTGGCCCGTGGGCCGTAGTTTGTCCATATCTGGTCAAAATAGATGCCCAGATATTTGCACTCTGTGAATCTTTCAATATTGGAACTTGTGTACATGGCCTTTGACTGGATAGTATCATGTGTTAGGTTTTATCCGAGGAGTGATTGTAGTATGTTATAGGTTTGCTGGAGGGATTTGCACCATTGGGGAACCAATACAGAACTGTATGATTTCCATTAAGATGAATGATGCAGTCTGTTAAGGTGGATGTAATGTTATGTAAATACTGCACAGGATCGGAGCCAGGACTGATCCTTGCGTAATAATTTTAATCACTGACAGGAATGCAGATTGAGGGCTCTGTTGTCATTCCAAACATGAGTCTAGCGCAAAGTTCAATCCAACCATGCACATTGGTTATCTTGTTTTCCTAGACTACGCACAGGTAGAATTGGGCGTATCGGTCATTGGGATTTAATTTAGCCAACTCCTGGCAAATTGTAGTGGCATCCCTCATTCGCAATAAAGTCTGGGTAGTCGGAGAGCATCCCATGATTGACATTGCGGAAAGAGATTCTCCGGGGTCTGTGCATGACATTGGCGCAAGCAAAGTCCCTTCAAGGATGATGCTGGTAATGCATGTTTTTTGAAAAGCTTGAATCGGAGTTAGGAGAAAAATCTGACTGTTCTTTGGAATTGTAATAGGTAAATGAAAGTGACACCAATCTGAGATGACACGGTACAGCCTTATCATTACTCTCACTGCTATCACAGATTGTTCTGTTGCCTTTGAAGTAGATAGATTCAGATAGTTTCTTGTCCAATATTGCTAAAGATTGAGTGTATCTCATACTGTCGCGGCCTGATGGAAGTTCTATCCTGCAGCCTTAGTGAAATGCATTTGCCCCCCCCCCGCCTGCCTGCACTGCTACCCTGCCAGTTCGCAAGCCTAAGCCAGGAAACTGTCAGTGTCGATTGAGTTGAGTGGAAGAGGTCTTGCTGAAGGAGCCTTGCTAGTTTCAGGGCCCACCTATGTTTCCAAAGCATGGGAATAAAGAGCTCTACATTCCACAGAGCTGAGCTGCCAGCTTTCCCCCTGCCCATAGTTCACAGAGAACCCTGAATGAGATTAACAAAAGCGTTCTGTTGGACCTCTTTTGGCCAGCTTCCACGTCAACAGCTCGCGGGGTCAGGGGTCACACTAACTACATTCATTCCCAGCAGACCCCTTGCTCCAAACACAGGCTGCCAGTCGCACAAACTCCAAGCTTTTCCACTAATCCCTCGAGATATGTCTGATCTCGCCACATGTTTCTGCTCAATTAAAGCAATATCACACCTTGCAAATGGAACAGATAGAGGAAAGGAGAAGGGAAGCACGATAGAATGAAGTCCAACCAAAAAGAGACTTAAGTGAGAAAAGCAAATGACTGGAACATTGAGAGTGAAAGATGCAGAGGAGAAAACATCAGTGTATGGTGGAGTAACACGTGTACAGTGCATGGACCTGGTCACACAGCTGATGAAGACACATTGTGGCTTTTTTATTCACAAGTTAAAACAGTTCCCAGGTGTCAGAAAAAATATTCACATTACCAAGCATTACAGTACACTTTTTACCTACTTTTGTCCTTATTTTTGTATTGCCTTTGTCTCATGCAGATGTATCACTGCTCACCCTGTCTTTTTGTACTACTTCATCAATGCTGAGAATGGTTTCCATTACCATGACAACCAAGGATGGTATTGTGTGATGTGACGAGGCAAGATTTCAACTAGCCAGTGAGCATGAAGAAAATTAGTGGTTTTTCACACATACAGGCATCACTTCTCCAAACAGCGGAATAACACGGTGCATGCATCGGAGACTAAATCAAATACCTCTAGAGTCCCTCAACATTCACAAACATTCGAGTATTTGCTTGTTATTAGTGGCTAATACTGATGTCACTGTCTTCTGTCTACCTTACACTAATCTGTAGTAGGTCTGATTATCTTTTCTTTTTTATATGATAGTGCTTCTATGTAGTGCGGCAGCCAGACACCAGCTGCTGCTTTAGCGAAGATGAAGAAGCCCCGCCTGGCTTCCAATAATGGGCAGAAAAACTCACTTTGGTGGTTGTAATGTTCACAGCAGATCTGAATATACTGTGCCATGTATGTGTAGCGTCCCCGGTGGTGAAGTGTGTGCGATCGGGTAAGTAAAGGAGTAAGAGTTTGTGTTCAACAGAGAACAGTGTTGGTAATGCGCAGGTGGCAATAAAGACAAGACGAAAAACACATTCAAACGAGGCATCCTTCTTTTATTCTTTAACGGGACCAGGAGACATTACAGTGGTAGAATCATGAAAATTTGCCAAATCGTTATCTGGCAAATCTTGCATCTTAATCACATTTTTGGAAATAGTTACTATGAAAAAATATTTACCTGCTTGTTTAATTTCATACTCCAGGCACCCCAGAAACCCAAGTATTTGCATAAAAATGTTTGAAATTAAAATGTTGATTTCCCATAGCGTGTCTTTAATATAACTTTGTACGGCTAAACCTCGGGGACTTTGGTGTTCAGAATTTGGGAATCACGTTAACCTCGAATGCGCGTCATTTAGAAAGTCTTGGAAGGGGAAACATTTTTTGACTTATGAAATGACGCACCACGCAAAAAGAGCATAGTGAATACCTGTGTACTGTGGTGCTGTACTAAGTAGGTATCCCCTACTGCAGGAGCGCGCACGCACTGAGAGAAAGGCGGAAACCGTTGCCATTAGGCAGACAGTACCAGCTTGTTTTCACTAAAAAAACATGAACACACTTTTGTGTTTGTCAATTTCCATCTTTTGAAGCTAGGTTCCTTTACTTTTCTTTTCCTTTTTGAAGTTCTCACTCGCGTTCTGCACGAGGTGCTTTCACTGACAACTCACATAGTCGGAAAACTCATTAATTAAACCAAAAACCAATGACGAGTATGTGAGCACATTGCATATACTGTAGCAAGGAGTTCGTGTAAGCATTCAATAATTTATTAGCCTGACTTTTTCTGCCTCCTCGAGGGTATTTTTAGCAAGTGTAGAATATAAGAACAGGATCCCCCCCTCCCCAAGCAAAGTTAGTCGATCAAGATGAAGTGACATTTAGCTTTTGTTATGAAGCTTTCGAAACGCAAAAATAAAACTTGTTTTGGTTTTGTGTTTTACACAGAGTAATTGGGTGAAAAGTGTGACTTTTGGGATAGTCACGCATTATTTGCTTTTAGATTGATTCCTATAGGAAACGTTGCTTCTACTTACAAACGTTTCTACTCACAAACCCGATCGTGGAACCAATTAAGTTCGTAAGTAGAGGTACCATTGTATTCCTGCTTAGTTAAATTTTATCCTCATTGAGAAAAATAGTGATTTTATTCTAAACATAAGGACTTTTCTAAGTAAACTTTGTATGTTAGTGTACGTACTGAGATACACGTGTTTGCATTTGGATAATAACATCATTGTTATGGGTGAAAATTAATACGGTCTAATTATTAAAAATTGTAAGAAGTGTTTACAAAAATATATTTACTGCCCAGTGGATTTGTTCCATTGTGCTAATGTACAACGATTATGTTATTGCTGTGGTCGCTTTAAAAGAGATGAACAACGGGTCGACTGCGTAACATGGAAGGAGAAGAAGAAAAAAATGACACGCCGTGGCGTAGTCAAAAGTACAAACTGTCTCTTGTCTTTACGCACTGCAATTTCTACAATATCGTCCATTTAAAATGTGAAAACAAATTGGGGTCCATAACCAAACTGTGTTAAACTGAAAGCTGCGTCGAATCAAAGCGCGTAAAATCAAGGTTCAGCTGTATTATTCTCCCATTTTTTTACATGCCTCGCTTGCACCCTTATAAGGTGTGACTTTTTGAAGAAATGGTCAGATTGCGAAGAGTTTTTAGGGTCTTTTGGAATTCATATTTTCATTAATCATCGTTCATTGTAATACCAGCAAGTTGCCAAACACAGTTTGGTTGAAAACTAGGTTTTAAAAAGTCTTCAGAGTGTCTCCGAATCCACCGGAAACTTGAAGCATAGTGGATGAAGTTACTCTCGCTTACTGGAAGTGGCGTATGAGTATCCTACCAGCATGAGACACCATAAAGATCAGGGGTCACCCAGTCCGGTCCTCAAGGGCGCCAATCAGGTGTGTTGCAGTAGGGCTGCACCTAAAACAGGCTGGATTGGTGCCCTCGAGTACTGGAGTTGATCCCTGATATAGATGCTCTCAAGTACATTCAATGGCGAGCAACATTTTGGAATTTGAGGAGGAGGATGAGTTTGACAAATAAGAGCCGACAGAAGTGGGCATTTTTAAACCCCACATGCTTGAGCTGATCAGGCCATCGGAGCCCGTCGGTACAAGAGAAAGTGAAGGTAAAACAAGTTACTTTGACGCCACAGGGAAGCCTGAAGAATAGTTGAAACAATACAGTGCAGAGCGGATTGGAAATAGACTGATATGTTTGTGCACCCATGTATCTACTGTTATTTTTGGACTAAAAGTCGCTCCGGAATATAGGTCGCATTAGCCATAAAATGCACAATAATGTGAAAAAAACATATATAAGTCTCTCCGGAGTATAGGTCGCATTTTAGGGGAAATTTATTGGACAAAATCCAACACCAAGAACAGACATAAACAAGCAACAACAGGCTAAACGATAGGTATGCTAACGTGATATAAACACAAACGAAGAGCTGAGAATGGGCCTGACGTAACATTCAGAGTTTTTCTAAAAACTATGACATAAATAACCCGTTTATAAAAACATCTGTGTCACTCCAATTCATTAAATCCATCGATCGTCCTTTATGTAAACAATTCCGTATATGCGGCGCATATGCGCCACGCCGCTGACGTCGGACTCGTAAGTTGCATTTCTAATAATTACACAGACCCATATAACGATATATAAAGTATATTTCAAATAGCTATCATATTACAACAATATTATCAAACCATCTGTGTCACTCCAAATCATTAAATCCATCGATCAAATTCCTCGTCCTTTGCGTGTGCGCCCTGACGTCAGCCTCGTCGTTATTCCACAGATTTAGTATATAACTATGTTGTAGCGTTAACAAACTCGACTTCCAGGCGTGCGGCGGCGTGGACTTCCATCCCCGGAGGTGGCATTTCCAGCCACGAAGGTGGAAGAGAGCTCCATAGAATAGAACCAGGCGTGCATAAAAGCCATGTCCGAGCCCCATCCACCATCCCCGGACAGCCACCCGGCCGAGCGCCGGCCCCCGACTTCCATCCACGGAGGTGAAAGACAGCTCCGTAGAGTAGGACTGGGCGTGCGTAAAAGCCATGTCCGAGCCCCATCCACCGTCCCCAGATAGCCACCCGGCCGAGCGCCGGCCCCCGACTTCCATCCACGAAGGTGAAAGAGAGCTCCGTCGAGTAGGAACGGGTGTGCGTAAAAGCCATAATAGTTTTTCAAACCTTCTGTGTCACTCCAAATCATTAAGTCCTTCAAACTCTTCGTCCATGTCACCTACAAACAAAGCCGCTAATGATGCCGGTAGTACGTGGGGCCCTTCGTCATCTTCGTCATCCCGTGATCGAATCTTTGTCCTTTATGTAAACAACTGCTGCGCCGCTGAAATTCAAATTACAGCAATCCCTTGCTACATTACGTATCGTTTATCGCGGTTTCTCTCTTTTTTATTTTTGTTTTGTTTTGAAACTTTGTGAAGAAATTCACATATAAGTCGCTCCTCAGTATAAGTCGCCCCCCCAAACTAAGAAAAAAACACCGACTTATAGTCCGAAAATTATGGTATGTATGTACTATTTGTTCTAGCAACCTCAACCCAATAGTACAACACCTTTATAGAAATGGACAGTCGACCGTACTGTGCATTTGGGATTCATCATGCGTCTATGGAACATGAAACGCTAAAAGGTCAAGACAGACTTCAGCTGTATTTTTCATGCATGAAAATTTTAGACGTGTCATATGCACAGTACAAAATATTGTTACAGTAGCCACTTAATGCTTTGACATCTGTGATGTCACAGCTCTACAAATACCCGAAGAGAACATGCTAAATTCAAACCGCATATGACACATTCTGAATTTTATTGAGTGATTAAACTGCACAATCTAATCACTTAATAACAATTTGATAACAGTTATGCATTGAACATGCGTTCAATATATAGGTTCCTGACTTTTTAGAAGGGCTTATTTCAAGACCGTGTAGTTTTTATGAGACCTGAATTCCATGGTGACCCATTGGGAATCTTATATCACACTTTAAATATGGAATTAACTTAGGTAGCATATCCCTAAGTTAGGCCACTAATCATCGCCAGGGACGTGTGCACCGGTTGGCTGACAAACTACTTTGGAGGAGCATGTATTTTTACATTCTATATTACACACATCCAATAAAAGTGCTTTGATCAGAATACTGTGCTCATGATTAAATGCATGTTAACAGGCGGTTCATGAACAGAAAAATGAATGAGTTCAGCGTTGCCCCGCAACGATTCTTGCGTTGTGCCCCACGGAAGCAAGTTACAACCGACGCTGATCAGACTGAAGCACAAAGGAGAACAAGTGCCTGAGAGAATAGAGATGAAATAGTGTGACATTTCACTCCAGATTTATGCTCCAAAAAAATCCTGATTTTTTTTTCTTATTCGAGAAAATATTGCAACAAGTATAATTTCAGTACAACGTGAGCAGCCCTTTGCACAGTGCTTATTGTGTTGCCCGTGGAATGGAGCAGGGCGACCAAATGCAGCTTGGACCAGGGTTTATTGAAGGGAGAAGAGTGGTGGAGGAAAGGATGAGGGAAACAGACAGGCAGGAAAACATAGCAAGGACGGGCAGCAGAAACAGACAGTAACCAGATGTGTGAAAAACGTAGACAGAGTGCGCAGGGTGAACAAGATAAACAGGACGATGAGGACAGGGCTTAAATACAAGATGGCTAACGAGGGGCAGGTGACTGTGATTACGCTGATTACAGGTAGGACACAGGCGGGAAGAGGCGAGAGCACAGACGCAGAACAGAGACTTGAAGGGACACCTGTGGTAAGTGACTTTACGTCACAGTACCCGAGTGTGGCGTGACTGCCGTAAAAACAGTTTGTTGGTCGGAAAAACGTAAAGTGTGTGTGTGATGGAAAATAAATGACAGTGAGGATGGAGCCGTTGTCCGCGTGTTTGTGTACATAACATTGGCGACGAGGATGGCGCTTCCTTTATCACCTCTTCCACAGTTTCTTGCTTTTCCCGGAGAGCCACCAGTCCCATGGTCCCACTTGGACTTTTATTGCGGCCGTCGGGCTACACGACACTAGCGATGCGAGTCTAAGGGCAATGCCTGGGCACCGAGGGACAACGGATTTTCCGGTCTCTTGGCCAGCGCCAAAGTATGCCGACTGTGTTGCCTTGCTCTCCGCAGCCCGACAGAGCACCATGGTAGGGCGGATCGTCTTCCATCAGCGGCGGTAGCGGCCCGGTGAGTCGGTCCACCATTATGTCGCCGATCTCCGTGGTTTGGCTAGCCTGTGTAAATTCGGCGTCTTAAAAGAGGAGATGATTCGGGATCAGCTGGCGGAGCATACGACCGACACGAGGCTACGTGAGAATCTGTTTGTCACCGGACGACACAATGCTATCTAAGGCAGTGGACATGGCTCGAGTCGGCCCCCATGCTCGCATCCCGGCTCGCAGCTCCGGACCAGAGCCCCTCCCACCCCACTCGGCAGGCTCAGACGGTGGCTTTAATGGCCCCGCTCTCCGAGGCTATCTCCGACGAGCTCGAGGTTAGCGTCGCCGGGTGACGGGGCGCCACACCACATCAGCACTGTGGGAATTGCTGCTCTTCGTCACACCCTACGCGCGCGCCTGCCTGTCCGGCCGTGGGTCAGAGGTGCCAGCGATGTGGTAGGTTAAACCGCTTTTCCAGAGTGTGCCGCTCTGCACCCGCTCCTGCCAGCCCCAGGTCTCGCTCATCCGCTGCCTCTAGCCACACCACCATCCACTCTGTGGACTCCAGTGCAAAGCCGTTTAAGTGGTGCACAATAGAGCTGGATGGTATGTGCCTGCCACTGCGGCCTCCAGGTCTCTTTTGAACGTGTCCAGTGTCCGTCAACTCTTTCCCCAACTGACGATTGAGCCAGGTGCAGAGAACCTGTACAGCTATGGGCAGGTTAAGATTGGCATGGTTGGTACTGCCACCTTTGTGGTGCGCTACGGCTCCAGGACTCTCCCTGCGTTCACCTTTCAGGTATCTCGCCATGGGACAAACCTCCTCAGGTTCGACCTATTTCCGTGGCCTCGGCTTTCCCATCACGGACAACTTGCGTGACACCATACTGACAGTGATCACACCCTGGTTGCAACGCTGGCCTTCACTGTTTGCTGGGCTGGGTTGCCTCACTGCCTTTGACCACCAGCCGCTTCTGGATCCTGCTGTGACTCCAGTCATCCAGCCTCTACGCCGCCTGCCCCTCACCCTGCGTGATGGGGTCACGGCCGAGTTGCAAAAACTCTTGGACGCAGGCATCATTGAGCGGGTGGACGCATCACCATGGATCTCCAACCTGGGGGTGGCGCAGAAGAAGATAGGCGGCCTACGCACTTGCATCGATCTCAGGCAGGTGAACAAGGCGGTGATTCCGGATAAGTACCCACTGCCCACAACAGAGGAGCTCTCAGCCAAGTTTCACGGCTCAGCAGTCTTCTATAAGCTTGATCTCCGCCAGGGCTACCTCCAGGTTCCTCTGCACCCAGAGAGCCGCAACCTCTCCGCTTTTGTCACTCACATGGGGGTCTTCCGGTCCACCTGCATGCCTTTCGGACTTAGCTCCGCCCCCAGCTGTTTCCAGAAGATCATGGTGATCTTTTATATATATATATATATATATATATATATATATATATATATATATATATATATATATATATATATATATATATATATATATATATATATATATATATTTATATATGTATGTATATATATATATATATATATATATATATATATATATATATATATATATATAGATAGTGATCTTCACTGTCATCCCTGGTGTGGTCGTGTACCTGGATGACATAGTGGTTCATGGAGCGTCGTCAGCCCTATACGACGACGGCCTTTCCAAGGTGCTGGATGTTCTCTCCCACTACAACCTCACACTGAAGGCTGAGAAATGCACCTTTTCTGCGTCCACCATCGAGTTCGTGGGTTTCCGTCTGACCGCTGACAGTCTCAGTCGCTGCACTCCAATGTTGATGCCATCCTGCGCCTGCCTGAGCCCACCTGCCCGGCACAACTGTCCTCATTCCTGGGGATGACTGCATTCTACCTGTGTTTCCTTCCCCACTACTCCGAAACCACAGCACCACTGCGTGCTCTCCTTAAACAAGATGCCTTGTGGTCATGGACTCCTGGCTGCTCTGCCGCAGTCCGGCGACTGGAGGCCAAGCTCAGTTTTCCTCCAGTGCTGCCACTGCGGCCCCACAATTGTGACTTGCGACACGTCCAACATCGCGGTGGGTCCCGTCCTGTCCAAGCACCACAGGGGGATTGAACATCCTGTGGCGTTTGCTTCAAGGTGCCTCACCCCGACTGAGCAGAAATACTCAGTGGGAGAGAGAGAGGCTCTGGCATGCGTTTGGGCATGCGAGAGGTGGAACATGTACCTCTATGGGCGCCACTTCACACTCCGGACCGACCACCAGGCATTGACCGCCCACCTGACAACAACTGGATCAGGACACAAACCACTACGGCTGTACCGGTGGTCGAAGAGTTGCAGGCGTACGATTTCACCACAGTGTTAAAACCTGTCAGAAACAATGTGGTGGCCGACCTGCTCTCCAGGGCCACACCCACCACCGCGCCAGGCACCACCCAAGATTGCTCGGAACCAGAGCTGATTCTTGCATTGCACAGGCCCCTCCAAAGGGCTGTTTCCCTGCAGGAGCTCTGGGCGACATCTGCACAGGACCCTTCGTTTTTTCAGCTCCGCATGTTCATCCAGGAGGGTTGGCCGGCCAAGGTGCCGGAAGAGCTGGCGCCTTTCCACCGTTTCAAAGGCGACCTCTCTTGCTGGAATGGCGACTGCATTGCGAGAGGGCTATTGTTAGAGTTGATAGATTAGTTTGATCCTATGCTTATGTTGGAATGTGACCTGTAATAATTCACCAAACTCGTCCTGTCTTAACAAAGTAGTATCCTTTGAACTGATTGACCAGCTGCAGAGGAAGCAATCTAAGTTGTTCTGTTTACACAACAACGTAAAATACCCATCCATCCCATCCATTTTCTGAACCGCTTTGTCCCCACGGGGGTCGCGCGCGTGCTGGAGCCTATCCCAGCGGTCATCGGGCAGTAGGCGGGGGACACCCTGAACTGGTTGCCACCCAATTGCAGGGCACACAGAGACGAACAACCATTCGCACTCGCACTCACACCTAGGGACAATTTGGAGTGCTCAATCGGCCTATCAAGCATGTTTTTGGAATGTGGGAGGAAACCGGAGTGCCCGGAGAAAACCCACGCGGACACGGGGAGAACATGCAAACTCCACACAGGGAGGGCCGGAGGTGGAATCGAACCCACACCCTCCTAACTGTGAGGCGGACGTGCTACCCACTGCTCCACCGAGCCGCCCTTGAATATAATCAATGCCAGAAGAAAAGACCTAATGGGCAAAAACATCACCTCCAGCAGCTCGGGAATACAGAGCAAATACAGAAAAGTACCAAAAAGAGACAAAAGATCTGGACAGCCGGTTTTTCAGCTAACTTGCAGCTAACTTGCAAACTGTTAAGTACAACTGAGACCACCCTGACAACAAATGATTGACAAGTTGGAAGAAAATCACGGGTGAAGAAAATAAATGGAAAAAAAAATGGAACAACAGTCTGGTTATTGAGTGGACTCCAGTTCAAGTTCAGTTTGGTACAACCCTTCAAGTGGGAAGAAGTAAAACACTTGACACAGAGCGTGTTCTAGCCAGAGCTAGCAAACTGCATCTATAGCAATCTGTACAAACAAAGATATTGTTGTGTTGATTTAATAGCTGTCTTGTCAACCCACAACAGCTGAAGGAGGAGATGCAGGTTGCAGATTTACTGTCAAAGCCATTTTCAAGATGGACTTTTCAAGAAAAGCTGGACATTGTTAAAAGCAAGGTCAAGCAACTCCGAACCCTGTCACAAAGGAAAAGGATTTGTCCACCACTTTCAGGCCACTAACTATGAGTGGTACTTCTGGCTCACAGGCTCAGAGGAGCGCTGCTACGAATTAAAACTTAGCTTCGATAGCGATACAAAAGGACTTCTTGGTGGAACTGAAACGCACAAATAATCTGCTCAACAGAGTACCTTATTGGCCCGAATATAAGTCGATGTTTTTTGCATTGAAATAAGACTGAAAAAGTGGGGGTCGTCTTACATTCGGGGTCTAGACATTAAACCCATTTTCACTTGTATGCAGCAGTAAGTTAAGGTTGCTTGTACCGACTGAGTATGTTGCTGTGATCGTGTGCGTCTTTGACACAAAGTGAGTATATACATTTCAATGTTACTACTGTCATCTGTTGTGCCATTTGTCTGATCGCGGTTTGCTTCGTGTGCGCGCCGTTTGATTGACAGCTCCGGCACGCTCCTTTAAGTTTGCCTTGCAACGTACGAGTAGCCGTTACGCAGCGGCACGGCAACTAAGGGTCACCAGCAAATGTATTTTGTTGTCTCGATCGATGACTTATGTTTGGTGTGTTTTTTATATTAATATGTGATAGACAGTTTTTGCATGATTTGAATGAGGCAAAATAACATGTTTTTTCTCTCGAATATATTGTTAGAATCATTTGTTTCAGATGTACTGTAATTATACAAATTTAATTTGGTGTTCAAAAAGTCTCTTTTCAAACTTGAGTCTTGAAAAAGCGGGGGTCGTTTTATAATCAGGGTCATCTTATATTCGGGCCAATACGGTAATTGAAATCTTCTTGAGGAAAGAAAGGAGGATAGATTTTGAGTACAAATAATCTGGATCTTTGGTGAGTAAAATGTTGCTATATTCTTAAAAACTATTGTAATTTTATCAGGTTATTCTTATGCTTTTTTTGTGTGTGTCGCAGCTGTACCTGCAGTAGAAGTTTTATAGTTATTGAGGGTTGAATTAATTCAGACGGAGCACTGCTGAAGGCCTAGGTGTGAAATGCGTGGTCCGCGACTGCTAGCCCAGGAGGCTTTGGGCCAGTCAATTAACTAGAGATAATCAGGGCAAGAAAACAATAAGTATTTTGGTTTGCATCACAAAGAAATAGTGATGTGAAGTCATTGTAGTGAGGGAAAATTAGGTTCAATTATAATTTGAATGAAATAAACAAATAAAATAAATTAAGGCTTTGTCCTTTGACCTCCTTTCTGTTGGATTCCCATGTTTTGTGAAACGTAGTGCACTTTTTTTCTTGCAAACACAGACGCCTACGCGAGTCTCTACTTTTTTCTGAATATGTACAATGGAACCAAAGAGGGTGCTGAAATACACTAATTGGGGTGAGAGAGGAAAGAAATATTGATGGGATGAGACCAGGCAAAGTGGTAAAAACGGCTGGTGAGGGCTTACCTTTGTACTCATGAAGAATCATATTCTTGTCCTTGATATGCCTGATTTTCTTTAAGCTGGATCCAGATCCCCACCCTCCTGCAGAGTGAGTGACCCAGAGGAGGGGAGGCCTTGGCCAGCTGCAGTCTCCGCAAGGCTTCTGTGCACTGGTGGAGGGGGTGGGGGGGAGCAGACGGGTTGTGCTGTAGTGGATGGAAGTACAAACACAGAATGAGAGGAGGGGAGAGGAGAGAGGCAGCTGATGACAGCATGAGAGCAGCAGAGGATATTGCACTCCAAGACACAACACGGAAGTCGAAGCGATTGAGTTCCAAAGTGTCTCAAAGAGCTGAAAATGTTCTGGGCTTCTCTGTCTGTGTACAGCTCCCACTGCCCAGAAATTGTCAGCAGTGGTGAAGCCTTGTGTGACTCTCAATTTCAATTTATAAACCTTCAAAACTATTAGATGTCCATGATGAGACAGTTCATACGTCATGCTAATTCAGTTCAAGGCAATGGACTATAGCACACATCCTGACATATAGACCCCCCAAAAAACACAAACAGACAACGACATGTTATACAAGCAATACTGTAATACTACAAAGTTTTAGGGAAGTGCGAATTAATTATTTTGTCTTAGATTATTTGGACCATGTTGATGGTCAAACCCACGTCGAGACTCACAATTTTGTTCCCTTTACAATAAACAACGGAATTTCACTTCTTACAATATAGCAGGCATACTGCAGAGGTAAACAACGTGACTGAGACGTGACGAGACTGCGTACAGACAGGAGGTGGAGCGGCTGGTCCACTGGTGCAGCCAAAACCACCTGGAGCTGAACCCGCTCAAGATTGTGTTGATGACAGTGGACTTCAGGAGAGACCCTTCGCCACTTCCACCCCTCGCCATCCTCAGTAATGCTATTCCCACCACAGACACCTTTACGTTCCTGGGATCCACAATCTTCTGGGACCTGAAATGGACTGGCCACATAGACTCTGTCTGGAAGAAGGCCCAGCAGAGATTGTACTTTCTGAGACAGCTCAGGAAGTTCAACCTGCCACAGGAGCTGCTGAAGAACTTCTACACTGCCATCATCCAGTCTATCCTCTGCATCTCAATCACTGTCTGGTTTGGATCGGCCACCAAACAAGACAAGCACAGACTGGAACGGACAATCAGGACTGAGCAAAAGATAATTGGGACCAACCTCCCATCTATCCAAGACTTGTACCTTTCCTGGACCAGGAAATGTGATAATAACATCTCTAAAGACTCTTCTCACCCAGGTCACAGTCTGTTCAAACTACTCCCCTCTGCACGGCGTTACAGAGCACTGTACGCCAAAACCAGCAGACACAGCTTCTTCCCCCAGGCTGTTGCTCTGATGAACTCACACCACTCATAGAGTCTCAGCGACATCACTGGGCAATAACATCCAGCTCTTGCTACTTAAATGTTGTTAGTCACCTAAATATTGTTAGTCACTTAAATGTTGTACAGAGGCTGAGATCAACCGGAGTCAAATTCCTCGTTTGGCATGCACAAACTTGGCCAATAGAGCTAATTCTGACATTGATTCTGTTGTTTATTTGTGAATGTGTTTTTAGTGTTGAAAAATCAGAGCCACTTCTTGTTCGTGACTTGACAACCCTTTCAGTTCACACCTATTTGTAGTCTTGAAATACATCAGCCAGGATCAAAAGCAGTTATTACCAAGAAACTGGCACAATCTCAATGGAACACAATGCTGTTTAACTGAGTCCCACATCTCTAATTTGTTAGACTTCATCATTTCAAAAATACGTTCCATTCATTACCCCATTGTTACCACGCACTCTGGATCTACTAAGACAACCTACTCTAGCGCCCCGAGCGGAAAGCCTGGAGCAAGCTGCAAGTCTGCAAAATACAATGTTAAAATTTTTTTAAAACTCTTTTAAAATTTTACGACGACAAAGTAAGCGCTGAGTCAGTCGTAACAGCCATTTTATTGGTAATGATTGTTAAATTAAACAGAGCGATAAATTATTTTACGCTAGTTGCACTGTTTTCTATTTCAAACATTCATTTAGGAGAAATAATGAAATAATGAATGCACAGTTTTGATGAGGCATATGGCCATGCACCCTCTACTCCCATGTCTCTGTGGGAGTCACGGGAGAGACCGATCAGAATATGTCCATTCAAAATCACTGTAAATACCAGAAATGGGCACTTTACCCTATTTTGCGGGTCTCAACCTGGGTATTATGCATGGACTGGCTAGGCGCTCCAGCGAACAAGGTGCTACCTGCTGTCTCACCAGCGATAGATGGCTAACGCGGTCGACGGCCAGCATGGAGCTTTTTGCCTGTCTTCACGGCAGGTGTCTACTAAACAGAGCCCCATGTCTGGCTGGTAAGACGCATTATAATACTTGTCGCCCACCTGTGATGTAGATAGGCTGAGATAGAATAGTAAAAACAGAAAGTTGAGCTCCAAAAGTGGGTGGGCCAGTTTGTCATAAATTTCACCCCCAAAAAGCTCTTAAATCACTGTAGATTATTTTAGTGAAGTAAATTTCAGTGCTGACATCATTTTTCCGTATAAACCTATTACATAGGTGCCAATGTTGAGCTCGCTAGAGGCTTGGTTTATATAATGAGTCAATAAGCTGATGAGTGCAATCTAGTTCAACAAATCAACGCACTGAGTCCCAAATAGAAGGTGGGTCACAAAGGTTCCAGGACAGGTTTCACGGTATACTCTATTTTAAACACAAACTACGACTTTTCCTCTTCACTGTGGGTTAGACCAGTGTTTCCCAACCACTGTGCCGTGAGAGATGTTCAGCTGTACCGTGGGAAATTGTCCAATATTAATTACGGAGCACATTGTCAACAGGATCGCCAAACCACTGGTCAGTGAGCGCAAGGCCTGGTCAGCCACTTGCTGATCGAGTATGCGTGGCAAATCGGTCGGTCTGATTGTATTGTATTGGCACATTTTATGCATGTGCTGCTGTGTGCTTTTGCTGCTGTGTGCTTTTGCTAACAGTGACACGGCTGTGGTGCACTTGTGGTCTGATGGAAATTAGACCATGCAGTTCAACCAGAGAACCTGGATTGGTCAGTTTTTACCAACATAAAATACACAGTCGAGTCAAGGCACCTCGACTGTGATAGACACTCAGCTGCTGTCAGAACAGCAGAGCGTCTTTTAAAGTGACTTTGTTCTTATTGTCGCAATATTTATAGCGCTAGTCTAAAACAGTAAACAAAGTCGTGTTGATTCTTTTGGATTTTAATCCCAATCACTTTCAATAGTTTATTTCTTACACTGTCTAAAGCCTTTTCAAAAAACTGTCACTTTTATTAAAACAAAGAAATACAATTTAAAGAATAGTTAGTATTTATTTTTATTCAATTATTCGACTCTCCACAGGGATAGGACTTTACATCTTTTGTTGTAATATAACAGATTTTAATATAGAAGCTGGTGTAATACTTAACAGATTTTTGTTGGTGGTGTGCCTAGAGATTTTTTCCAATGACAAGGTGTGCCGTGAATGAAAAAAAGTTGGGAAATACTGGGCTAGACAGTCATGTCCACAAAGAGATCTTCTGGTGTTTGATTAATTCCGTGTGTGAGAAGAGGCAAGAGTTGTGGCAGGACAGCTCATGACGGCTTCATCTTGACAACATAGCTGCTTACACTGCTCTGAGCATTTTACAGTTCCTGGCAAGAAACATATTGCCATGCTGGAGGAACATTATTTTTTACCTAACCTGACCCCCCGCCCCCCCAATCTCAAGGGGGTCGTTGAACAGACGTGGTTTGAAGACGTGAATGATACAAAGATGGCTGGGACGATGGAGCTGTGAGGATTTCCGATAGATCCTCCCCTTTCAGGAGTTGTGGAAAAGGTAGGAAAATGATGAATAGTTGAAAGTTGGAATGGGTTGAATCGGTTGAAACATGTTGAAACAAGAGGTGGAAAACATAATTGGGGAGAATGTGATGTGAATCTCAAAATTGAAAATGTGGCGTTTTTGTCAAGTGGGAAGTTGTGGAATATGTAGAGAAAAGATGAACATTTTAAAGTTGGAACGGGTTGAATCGGTCAAAAAATGTAGAAATTAGAAGGGAAAATGAAATTTTGAAAAATTGGCGTGAATTTTAAAATTGAAAATGAGGAATTTTTCGTAAATGAGAAGTTGTGGAAAAGGAAAGAAAAAGATGAACAGTTTAAAGTTGAAATGGGTTGAATCGGTTAAAACATTTAGAAGTTACATTCAATGTTAAATGCCCCATAGAGAATGAACGGGAATTTTAAAAGAAAATTGCGCCAAAATTTTATGAAATTTGGAACGAAACGAAAACTACAGGTTTAAGAGGTTCACTTTGGAATTCTAAAGTTGAAACGGGTTGAATCGGACAAAAATTTTAAAAGTTCAAGCAAATGTTTAATTTAGGTCACTTCTGGTCTTATGTAAGGCACTTCTGGTTGAATTATGGTCATTTCCGGTTTATTTGGGGCACTTCTGGTTTGTTTGGGGTCACTTCTGGCTGAGTCGAGGTCACTTCCGGTTTATTTTTGTCACTTCCGTTTTGATTTGGGTCACTTCCTGTTTATTTGGGGTCACTTCCGGTTTGATTCAGGTCACTTCGGGTTAGATTTGGGTCCTTCCGGTTTAATTTGGGTCACTTAAGGTTTGATTTGGGGCACTTCCGGTTCACTTCCTGCTAAAATTGGGGCATTTCCGGTTCACTTCCTGTTCATATCGGGGCACTTCCTGTTCATTTTGGAGACCTTCCTGTTTGTTTTGGGGAACTTCCAGTTCACTTCGTGTTCATTTTGGGGCACTTCTGGGCCAATCCAAGATGGAAGTGGCGGTGAAGGGGTGGATTGGGTAAGCATAGTGGAAGTGGGGGTGGTGAATATGGTAAGCATAAGGTGAACAAAGTGAATAAAGTTCTAATGGGTTGAATCGGGCGGCTCGGTGGCGCACTAAGTAGCACGTCCGCCTCACAGTTAGGAGGGTGCAAGTTTGATTCCACCTCCAGCGCTCCCTGTGTGGAGTTTGCATGTTCTCCCCGGGCTCGCGTGGGCTTTCCCCGGGCACTCCGGTTTCCTCCTACATCCCAAAAACATGCTTGGTAGGCCGATTGAGCACTCCAAATTGTCCCTAGGTGTGAGTGCGAGTGTAGATGGTTGTTTTTCTCTGTGTGCCCTGCGATTGGCTGGCAACCGGTTCAGGGTGTCCCTGCCTACTGCCCGATGACGGCTGGGATCCAGCACACCCTCGATCCCCGTGGGGACTAAGTGGTTCAGAAAATGGATGGATGGGTTGAATCGGTTGAAAAATGTAGAAATTAGAAGGGATAAACCAAATTTTGGAGAATATTGGGTGAATTTCAAAAATAAAAATGAATAATTTTGGTAAGCGTTGTGGAATAGGTAGGCAAAAGATGAACATCTGAAAGTTGGAATGGTTGAATCGGTTGAAAGATGTAGAAATTAGATTTGAAAAGGCGAGATTTTGGAGAATTTGACGTAAATTTCAAGTTTGAAAATTTGGAATTTTTGGTAAGTGCGAAGTTGTGGAATAGGTAGGCAAAAGATGAACAGTTGAAAGTTGGAACGGGTTGAATCGGTTGAAAAATGTACAAATTAGAAGTGAAAAACGAAGTTTTCTGAGATTTTGAGGAAATTTTAAACGTGAAAACGCGAATTTTTTTAATTTGGCAATTTTGTGAATTGCGAGAATCTTCCTGAATTATGATTTGAATGTGTTGAACTATGTGAATTTCAAACTAGAAGGACGTAAATGTGAAATGTTGAATGTGCCATGAAGAATGAATTGGGGAATGGGGAGAATGTTTGCGTAAATTTGCAAATTTTGCAAAAACGGAAAATTTTTGAAAAGAGAAAAATACAAGCACTCATCTCGTGAATATTTGGAATACATCTAAAGTGGAATGGAGTAAATCGGTTGAATTATGTGGAAGTAGTAGAAGGACAGAAAAGTGAGGAGAATAAAATAGAAGAAGAAGAAGAAGAAGAAGAAGAAGAAGAAGAAGAAGAAAGTGAATGGTGTAGAATAACACATCGCCTTCACACTAATAAGGTCTGATAATTCTGTCACTCCAGAGTATGGGTCGTGAATCCTGATCATACGAGAGACATATCCGGCCTGTTTCTCAGCTCTCCCTGCTACTGTTCAAATGGTCAGGATTGTTTCAGGTTTCTACAAAGCTCGCTGCTGAGCTGACCATTTGAATCAAGTGTGTTGCAGCAGGGAGACATGGTAAACAGGCAGGTTATGGCTCTTGTATGTCAAGCGTTCCCTACCCCTGTTTCAGTGTGTTGATGCATCTGGAGCATGTTCTCCTATATTATCAATAGAGGGCGCTAAAATACAATCTGTCACTCCAGTTAAATCCAATATGTATTTTTTTATCATTTAAAATGAAACTACAAAAAAGGAAACTTTATTGGTAAAACATGCATATCTTTATTCAGATATGTGATGAAAAAATTATTTGTGGGATGCATCAATTTTCAAAACATTTGGTATGTCATGTTATTTTTTTACTTGAGTTCTATTAGTCATTCATTTCTGTGGGGCGACATAGAGGCAGCCAAATATTTACAAAAGACAAAAAAAGAACAGACAACACATAGTTTCTCTAGTGCAACTGTTCAGCAAAGCCAACAGCATTACCATAAGGCGCAGCTCCAACATGTGTAACCAAACAGTCAAATCCCAACGATGGTGTTTTATGATCTGTTTGATAACTTGTGTGAAACAGCGCTCCCTGTTCACTTATAAATCCCTACTAATCCCGGGGAGGTACTGACATCTGATTTAGAGACGCTTGGGGCTCGGTTGGTGAAGATAAACTGAAGTACTTTCTAGCATCAAGGTCTGCTGAGGGCCTGCAGGGTTTAAATCAGTCTTTAAAGAGACAGCGAGCTTTGGCATCACTGAGGGCCACTGAACATGCTGTGGTCAAACACTGAAAATATGTCATGCTACTGTTTAGGTGACATGCTCAGTTTCTTTAAGTAAGAAATATTGCTGGTAGGAAGAAAATTTACAATGTATATTCCTCTTGAAGTCCATGACCTGGTGAAAAGGGGCACAAATGAAATAAATTAAACATATAAATGGAAAGGTAAAATGAGAAGAATTGGAAAAGAATAATGCTTGGTTAACAAACCACAACAAAAAACTGAGAAAATCATGGCTCATACTGGGGTGTAATGCACACAATCAAAAGCGAGTGGGGTGTGGGGGCACAGGATAGAGGGGACATTGGGGTTACGATGGGTCCCGGAGCAGGGGTGAGACAGGAGGTGAGAGAGACCTGGTGGCAGGGCCCGGGCCTGGGTGGTGCGGCGTTAACAGGCCCCTGGGGATCCAGTGCTGCAGGACCATATGGGGAGCAGCGAAAGGGAGGGAAACAGCGGGAGCCCCAGGATGACAAGCCACCACTGCCCCTGCTTCAGCTGTTCCTCTGGAGCCCTGGGGACCTGGGGATTAGACGCACACAACAAAGACAACACATACAGGACACACACGCACACGCACACACACACACAAACACACGCACACGCACACACAAACACACGCACACACACACGCATGAGCATTTATAATACACGATGGAAATTAGAAAAAAAAAATCAATCCACACACAAAACAGTGATGACAATGGTAGACACACACACACAAACAAACGCACACGTATAATCTTGCATGACTGATGTACTTCTCCAATGAAATGGAAAGCAGAGAGTCCATTCGCCGAGTTACAGAGTGCACAGGCAGTGTGAGTGCATAGTGGCAAGGTTAAACTCAGTCCACTTAGGTACTAAATTGTCTCTGCCACACAAATCCCGAACAATAGCATCCAGGAAGCAGGCACAAGCCATTTACTCATAGAAACACATTTCACATACATCCATACACCAGAAGAAAACACACTCAGAAGTTGACATGTTTTATCTTCTCGACGTTAATCAATGTTGAAGCTTGATTAATCTTACTTTACTTTACTCTTTACAATGAAATTACAATGATAATAGAATAGTCAACTTTCAGGGAAACATCCCTAGCCCCCACCCAGATAATCGACACAACAGCTGGCAGCCTACATGGACACCTCCTCACCTGAGAGAATCAGCCAGGTGTGAAAAAAGGAAGGCAGAAAAGAAATAAATGTGAAAGTAATCACAAAAAGGCTTTTCTACGAAGTGCATGACACCACCAGAGTTTAGTTCATTAATGTGCTTGTAGTTTGAAAAAGTATGATGCTTCAGTGCAAAATGAAGAGCTTTAAATCTTGCAATGAGAATGTTTGCAAGGTATAAAGATGAGAAAACAAGTGAAGGAGCACAGTATGTATATTGACTGAAAATTGAGAATTCAGAATTTATAAATCTTGCGATTACTTATGTTTCAAGAACAAGCCATGTGAAAACAGAAAGTATTTTATACTGTATGTATCTGCATCCACTTTTTATATCGCTTGTTCTTGTTTGAATTGGGTGTGAGCTGAGGCTTAGACCCAGATTTTAAAGCAGGGTACACCCCAGGGTTGGTCACCAGTCGTTCACAGGGCACATGAAGCAAAAAACAAAACAAAACAGATTCACACCCACATTCACACCGTGTTACCATATGTAACTTCAACACAATCATATTTTTAGCTACCTGGACTGGCAACCTGCCAAGTTCCTGTCAAGCTTGCTAACCAAACTTTCATCTTAATCTAATGTTATCCTAAAACTCTGCTCTGTGATGTGCTTATGGAGGTTGTCTGGTTTGATCAAAATGATGGTTTATGGTGGGAGCGGTAGTTGTGAGTGCATGTGCGTGTGTGTGTTGGTGTGAGTACGGGTGCGTGTGTGCGCATGTGTGTACAGACCAAATCGAAAGCTTAACACAAGTGCTCAATCTACCCCATGGCGGCAAATACCTGCTGCTTGCCTCCTCTGTCCCTCCTTTAGCCTGGGGCCGTGAAAGCAGCCTAGGCTAACATTAAGCTGCATTTCCTGGGGCTGAAAGAGAGTACCACCTGTCCTCCTACAATGAAATACAGCAAAAAGTAGCCTTTCCCTTTTTATCAATCATCCGTGTTTTCCAAGACAACTGACTAAATGTCAATGCTTATCTTCCCCACAAAATCACAGCCAGGTCAACTGTTTCTGCTTGTCATCAAACTCTTCAGCAATTGTTCGATTAATCAAAACACGATGTTCTGTGCTCCAGAAGGATATTGAAGTTCAATGACTACTACCGAGCATTTGTGTGTGCCTTTGTGTCAGGCTTATAGTAAATACAGTATTTATATTTCTTCTGAATGTCAAGATTTATTGTCAATGGATTGTGACCATTTACGGGAGAAACCTTTAGTCTAAAACATCACAAGGTTTGTAGTCAGCATTTTCTAAATAAAACATATTGTTCATCAGATAGGGATCAGACAGGGTGTTTGGCAGAGGAAACCAAGACCGTCTTACAAGGAAGAGACAGAATTTATTCGAGACCTGTCTAGGCAAAATGTTGCCATCATTGATTGTTGGCGATCTGGCACCAGACAAAAACTTCTGAGGGAGAAAATTATCTAGCTGAGACAGCAGGTCGAGAACCTGAAACCCAAGGAAATATTGAAAAAACTAAAGTTCTTGTGCAAGCATCCTTCAGTGTTTGAGAGACATTTAAAGTCCCAATGATCGTCACACACATCTGGGTGTGGTAAAATGTTGTCCTCTGTATTTAACCCATCCCCGTGTGATTTCGATCCATCCCCTGGGGGAGAGGGGAGCAGTGAGCAGCAGCGGTGCCACGCTCGGGAATCATTTGGTGATCTAACCCCCCAATTACAACCCTTAATGCTGAGTGCCAAGCAGGGAAGCAATGGGTCCCATTTTTTAGTCTTTGGTATGACTCGGCCAGGGTTTGAACCCACAATTTTCCAATCTCAGGGTGGACACTCTACCACTATGCCAATGAGCATAACTACTGTGACTCTGTGTGTTTTTTGCTTACATGCCCTATGCCTGACAACTGGATGTTGACAAATCATTAGACCAGCAAAAAGCAAGTCTAAGTTGTGGCACAGGTTGAGTTTTATGGTGGGGTTGATAGAGGTGCGGACAAAGTTAGACGGGTTAGACGCAAACATGCAAGTGTATATTCAGCGTTAAGAATACCATTCGACTTGTATAACTTGGAGTCTTTGTCCTTCGAGACTTTGAGAATTTGCTTGAATGATTTTATTCATGAAAAGCAACAACATTTTCAGTAGGCCTTTGTCTTGACACTGTGATAGGCTGGCAACCAGTTCAGGGTGTCCACGCCAAACCGACTGGGATACCACACCTATGACCCCAGTGAGGAGAAGAGATACAAAGAATGAATGGATGGATGGATGTTTTGGAATGATTTTGTGAAGAATATTTCTTGGTAACAGATGGACAACATCTAATGTAGCTAGCTGAATTCATAAAACAGAAATACTATGTGGCATAAGCCAATGAGTTACTGAGCTTTTTACTGATTGAAATGAGTCTGGGTTGATGAGATGACATAGCAAACCATTCTGACTCAAGTAAATGAAAAGAAGGACCATAATGAAAATTGGTTATACAAATATAACCATATAATATATAATATAATAATATATAATAATATTGAATTATAAGCTTTCACCAGCAACCGCTGTCTCACAAGTTATATAGACTGTCAACTAAATCACTCAAATCACTAAAACAAGCAGCTTTCCACCTTCCTGTTCAATTTTAGGAAAAGTAGCATGCCTCAAACAAGGGAGGAAAATGTGATTAATTTCTCATTTTTCGCTCCTTAAAGTGTTAGCGTGAGTATTCTGGTCTGTGGACTTCCTCTGCTTTCGCCTATGATACGCGACAATGCTGACACACCTGTCATATACGTTCGCATTCGCCTCTTTTGTCTGCATCCTTCTCCAGTGGGCTCATACATAAATGCAAAGAAAAAACATATATTACTACACTCTTAAAATTCAATGTCGGTGTCACAGAACACATAATGAACAAACTGAGTATTACTCAGAAATGAAGGATTTTATTCTTTAACTAATCACTATGTTTAACTTGTTGGCACGGTGGAGTGGTGGTTGGCACGTCCACCTCGCAGTTCAGTGGTGCAAGGTTTGATTCTGTTTTCGGCCTTCTTGTATGAATTTGTATGTTCTCCCTATGCCTGTGTGGGTTTCCTCCAGGTACTTTGGTTTCCTGACACATTCCAAAAGCATATATGGTAGGCTGATTGACCACTCCAAAAATGGATAGATGATAGATATGTTTAACTTTCTTGATTAGAAGATTAGTTGTTAATTTGAAACAAAAGTAATCCGGAATGTTTACTATATAATGCAATTAGAGTGTGACGGCTTGGCGCAAGTGTTATTCATTTGCAGTCTTTCTTTCTGCTTTCATCTCAAGGCCTCCAGAAGTCTCCAGAAGTCTCAAATAACATATTTTTAAGAGTGACTAGAAAGGATGTAAAAGTTGCTAAATAGATAAACACTGTCGCTAAATCTGCAATGCTGAGTACCTGCTTGTTTTTTTGATGACTGATCTCAGCCTCCAGTCATCATGGTAATAAATACTCAGCATTATAAGACACAGAAACCCAAACTGTGTGATTCAACCAGAGTATTTAGTGTGCTGCAGTTCTTTTTCCTTATTGTACTGTAGTTTGATGGACTAATGTCAGGAACGCTTAATAAAGACACATGAAAAGTTTAAAATTCTTAAAAAGAGGCATTTTATGTGCTTTGAAGGTGTGTAATTCATCTCATTATGGTTTTACATGTTTTTTTGCTGTCGTTATATCACACTTATAGTGAGGATATCTTATATTCCAAACGTTTGTTTGAAACAGGCCATTAATGTTGTCACACTAAAAAGGATCTACAGAAAGGTTACTCCAGTGAAACAACCAACCCTTTACTTTGAATGAGTCCATATATCTGAGGGCAATAATTGTTCGTAATCTTCGAGACAATATAGCTTGAAGAACCTGGTGGCTGAATAAGAAACATATTTTCCTTCGGGTGGGGTGCAGTTGCAAGAGGAACTTCAAATCTTTTATTATTATTATATTTATTATTTTTTCCAGTGGGTTTTTCACAGACAAAAATTGATAATAATAGAATATCGGTAAAAGCAAAAAAAAATCCATCTTGTTGTATTCACACAATCATAATTTCATTACAAAGATATCCTTGTGCCATCTGTATGGTGAAAACCAGTGATGTGCGGTCAGAGGAGGCAACGGAGGCCGTACCTCCCCTGCCATCATGAAAAGGGGAACAAACAAATTCAATTGTTTTTATTATGAAGTCATTTTCCTTTTAATTTCAGTAGTTTTGTATCATTTTGAACCAAGATCGCTGAATTTTTATAGTTATCTTAAAACAGAAGACGATTCGCTCGGAGGAGCCAACTTCCTGCCTTGCCTCCTCTGAGGATTGCGTAATCACACGGCTGCCTATGCTGACAGGCGATGCAGTTAGATTGAACTGCTGTCTGTCTCTGTGTCGCTGTTTAAGTCTTTAAACACCGTGGCTATATTAACTACTGTAATTTTCGGACTATAAGTCGCGTTTTTTGTCATAGTTTGGGTGGGGGGGCAATTTATACTCAGGAGCGACTTATATGTGATTTTTTTCACAAATTATCAAAATTCAAAAAGCCGCGA
The DNA here is from genome assembly GCF_054491065.1 of Syngnathus leptorhynchus. Lineage (NCBI taxonomy): Eukaryota > Metazoa > Chordata > Actinopteri > Syngnathiformes > Syngnathidae > Syngnathus > Syngnathus leptorhynchus. Next base: position 4,031,386 of record NC_141198.1, on the reverse strand, counting down.
TGTAGTGAAACCACGATAAACGAACCGCGATGTAGCAAGAGATTACTGTCATTTGAACTGCAAGTGACGTCACCCGTGCCGCGCGGCGGTTGTTTACATAAAGGGCAAAGGATTCGATCACGGGATGACGAAGATGACAAAGGGCCCCACGTACTACCGGCATCATTAGCGGCTTTGTTTGTAAGTGACACGGAGGACGAAGAGTTTGAAGGATTTAATGATTTGGAGTGACACAGAAGGTTTGAAAAACTATTATGGCTTTTACGCACGCCCGGTCCTTCTTGACGGGAGCTCTCTTTCACCTCGGTGGATGGAAATCGGGGGCCGGCGCTCGGCCGGGTGGCTGTCCGGTGACGGTGGATGGGGCTCAGACATGGCTTTTACGCATGCCCGGTCCTATTTATGGAGCTCTCTTCCACCTCCGTGGCTGGAAGTTCAGTAGTTGTTGGCTCGTTGAACTCTTGTTTTGTTAAATAAAGAGCCGTGTACCAAAGCCACGTCTTTCCTGGTACTTTGTTAACAGTACAATATAGTTATATACTAGATCTCTGCAGCGCACGCGCGGCGTTGTTGACATAACAAGGAATTTGATCGATGGATTTAATGATTTGGAGTGACACAGATGGTTTGATATTATTGTTGTAATGTGATAGTTATTTGAAATATTCTTCATATATCGTTATATGAGTCTGTGGAATAATTACTAGAAATGCAACTTACAACGGGTCGGACGTCAGCAACGTCAGCGCATATGCTGACGTAAATTATGTAAATTATTACGTAAATTCTGTAAATTATTAAATTACGTAAATTATGTAAATTTTGTTTACATAAAGCACGATCGATGGATTTAATGAATTGGAGTGACACAGATGGTTTGATAAACGTGTTATTTATGTAATACTTACTTGAATAACTCTGAATGTTACGTCAGGCCCGTTCTCAGCTCCTCGTTTGTGTATATGTCACGTTAGCATACCGTATCGTTTAGCCTGTTGTTGCTGGTTCATGTCTGTTTTTGGTGTTGGATTTTGACAAATAAATCTGCCCCAAAAGTGCGACTTATACTCCGGTGTGACTTATGTATATATTTTTTTTCACTTTATTGTGCATTTTATGGCTGGTGCGATTTATACTCCGGAGCGATTTATAGTCCGAAAACTACGGTAATTTCTGTAGTTAAGCTGTATATAATATCTGGTGTTTTTTGTCATGTCTGTAACGTTGAACGTTAGATCAACAAAACGGCTTTAAAAAGAGGCCTTACGGAGGCCTTATGGCAGTGGGTGCTAGTGATCCCGGTATGCCTCATGTGCCTACCTGTAGAATAAGTGATCTCCAGTTCAAATTGAGGAGCAGTCGTCCATTTATTTCATTTTACATTCGTTTTTTTTGTTTTTGTTTTTACATTTCGTTTTACAATGGATGATTACCTATCCAAACGATTTTCAACGATGGCTTTTCGGTCGAAGCAGGAGATCATCTGTAAAGACCAACTCTGGAGTTAAAAGGTTTTATTCCGACACCGGAACTTCGTAGCATGTCTTCTCAAACGGACGATCGAAAACAAGTTTTTGATGCCAGGTGCTTTGAGTGTTTTTATTAGTGAAGACTGATGATATTGGATTTCAATTATAATAGTTCAAATTAAATAATGAATAAGCTACTCTAGAGCAGCGTTCCACAACCTTTTTTGTGACATGGTTCGTGCCAGACACATTTTAGCAGGGGGTGACGTCAGTGCCTCCCCAGTCATGAACCTCACCACACGTCATTGGTGAAAACATGCAATTATCGTCATAGCCACACAACTTAGCAATCAAACTCCACACAGACACATTACCATGATATAGTGTTGCTTAGTTGTCCTGTTTGATTAGACAGCTGCATAATTCTTCAGTATTTTGGTGAAAAAAAATCTCTCGAATGAAGCGTACTAGAAATAGCAATGTCAAGGGGGTGACAATTAAGCAATTGTGTGAGTTACAGCGTTATGAATTATAAATGGGAAACATCAAGGCAAGCCAGATACTAATTGCACACGTCCATTCGAAACACATTTCACATTAAATACATATTCACGTAGACTAGTCACTCTAACCCAAGCCTCTTGCTTATATGTGATGTTATTTTTGCCATCCAACAATCCTAAACAAACTTCCATAAGTAGATAAGAAAAATGGAAATTATAAAAAATGTGGCTTTTACTACGAAATCCTTTTCACATTTAATCATCTTACCCTATCCCCTTCCAACACGTTGACGTATTGATTGATTGATTGATTGATTGATTGATTGATTCATTCATTCATTCATTCATTCATTCATTGCACACCTTCAATTGAAAAAGTTTGGAGCCGCTTTAATGCTTTGCTATGCCAAGGTGAAAATGTGCAATGTTTTACAAATTTTGTATTTATCTATGACAGTTGTGTCCAAATTTTTGGCAAGGTGGGCCAGATTTGGTTTGATGAAAATGTATGGAGGCCGACCATTAGCACTGAACCATTACCAGTGTAAATGAACTTGTAAATATGTAACTACGTATATCCTTTGCTGTCTGCAGATAAGTTGATATTGCAAATGAGAATCAGTTGTCAATTTCACTACCAGAAAAATTAAAGATTAAAATAATAATAAATTAAACACACGTAAACAATTATATGAAAATTGAATAATTTTCTTGATTAAATGTATGAAGTTTGTTTTGTTATCGTTATTGTTGTATTAAAAAGAAGGGTGATATTGGTGTTTGTAACTGCAGTAAACAGGCCAGGTTGCATCATGTCAGATTTTGTATCCAAATTAAATCATTCTCCATTTTATCTTTTTTATTTCAACTTTATACGCAACAAATTACTTCATCATCACAAATTAATAATCCATAGTCTTTTTGGTTTTTGCGATCACTGTGAGTGGACAGCACGGACACAGTGTGTAGAGTTAATACAAAGTAGAGAGCTCACACCAGTCGTCAGTGTGTTTTTTTTTTTTTTGCCTTTCCCTGTGCAGCGTCACTTGCAGCGTCTCTGATTTTAGCGCAGCCTTAGTCCTTGTGTGGACATTTGAATGAGGAAGTGTCTGTGTCACTGATTATCTTGCAAACGGACACTTAAATGCGCGTGAACTGGGAAGGGACGGTGGAGACACGCTCGCAACCAACCATGTTCGGTGGTTCATATGCACGTTCCTGTTCGGACGAGTTTCATTTCTGTGGTTCGCTCTGGGGCGCGCAGGTCTCCGCAACAGTGCCAGCGGGCCACATATTATTGATTTTATGACGCAATGCCTCGGGCCATCTTAAATTTTGACGTGGGCCGTATTTGACCCGCGGGCCGGAATTTGGACACACCTGATCTATGTGTCTTGCCAAAGGAAAAAAAAAACACTCATTCATACGAGTAAAACATGTCTATGGTTGGGGGTGGGCTAAAAAAGAAATCTTTTTTTCTTTTTTGTCTTATGCAGTCCTGATAAAGCTACAGATCCAGTACACCGTATTTTGTTTTACTTTAGAAAAACATGATATAAATACAACTCAGTTGAATTGTGTTTTAGCCTTGCTGTGATTTTGTGGACAGGGCTCTCCTTATCTTACAGGCATAAAAACAACCATTAAAAGTAGGCACTCATTAGCTCCTAGATCTCATGATATAAAGCCTCTTTTGATGAGGTAGCTTATTCTACATTTGTCAATGGCACATTTTCTGAATTGTGATGGTCATAACTGTAGTGGACTTCTATGTTGTGTGTGTGTTATTTATTTATTTATTTATTTATTTATTTATTTATTTATTTAAACAAATGCAACATGTTTAATTTGTACAAAAATTATATATTGAGTATGCACATTTTCAAATCTCTGTCGCCCACATTGATGGCAATATTATATTATAGAAAATATTGGCTCTGAAACGGTTTACTAAGAAATACATACAGTGATATTTACAGTAGCTGCTGGCAATATTCAGTGAGAAGGTTGAAGAAGCATTGAAGATACAAATCAGAAGTTGATTTGGATAAAATTAAACTCTCTTACATAATAGAACAAAAAGAGAGGCAACAGAGCTTGTGTGCGTATATGTGTGCATGTGCTGTGAGCTTGCATGTCTCCGTGTGTCTGAGTCCCAGAGCGTAAGGTGAGAGGGTTGTTTTGCTTTGTATTTTATTGTGGTTTAGCCAGCGACTGAGCCAGACTTTTAATTGCAGTAGCAGTTGGGGGGTAAGGGGGGGGGGGGGGGGCTGGGGCGCCTCGTCACCCTGCTGTCGTGAGCTGGGAAGCCTGGGAGTCAGGGCAGGTCCTGATCCCCTCCCAGGGGGCTCAGGGACCCAGCAAACAGTCACCTCTTCCTCTTGAGGATGTACACCTGAGACTCCTGGCGCTCTCAACATTGGATTACCCACCCCCCTTCAACTGCCTTCCAATTCCACCCCTTTCAATGCACTTTCTCTCCAGTCTTCCCATCAGCCTGACATCCACGAGCCCGCTGACATTATACAGCTCACAACATCTGTCTATGTTGTCCACTGATCAATAGCCTTGACTCGGAGCATATTGACGCTAGCATCGGCCCCATTGATCACATCCAGCCTCTGTGGTTGTGTTTTCAAAGATAATTGGGCCCGGGAACCTGCCTCACTATGAGTGACAGTGAGCTGAAATGATAATCAACTGGATCCAGTCCAACTACAATCCCAGCAGGACCAGCTGGACATGATGCAGACGACAAGGTTTCCTATTTTTAACAGTACCTTGGAGCTGCAGTCTCCAACAGCCAGGAGTTATCAACATGAGCAAGGGAAAGGAGTGATCATTAAATGACACATACAAAAACAAAATTGGAATGGATTATAATGACTCTTGACCCAATTGGAAGTATTTGAAACAATAATCAATTTACCGTATTTCCCTGACTATAAGGCGCACCTAAAAACATAAAATTTTCTCAAAAGCCGACAGTGCGCCTTATAGTCCGGTTCACCTTATATATAGATCAATATAAGAATTTGTTGATCCATACTGGTTGTACATAGTGCTCTGCCAACATTTTCAGTACGTTTTAGTACAACTAGTAAATTACAAGGTCGCATCGCTTACCAGCATTACGGCAACCGTGGTCAGGGGGCGTCACTGAATAGCTGTTGTACCCGTGAGGCTATTTCATGTCAAAATAGGCTGCTCTGTTTATGTTTCGAGTAAATTTACGCATCGATATGGAAGGGAAACATAGGTAAGCAGTACCAAAGTGTTAGATCGAACTTTAGTCAGTTCCGATCATTTTTTAAGCCCTCGTTTGAGAAACGCAATTTTTTACACTTTGCTGAGGCTCATGGGAGTTTGCGGGTGGCTAATGCTATAGTGATAGCTGCTATACGCACGAGGCTATTTCATGTCAAAATTGGCTGCTCTGTTAATGTTTCGAGTAAATTTACGGATTGATATGGAAGGGAAACATAGGTAAGCAGTACCAAGGTGTTAGATTGAAATTTAGTCAGTTCTGATCATTTTATAGGATAGTTTGACAAACGCGATTGTTTACAGAGGGCCCATTGGTTATTGGCTAGTGGATGCAGATCGCAACCCTCGTCAACCGCAGTTTGTTGCAGTTTAGCTTCAGCCTTATAATCCGGTGCGCCTTATATATGGACAAAGTTTTAAAATGGGCCCTTCATTGAAGGTGCGCCTTATAATCCGGTGCGCCTTTTGGTCTGGAAAATACGGTAATACCGCTGCCTTCAACACACTTTCTGAGTTGTCAGGGATGATGCAATGCTTTAATAAAAAGACCGGCTCATATTGATAGTCATTATTGCACAGCCTTAGCTAACCCCATTATGTAGCCATTAGAGGTAATAACATAAACAGCAACCTCATTTGTTTCATTTGGACGTTCTACATACACAAAACTAAATGACACCGGATGGTGACAAAAGAAGACTGAGTGTGGTATGACTTCATTAATGTACAATTCACTCCTTGGACATCATAAAAATTAAAAAGAAAAGTGACTTATCCGGATAGCAAAAGCGAGTTATGTAGGATGGATGCAGTGAATCAATATTTCATATGAAGAACATGAGATTTATGGTATGTTTTGTGTTGTTTTGAAAAATGTACAAACACTTTCAAGCATCGACAGCAGAGAGGTTGGAGAATAGCTCTGCGGTGATGTAGTTGTTGAATAGGATGAGCGGTAGCAAGCCTAGGGCATAAGACTACATATTCAGAGAGAGGAGGACTCAAACTGCTTTTGGAGGATAAAGGCTGCTAAAAATAAGCAGAGATCACTGAAACTGAGATAGAGAAAGAGGCGCTGCCAGCCTGGGTTTTGACCCTGGCCGATTTAAGCCAGAGATCTCCCACGTCTCCATTGCTGCCCCTTCTGCCCCGTCTCTGAGCTCAAACCCTCTGTTAGACGGCGTGCCCTGTGCTCATACTGTCAGGCCAGCAAACCGACTCACTACCGAAAGGCATTATGCTAATGGGGGGGCCTTCTTTCCTCTCTGCACGGCCCTCCACTGCTCAGTGGATCGGCTTGCCTTAGGGCCCTTGCTGCTTGTTTTGACAGTGCATCCCCTGATAGTTGGGATTAGTCCAGCTTGTTTGGCTAAACTAAGAGAGGGGGATCTTCGGCTACTTTGAGTTTTTGGAGCTCTGCTGGAGCCAGATGCCTCCTGCTTTTATCCCCACCAGGAGAGAGCCTGTAACCCCCAAGGCCTGCCCACAGCCATGGGCAGCCATAACCATCCAAACAGTGTCAAGACCCTCAATGCTCACATGCGTCACTTAAATGCATTCCTCTTACCATATCCGCAAGACAGAATCTTCACATCACATACGTAAATAATCATATAACACGGTCAACAGAACCAACCAGCATACGGTGCAGATCTTCTGGAAAAGAACTGCAGATACATTTCATGTCTCATGTTCATGTTTCTCAAAGTCTGAAAACAAAAATCAAACACACTTGACCAAAGCACGATCATCAAATTTTCTCAGAATTGATTAAACTGTCACTGTTGTATTCAAATCAAACTGTTAAAACATATTATAACTAAATCAACTTGGCTGTATTCAAAACAAATTGATATCAATTGTTATGCAAACTTCCAGTTTTATGCTGTATTCAACTCATATTCAAACTTCCACTTTATTTGTTATTGCTGTATTTGAATCATATGTTATCTGGTCACTTTTCTTTTGTTTCTTTCTTCTCATGATTATGGTAGTATTGTAATTAGTACTGTAGTAATGTAGATTGTGTGTCTGACAGTGAAATCTTGGTTGAAATCAGGATGGAACTAGATACGTAAGCAGAATGGCTTCAATCCGACTCCCTTTTCGACAAGTCATGGAAAGCAAAATGTGAAATTAATTTGTAATGTGTGCTGTACTTGCTGAAATGACCAAAATCAAATCAAATAAAAAATAAACGAGTTAGTGATTATTTTCTCTCTCATTCTGTAGTATTCCTGGAAGGCTAACAAATAAAAACATGTGGCCCCCCCAGCAGCCTTACATCAAGAAATGCTGTTTTATGGCTACATTCCTGTTCTGCATTAATGGAGGCGTCAGGCTACTATTGCTTTGAGAGAGACTGACCTGTGCTCAATTGTTCAAACAGCCAGTAGGCACATTTCTGTCACATTTCCAGCATTCGTGTCTGAAGAAGGAGGTAAAGAGAATAAAAAAGAGGTGGAGTGATCTCCTTTTCAGTAGCCCTTTGTAACAGAGGGCCCATGCTATATTTTATTCACTAATGTCAGGTGAGTTCATGCACAGACCAACCTGATGCCTTTTTTTTCCATCTAGGTCAGCTGGAGGAAAAATGAGTTCTCTCCTCTATTGGAATGACGGCAAAAGAAGTTGCCGCTGAGGCAAAATGCAGAAAGAGAAAGATTTAAGACTTGATTAGAAAGTCAAGAAATAAATAAAAGGAACACTTAAGGAGTAGAGGTAAGGGGCAAGACTAAAGAAAGTGGTGGAATGACATTAAAAGAAAAATGGAAAGCAAAGAAGAATGGGAGAGGAACGGAGGGGACAACCAATAACGGGATAAAATGTCCATAAGGAAGTTGGTTGAAGAGCAAACAAAGTCTGAGAAAAGGAGAAAATGGTCTCAAGAGAGCCAGGTCACAGAGGCCCAGGGGTGATGTCAGTCTATTAAACTGATTTCACAGGTTCCCTTAACGAAGCCTCTGGCATGTTAAAGGGCAGGAAGCATCCTATTTCAGCCGCTACTTCCCCTCCCTTTTATTGTGGAGCGAGTGCGGGACTTATCGACAACTCTTGACAAACAGGAATGAAGGAGGGCAGCTGCTGGGGCGCTTCTCACAGGATCTGTAACACATCGTGGGATTCAGCAAAAGACCCCAGTCAAGCGCCGTCTCATTGCTCAATATTTTGCTGACACAAATTTAACCGTGAATGTTTAGCACTCAAGTGTAATCAATACAGTTGTCTGTTGATATGTCTGGAATGATGGTTTGTCCAATAAATGATTTATTTGTGAATGACAAAAATATGGGCACATAAAGGTTTGCTATTACACCATGATGAGTAAAACTAGATATTTGCGATTCCAGGAGAAATTGCAAATGCTGAGTGAGAAATGTAGAAGCATGTGAAATGAACTTGAATAATACAAAATGATAACTGATCATATTGAATAATTCAGCATGTTCTGGAATGATTTGGAATCAGAACGAATGGGGATTTTAGTTGTATTTTAATGGTGAATATCTTGCATTTATAGTAAATGGCAATGTTCAAACTGAAAATGTTGAAAATCTTTTCCAAGGTTAATTCATTGAGCTAAATGTTTTGAATTACAAACAAATGCTGCATTGGGAGTGAATGGGGAATTTTTAGTTTTGGAATATGTTGAATTTGAGAAAACTTTTGAAATGAGAAAAATGGTACCGTGTATGGCATTGATTTTTTGAATATACCCTTTTATACTAGGTGTGCATTTTCACCTTCGCAATATCACTCTTCCATTCTTTTTGCTCGTCACACATAAATCATAATATATTTGTTTGTTACGTCGCACCTTGATTATTTTAATTTATTGGTGTCAAATCTTCTTATAGTATCTAGTTTTAAAGATCTCCGGGTGGTAAAAAACGCTGCAGCTAGACTCCTCGCAAGGATGACAAAGTTCAATCATATCACCCCGATACTGGCCAACTTGCATTGTATCTCGGTCCACTTGAAATGCGATTTCAAGGTAACCTATAAAATAGTACATGGCTTAACACCTTCCTATCTTGTCAACCTGTTGTACGATACATTCCAAATCCTTTGTTCACAAAACTCTGGTCTTTTAGTGACCCTTAAGAGCTAAAGGGAAGTCGACAGGTTTGAGAGCAATTTCTATTCAGGCTCCAGAGCTCTGGAATGCCTTATCCGTTGATATCAGAGCTGCTAAATTTATTTTGCATTTTTATTTTGAAACGGACAAAAAACTTAATGGCTCTCGATGATGAATTTACGCAGTTTGAAACAATGTGGAGCAAGGTGAAATAAATTCTAAGAATTGCATATACAAAACTTTTTACTTGAGGCATAATTAATTTATTAGACTAAAGGCTATTAGACCCCAAATTTGACAGCATAAATCAAACTTGACTTACCGGGAATATACCTTTATCCTTTGTTATTTGATTGTGATCCTCATTAACGCATCCCACTTGAACATGACCTTACCCAAATCCACCTTGAACACTGCACACCAAAACCACCGAACCTTTTCCCTTCTTTGACGACTGACTCTAATTCCCAGAATTTTGCACACTTCTTTTGTACACGCTCAGAAAAAAGATAACTTGGAAAAATTAACAATTAAAACATGAAATCATAAGAAAACATGAGCGCGGAGTGCGTGTGAGTGATCTTGCAAAACAATATGGCCATAAAAAGGTGTCAACAATTTCTACGATCATTAAGCAGAAGGAAGCCCTCAAATAGGTCAAAGGGAACACCATCATCTCAAAATGTTGCAGCACTACCCTGGAAGAGATGAATTGCCTTTCTTTAAAAAAATCTTCAAAGCAGTTTCATGATGGAGAGGAGAAAAGTGAAGCAAAGAAAGCCTGAATTGAGTGGTAGTGAATAGGGTGAAGATTAAAGTTAAAAAGAAAATGTAAAAAAAATATATAGAAAATAGGCTAAGTTAAGTAAACGTTATGTAAGTTGGATAAAAGAATAAACTGAAAAATAGAAAAAATATATCTAAAATAAAAACATTTAAAAAAAATAAAGCTAAGTAAGTTTGAAGTTCACATACTGTTAATTACAGTAAATTACGGAAACCCTTTTTATTTATTAATTCTTTGTAATGTATTTGTTTACATGTCGCTGATATAATGCATTTGTTTTTTACTATGTGTAATAATCTGCAGTATTTATTAAGGAGTTATCATTGGTTATTTGGCGATGGAACAAATGAAATGAATTACACTGTATTCATTTGGGAATATCTGATCCAACATACGACTATTTCAACAGATGAACTGGACTGAATTTAACTGAGGTTACTGGACTGAATTAAATCTGTACGTAGAGTTTTGATTGTACATATTTAGAGTATGCATGTTATACAATTTAATACTTAAATTTATATAAAGAGGCGGCTCGGTGGCGCACTGAGTAGCACGTCCGCCTCACAGTTAGGAGGGTGAGGGCTCGAATCCACCTCTGGCCCTCCCTTTGTGGAGTTTGCATGTTCTCCCGGGCCCGTGTGGGTTTTCTCTGGGCACTCCGGTTTCCTCCCACATCCCCAAAACATGCTTGGTAGGCCGATTGAGCACTCCAAATTGTCCCTATGTGCGAGTGCAAATGGTTGTTTGTCTCTGTGTGCCTTGCGATTGGCTGGCAACTGGTTTGGGGTGTCCCCCGCCTACTGCCTGATGATGGCTGGGATAGGCTCCAGCACACCCGCGACCCCCGTGGGGACTAAGCGGTTCAGAAAATGGATGGATGGATATATATATATATATATATATATATATATATATATATATATATATATATATATATATATATATATATATATATAGAGAGAGAGAGAGAGAGAGAGAGAGAGAGAGAGAGAGAGAGAGAGAGAGAGAGAGAGAGAGAGAGAGAGAGAGAGAGCTTGAAATGAATTAAAGTCGACTTAAATCACATAAACACAAAACGATTACCCTGCGAGAGCTCAAACAAAAGTCAGGAACCAAGCTGAAGGAGCAAAATATATATATATATATATATATAAAGATTTCATATTTGAATTTTGTTTTTAAATGGAAAGGTTTTATATATAAGGTTCTCTCTCTCTCTCTCTCTCTAGAGAGAGAGAGAGAGAGAGAGAGAGAGCTTGAAATGAATTAAAGTCGACTTAAATCACATAAACACAAAACGATTACCCTACGAGAGCTCAAACAAAAGTCAGGAACCAAGCTGAAGGAGCAAAATATATATATGTATATATATATATATATATATATATATATATATATATATATATATATATATATATATATATATATATATATATATATATATATATAAATAAAGATTTCATATTTGAATTTTGTTTTTAAATGGAAAGGTTTTTGTCAATAATTCAACATATTTAGTAGGTTGAAGGTTAAAGGTGCCATGTTGCTGCTATTTAATTTTCCTCAGCCAGCGCGTCTGTAAGTATGCCCACTTCTGCTCAAATTTAAGGATGTGAAGTCCTAATGCTTCTAAGTTGGAAGATTGTGTGTATTTGAAAGTGTGTTCATATGCATGCATGTATGTCATCTTTTGAAAACATACACAATCTGCTGAATCGTCCTGGCTGTTAGTTGCAGCTGGTGCTCTGTTGCCTTGCAATCAGTCCCTGCAGCATATGCTACCAGGTGTTCTCTCCTTCCAAATGCTATCTTTCATCAACTGCAGACAAATTAATTAGGAGAATATTAAGTCAACATAGTGGAGCACAGAAATTGAATGTGCAATATCAAAGAGATTGGGCTCATGTACCGTAATTTTCGGACTATAAGTCGCGTTTTTTGTCATAGTTTGGGTGGGGGGGCGACTTGTACTCAGGAGCGATTTATGTGATTTTTTTCACAAATTTTCCAAATTAAAAAATCCGCGATGTAGTGAAACCGCGATAAACAAACCGTGATGTAGCAAGGGATTGCTGTAATTTGAATTTCAAGTGACGTCAGCAGCGCGGCGGTTGTTTACATAAAGGACAAAGATTCGATCACGGTATGACGAAGATGACAAAGGGCCCCACGTACTACCGGCATCATTAGCGGCTTTGTTTGTAAGTGACACGGAGGACGAAGAGTTTGAAGGATTTAATGATTTGGAGTGACACAGAAGGTTTGAAAAACTATTATGGCTTTTACGCACGCCCGGTCCTTCTCGACGGGAGCTCTCTTTCACCTCCGTGGATGGAAGTCAGGGGCCGGCGCTCGGCCGGGTGGCTGTCCAGGGACGGTGGATGGGGCTCGGACATGGCTTTTACGCACGCCCGGTCATACTCTACGAAGCTTTCTTTCACCTCCGTGGCTGGAAGTTCAGTAGTTGTTGGCTCGGACATGGCTTTTACGCACGCCCGGTCCCTATTTTAGTTCAGTAGTTGTTGGCTCGTTGAACTCTTGTTTTGTTAAATAAAGAGCCGTTTACCAAAGCCACGTCTTTCCTGGTACTTTGTTAACGCTACAATATAGTTATATACTAGATCTCTGCAGGAGTGACACAGATGGTTTGATAATATTGGTTTAATATGATAGTTATTTGAAATATACTTTATATATCGTAATATGGGTCTGTGGAATAATTAGAAATGCAACTTACAACGGGTCCGACGTCAGCATATGCGGCGCATACGCGGCATTGTTTACATAAAGCACGATCGATGGATTTAATGAATTGGAGTGACACAGATGGTTTGATAAACGGGTTATTTATGTAATATTTACTTGAATAACTCTGAATGTTACGTCAGGCCTGTTCTCAGTTCATCGTTTGTGTATATGTCACGTTAGCATACCGTATCATTTATCTTGTTGCTGGTTCATGTCTGTTTTTGGTGTTGGATTTTGACAAATAAATTTGCCCCAAAAGTGCGACTTATACTCCGGTGCAACTTATATATGTTTTTTTTCACTTTATTGTGCATTTTATGGCTGGTGTGACTTATACTCCAGAGCGACTTATAGTCAGAAAATTACGGTATGATTTTACTACTCTAATGTCTATTTTACCCTCTTTAATTTAATGCGCCGGGCTAATGTACTTTCATTTCACTAGGCAAATATTATAAGAATACAAATTCCAACTCATTATGGTGCTATTATAAGAACTTAAGTAAATTATACACAAGTTCCTATAACAAAATACTTAAACTGCTCAACATTGAAACAGCAAAGACGCAGGTTAAAGAGCATAATTGCTGCTGAGATTTTTGGATTATTCACAATAAAATATTCAGCAAAATATTCAGGTAATTTTGAGGCTTATATGTCTCTACAATATTTGCACATAGCTCAATATGTATTCCACAGTCAGATGCATTGAAAGTGTAGCCTTAAAAATCAGTGTCATGCATTTATTTGATTTCAAAATGCTCCGTCCCTCAAAAATAAAATGTAAAAAAAATATTGATTTGGTTTAATGTTTAATACACCACCTCAAAAGTGTCTGACGTTGTATATTTCAATTTCACTTGCTCAATTGAAATGGAGAAGAAAGGCTAGAGACTTTGGAATTCTATTCCCATATTTAATGGTCACAAGTAAACTAGGATTGAACCCAAATGCACAACAACTCTGTCAAGACAAAGTACAAATAATAATTGTTCAATCAATATAGTTCAACACAAAACCATTTGAATGAGGAAAGCCAGTCACCAAAAACTAAATCTCCACATTTGAATGAGGAGAGCCAGTCACCAAAAACTAAATCTCCAAAGTGCCAAAGAAAAATTCTAAACTAAGATCCGTAATGGCAAAGGCCTACTTGACACTTGACTTGGCTTACAGAATTGACAAAACGATCTAGCACAGGACAAGGAGAGACGCATGTCATATACACACAATCAGGGTGGGGAAGACAATTAAAAAGCGATGGGGAAGGGGAAGTTGCCCAGAATGAAGCACTGTTACAGAATAAAACAGGAAAGGAACACAAGACAAACTCAACTGGATTTGGTAGACATGACATGAAGTGACCCAGAATTTTGATAATGAATTTCATTCTGCTTAGTCGATTTGAACCGTATTGACAGTCAAAGGGGAAGTCAAGTCAATAACGTTCTTTACAATAATATTTCCTATGTGCCGCTATTAGAACAAAAACTGTGTTCTGATTAATATTGTGTTTGTGGAATATGAAACAAAAATCCACCCATTGTTATCCATCTCAGGGAGTGGTTATTTTGACACTTGCTGTCAAATGAAAATGACATCACAGTAGCTGACAGCTCTGCTTGCAAATATCTCATGACCAAACCCACAAAACAGGTGAGCCATGACCGTCATTACCTGAACTCTCAGTAACTGTGATATCAATTTCAGTTGTTACATCCATAGTCCACAAATGTATCAATGTCCACAAAAAGTATCAAGTTAGGTATAACTGTTTCGCCCTAATGACGGTATGATTGGAGATTCAAACAGGGTTGAAGTCACTAAATTTAGATTTTGGCTCCCAAGTGACCAACTGGGTTATGGCTTATGGCATTGTAATGAGAAAATAATACTTGAACTCGTACATCCTCAGATTGGAGTCAGGCCTGATTTATATGTGTCTAAATGTGCCAATAAGGCTGCAGCAAAAATGAACACTTGTCAATGTAAGCTTGGTGTCATCAAGGTTTTGACACTGCCTGGGACTCACACTGCTGCATTTTAAATAAATATTTTTGTGCTAGCTTGTGAAATGTTTACTCAGCAAGTAAAGCATAGGGGTCGCTGACAATTATGCAGTACTTTTCAGCAGGCTACAGCAATGCCTGACCCTCATATAAACTGCTGTGTAAGCTTTACAGTGTATGTCGTGTCCTGACCCTAAGCTTCCCCACATCTTATTATACAACGCAAGTACACCCACAAACATAATACCAAGTTAATGTATTTTCACTATGATGTGTTTTGATCTAGTATGTAGAAAACATCAGTGTTTCTAAATGAGGAATAGCAACATCTTTGAAATCAGAACTGCAGCCTATAGATTTAGGCTAAATGCAGTCTTTGTAGCAGTGCTACAAGGCAAGCCATTGAGTGCTTTTGCTTTTGATAAACAGTTCTTTGATGTCATGCTTGGATTTCAGTGTTGTCTAAATGTATTTTTATCAATGAGATATGCCCTAAGCAATCATTCATTTTCATTTTACAGTAATAAAGACTCATTGAATTCATGATTTATTAATTTAAATGAACGTATGCACACATCTTTCTTTTCTATTCAAGGCATGATGCATTGCGGCTCTCATTTCAGAGGTCAGTTATTTGAATATTCCTCCATTGTAGACAAGAACCTTTTTTTGTTTTCCAAACTAACCCATCATGAGCCTCTTAAAAAGAAGCTTGCTTCAAACATCACATTCCCAATATGACAAATGTACTTCACAGTAACAGCTCTGACAAAATCTGTAGCAGCCAAATGTAAAGGATGAAACTTGTAAAAATCAAGACTGAGTTGCGCTGGTGTCAAAGAGGTGACACAAAAGGCAGGGAATAAGAGAGTGAGAGGTGAAAGGATGTCAGACTGAGAAAGAAAAGACAGAGCAACCAGTTGCCGTAAGAGAAAAGCCCAACTAAGCTTTGCTGTAATTACTTGCAGGAAAGACAGAAAGACACAGACTTTTGCGCTCATTAGCCAATCACTTTGAATCAAGCACTATATTTACATATCAGATTAAACAGCTCCAACAAACATGAGTTGGGAAGTCATGCTAATGAGAAAACTATCGTCCTACCCAGGTTTGATGGAAGGGATTAATTCAGTCGACAGAGTAGACGAGCAAGTACAACAAAAACATACAACAAAAACACACATATCATGACAAACTGTTTTTTTTTTTTTCCGAAAAAATGTGAGTCAGATGAATAGAATGAAGTGCTTATTGAGCTAGCCAATTAGAGGCCTTAGTGGGTCAAAGTGCATTATGGGAGGTGGTGGGAGTTTAGAAGCGGCACAAACACAGTGAGACGCATTCCCTCTCCTTTCATCGTTCCTTTATTCCATAGCCTTTCTTCTTTCTGCTGTAGCAGGAGAGGAGCATGCTTTGTAGCTTCAGGGATTCACTCGAGCAGCCGTCATTATTCCCTCTCAGATGCAAGTCTGGCCTCCACCCTGCCACCATCACTCCTTTCCTGAAGCACACCCTTCCACCATCATCCCCCAGGCATAGAGTGTTAAGGTAGCAGAGGCACAGGTTGCAGCCACAATGCACTAAAATACAAGGTCCAATCTAAAACAGATGTATTATAATGAAACCTGGAAATAATTCTTGCATGCCATAAGGTGACTAATTCAGCAATTTTGAAATACACGTTGACATAAACAAAAGTTTAGCAATATTTGTAAGAAACACTTATATTTTTTTGCTCCTACTATTTTGTGATCTTTACTTTGACCTGTGACAAAAGCAAACTTTTTGTATTGATTGAACAACCCAAATCACTTGGTGAGTCAGCCTCATATGCCCAAAAACCCAGTAACCCACCTCACTCACTCAACACACACACACACACACACACACACACACACACACACACACACACACACACACACACACACACATACACACACACACACCATTTCACCTCCTGCAATGTCTGATATAGAGTATCGCTGCATCCTATGCCTCTTGGTGAACCAATGAAAAGGCGGCCATTTAGGCATTAAAAGACACATGAACCAAAACAGAATGCATAAAAGAAGCAGGGAGGGTGACAGAAAGTAAGGAAGGGAAAGAAAAAAAAGGATGAAGGGAGGCAAGGAAACGGCAG
Source organism: Syngnathus leptorhynchus (assembly GCF_054491065.1). NCBI lineage: Eukaryota > Metazoa > Chordata > Actinopteri > Syngnathiformes > Syngnathidae > Syngnathus > Syngnathus leptorhynchus. Next base: position 4,014,382 of record NC_141198.1, on the reverse strand, counting down.
GGTGTCGTGGGGGAGGAGTGTTCGGGTACAGAAAGAGGAAGTCAATTATGTATTCTGAACCTGGCCATGTCATCCTCTGGGATCTGGCTTTGCACCTCAGGATCTGTAAATAATTGACAGATAATATTAATTGGCTTTGCATTAGTGAGCAAGCTCAGTATCACACATTAATATTTGATCAGAGGATGATAGGGACCCTGGCAGGGGATCCGAAGGGGCAGCTGAGGCTGTTTTGTTGATTAGAGCAGATAAGCAAGGAGACAGAGGCAAGTAGTAGTACCACCAGCATTAAAAACACTCACGCACACACAAAGGCATGCGCATGCCCTAACCCCCCCCCACACACACATGCGCACGCACACACACACAAACACACACACGCACACACGCACACACACACACGCACACACGCATGCGCACGGACGGACAGACGCACGCACACACGCGCGCACGCACACACACGCGCACACACACACGCGCGCGTACACGCGCGCACACACACGCATTCTATAGATGACAACACACCACTGTGTTTTTTTATGCTCGGGGCTGCTAAAAGCTCCCATTGCTAGAAAACTCCCAGTTCCTTGTATCTCCATAAAGAATAGAGAGAGAGGAAAAAGAATCGAACTTCTGAAGTCCCTTTGATTGCTTTTTCCACCTTTTCATTAGGATGTGTAAGTATGGTCTGGTAGTTAGCGAAAGGTATTATGGTGTTTTTATGAGACAGTCCTTCCAAGATAAAAGACAGATGATGATGTGTCTCTGAGTATGAAACATTCATGTGACAACATCCACCAGTGGCTGTAATAATAGCAGATTTTTTGTTGTCATTTCATTTTCCTTTACAATTGTTGTTCTTTTTAAAAAGACTTATGAGCCTATTTTAAAATTTCCACAGTTAAATGTGGCATTCGTTCCTATAATCCCCCCATTCGTCATGCTATGTGCTATGTGAGTGAATGACTTTTGAGTGGTTCTGTCATTTCTAAGTGTGGCGAATAAATGTGTCCTTGCTCGCTCCGATGGCATCCAACAAGTGATCAAAATCCCATTGATGGCAGTCGTAACTGCGTGACGGACTAGCAGTGGAATAAAGAAATAAGTCACTCATAGACTGTCGAGCTGGCCTTTGTTGACTGTCATTGACTGTCAGTGTCTAAAGTGACAGAGGTCAGAACAAACGTAAACATACAACTGTATGTTGTCACCGGACAATTTTATGTCATCCTTCTCTTTGCTACGTGTAGGAAAAGAGATTTGTAACAGGAAACAGGTTTTCGTCTCCGCTGCCATTTCCCCCACAAGCTGGTCTGTAACTGTCTGGTGGTAACAACAAAACGCCAGTTCTGGTGACGTCACACCATCTCATCTGAGTCCGCAAATTACACACTTCAATTATCAAAATGTTATTACCTACTGAACAAGTGAACAAATTCCGACCCATTCGTGCACAGCTCAAATGATTCTATATTACCTACGCGATGTCTATCTAATTTCTGATGACATATGAATTACTTTGGTGCCTATTTTTCTAACCCGGAAGTAAAACGCCTTGTTCATCAAAACCTCGCCTCCGCTGTCCTCACACGTTTTAGGTAGACTCGAAGAGGGTTCCTTGACCGCTCACAATGGAGGATATCTCGAAATTACAAAGAAAAAAACCCCTCATCGCACCAAACAGAACTGACTAGTACCATATTTTTTGCACCAAAAGGCGCACCCTCATTGAATATTTTATTTTAGAAAGTACGTATTTCATGTATAGGGCGCAGCTGAGTAAAAGGCGCATAAAATTGAAACTATACTACAACAAACTGAGGTTGACTAGGGTTGCGGTATGCATCCACTAGCCAATAACCAATGAGCCCTCTGTACACTATCGCGTTTCTCAAACTATCTCTTATAAAATGATCAGAACTCACTAAGGTTTGATCGAACGCATTGGTACTGCTTACCTATGTTTCCCTTCCATATCAATTCGTAAATTTACTCGAAACATGAACAGAGCAGCCTATTTTGACATGAACTAGCCTCGTGCGTATAGCAGCTGACACTATAGCATTAGCCACATGCAAACTCCCAGGTGCCTCAGCTCGCAGACTCCCATGAGTCTCAGCAAAGTGTAAACAATCGTGTTTCTCAAACGATATCTTATAAAATGATCGGAACTGACTAAAGTTCGATCAAACACATTGGTACTGCTTACCTGTATTTCCCTTCCATATCGATCCGTATATTTACTCGAAACACTAACAGAGCAGCCTATTTTGACATGAAATAGCCTCGTGCGTATAGAAGCTATCATTATAGCATGAGTCAAAATAAATAGTAGAGATTTTCCTCCCACAGCAGCAGCAGAGCACAGAGCGGGGGGGGAAGACAGATTTACGCACCACAACAAGCTGGCAGACATGTTCGCACAATTAAACTCATGGAGGCTAATTAAAGTGTTACTGGAAGCACACGGCTAGAGTGTGACAACATAATGAAAGATTGAAAGGGGGAGGAGGGCAGGACCCTGCGCTCCCAACACCCACGCTCTCTCCCTTTTCTTTTTGACAACAATGCCACCTCACCCTTTCTCCACTTGCCGCTCTCTCTCATCTACCATATGCTGTCATTTGTTTAGTCAAATCCCATTTAAGCGGTGCAGATCTATGACTGTGAGGCAGTGCTTTGGTACAACTTGAATCCTTCTACGTACACACATCGGTTGCTCATGTACCTCATGGCCCGTGTCACTCGGCCAGCGAGAAGAGTCTCCAGGGAGTGGCTTTTTATTGGTTTTCCACATCATTTGTCTGGTGATTACTGCTATCCTCTCCTGAACCAGGGGAATAATCACAATATTTCAATTTAAAGATAGAAGGAGGTAGTAGTAGTAGCTTGGACACTCATGCTGTGAGGCCAGTATAATGGAAAGCACCTTCTGGCAGATGTGATATTTGTAAGAGCAGGCCAATAGGTACATCAGAAAATTACCAGGACTAGTCGAACAAATATTATATTTCAAACTCAAATTACAGTTATGCTCTTGGTGTTTAACACAGTTTCCAAGTCTGCTCTTCATGCACTCCTGGAAGCATTCTTCCCGGATCCTCCACAGCTTGGTCATCACTGCAATGACTATGTCTAGTTTCGCAAAGAGGCGGGGGATAGGGGGTTAATTAAATGGAGCCTGTTCGGGTGAGTATGTGATAGTCCTCTTAACCAGGATCTATCGGATGCTCTAGATATTGTAACCAGCCTGTTCGGGTGAGTATGTGATAGTCCTCTTAACCAGGAACTATCAGATGCTCCGGATATTGTAATCAGTCACCTTGTCATGGTGAAGCAGCCATGAGTTCTCTCTGCCACAACTCTGCAAGATCTATATGTAGATGCACTGGTGGACTGTTTGGCTCAGAATTGAAAGTGAATACTTCAGATTGATTACATCTTTCATGACCCCTGTCCTAGAACGTTTGTGACACTTCTCATGCACTACACAAATCAAATGCTGTAAAATCTCGTTGTAGATGATCTTGTTTATCGTTAGGCCCTGTGGTAATAATATCACCACTCACATCAAAGATTACAATCGACATAACTTCATATATATATATATATATATATATATATATATATATATATATATATATATATATATATATATATATATATATATATATATATATATATATATATATTTATATGTATACGAGAGAGAGAGAGAGAGAGAGAGAGAGAGAGCGAGAGAGAGAGAGAGAGAGAGAGAGAGAGAGAGAGAGAGAGAGAGAGAGTTACAATTATAAATGTAAACATGTCGTAAATAACAGTAATCTGTCTTTCAAGGAAGGAGGAATGATTAACTACTTGGTAACATCCATGAATTCTATGCTTGGCACACTTTCAATTATGACACAAAGTATCGTTATATATATATATATATATATATATATATATATATATACATATACAGCTGTTGAAAAAATCGATCAACTCAAATCAAAATGTAAATATCAGACAAGACAAGAGATCAAAATTCACACCTACCATTTTGCTAAGGAGATGACATTTAAACTAATTAGCGGTGGAACCTAATGAAAACATACAGGAGAATTGGAGGAGAAAAAAAAACACGTGTAGTAATAGATGTCAAATGTGTATATCACCAGCAGATAACACACACATTGGGAGAGCTGATTTGAGGACCCAACCTCTAAATCATAGAAGTGAAGGGTTTACAGTCTACTACCGTTTGCAGGAACTTCATGAACTTAAGTAAAGAGGAGACACCAGAAGATTCAAATCTCTTTTAAAACAGAATATTGAGAAGCCCTGCATGGAATTTTGCCAAATGGTTTAGATAGCAGCCAAGAAAACTCGACTGATGGGACATAGATGAACCTTTACCAAAGTCATGAAAAAAGCTAAAGCTATGAGGAAAGAAGTATTCGTTCGTGATACCAAACATACAAGTTCTTTTATGAAATGCAGTTGAATGTTATGGGTTGGGCTTGAATTGCTTCTTCTGAGATGAGTTTATTAATCGTTTTTTTACGTAAAATATTACGGCAGCAGGAAAATGTTTAATCAATTGAAAAAAAGATTCATACAAATGGGTATTGAAAACGCAGTGAATTTTGGACACTCGGGCTTAGTTGTAAAGTTCCCTCTGGCTGATGAATGTTGTTATTATGAAGGTTCTCACAAAAGTCACGTCCCTACGGCAAGTACTACGCATGCTTATGCTCCTCGAATTTTGGATACTCTGGCTCAGTTGTATCTTTCCCTGTTCGACGTTTGAGTGAAAATGGCTGATGAATGATGTGATGATAAAGGTTTTCGCCAAAGAAACCCTGTTATTGACGTCTTTGAGAAATATGCCGCTCATTCAAGATTCAAGAATTTGTGCATGTGAGTCTAGAGGTGTTTCCCAAAAACAACAAGAAAGAGTGGGGAGGAGGGATCTGTGCATGCGCAGTGTTCAAAAATGGACAAATCAGTTTCTAAGCTGTTGAATAGATTGTTTGTAATGCCTTTAAAGCAGGGGAGTCAAACTCAAATTCACAGTGGGCTAAAATTTTACATTGAACAAAGCCACGGGCCAAGGTTGAACAAATGAACCTTTTAATATGGAATCAAACAAGTTTTGATTTTACAATGAATATTGAACAAGCAAGGCTTATATAACTTAAAAGTGCAGGCGTGCAAAATCAAGTTGATAATAACACTAATACTACTACTAATAATAATAAAACATCAATGGCATATTAAATAAAATTTAAATAAAAATTGAATGCCTCCTTTCTGTTTGCAGCCTTCTGAGGTAAATGTCAAAATTAGCTTCTTACAAAGGCTGATAAATTTGAAAATAAAATAACATAACAACTATGAATAAATCAACCATTCAGGCCTTGGAGTAGCAAGAAAAAGTGCAGAGAAAAGGTATTTACTGCTCATTTTGCGACACACTGATCTACTCTGATGCGGCCAAGCCAGATACCTGGCATCTTTTCTTGGATGCCAGTTCATCAATGTCGGGGCTTAGGGCTTGAGTTGAGGAAACTGTCATTATCGAACAAAGGTGTTCGTCAGTCAGACGTCTCCTGTGAGAAGTTTTCGTCATCTTCATTGAGGAAAAAAGTTGCTCACATAGGTAAGTGCTACCAAACATGGAGAGCAATTGAGCAACTTCAGTGCGAAGCTGAGGCATCGTGTCAGAGATGAACTGTGGAAAGTGTGCGGCCCCAACAGCATCAACTTTGACTTCAGCATTTCATCACACTGGAGTTCAATGAGCTCCATTTGGAGGTTGGTTGTGGCTTTTTCCACATCAACTGCGGAAGGATTACTAAGCAGTTCAAATCTAAGTTTCTGGACATCAAAGTCGCCAAACCGCCGGGTAAACTCAGCGCCGAGCGCACAGAGTTTTTCAGCAAACTGTGCACACACGGTGATAGAGATCTGCATTTTTATGGTTTGGCAGCAGCGGAAATGGCCAAAGTTTGCTTGTAGCATCTGATTCTCCCACAGGCACATCTTCATTTTAAAAGCTCTCACTGACGCATACATATCTGTGATGATGCGTCCTCGCCCCTGCAGCTGCAGGTTCAGCACATCGAGGTGGCTTGAGATGTCACACAGAAAGGCCAGCTCACACAGAAACGTTTGCTCCCGGAGCTCTGCTGTGTCCTTCCCTTTGCTTTCCAGAAACTCATATTTCTTCATGCAGTTCGAAAAATCAGTTCAGCACTTTTCCGCGGCTTAGCCATGTGTGATACGGCACTGAATCACACTCTTCCAGAAAAGACTTAAACTGGCGGTGATTGAGACCTTTGGCTCTTATGAAGTTAACAACTTGTGTTACTGTGGACATAACATCCTCCATCTTCAGCGCTTTACCTCACAGGGATTCTTGATGTGAGATGCAGTGATAAACAGATAATTCACCTGCACAGTTCTCTTCGCGCATCTTTTCACAAATCCTGCCCACCAGTCCATTCCTTTTACCACTCATGGCTGGCGCACCATCAGTGGTTAATCCCACAAATTTATTCCAAGGAAGGTTTATTTCAGTTACACATTTGCAAACCTCCTCAAAGATTTCTTTCCCTGTGGTTGTGCCATGCATTGGTTTGAATCCCAAAAGCTCCTCCATATGACACATATTTAAGTCCACGCCGCGGACGAAGACAGATACAGCTGCGCAGTATCAGACGCGTCAGTGCTCTCATCCACAGCAAGGGAAAAAGAAACAAAATATTTTCCCTTCTCCATCAACTGTACATGCAGATTGGTGGCAAGCTCGCATGTGCGGTCAGCTATTGTGTTTCTGCTCAGGCTTACGTTTGCAAAGGCTTGCTTTTTCTCTGGGCACACTTGGTCACAAATCTTCATCATGCACTTTTTTACGAACTCTCCCTCATTAAAGGGTCGGGCTGATTTGGCGATTTCTTGTGCCACGATATAACTTGCCTTTACAGCAGCCTCACTTTGTGTTGTGGCTTTTGTGAACATTTTCTGTTTTGAAACCAAACCTCTTTTCATTTCCTTTACTTTCTGGCTCATTTGAGCCGTGTCCAGGTCCTTATATTTGTCCTTTGTTTGGTTTCATAGTGTCGTCTAATATAATTACACCGCGGGCCAGAGTTTGACACCAATGCTTTGAAGGCATTACACACACACATGCCACAAAAAGGCACTGTGATGCCTTTAAACATTGCTTGTGCTCACGAATGACGTAATACTTGGGCTTCACAAGTACAAAATATCTATGGCACCAATAGTACAAACAGTTTGCAAAGACTGACATTTTTTCTTATTTTGGGCATGACACACAGAGTGTGTGTGGGACTTTCCAACTGTATAAAATGGCAAGAAGCATTTTTGGAATAGAAACTATCAAACTTACCTTCTATTTTCTCATTTGTTGCGATATAGGAAGTATAAACGTATTTACGTATTTTTACACTATTAGTTTGGACCATAAAGCACGTTGTGTTTCTTGTTGGCCGCTAGATCCCGGACCCTGGCCGCGAAGCTCAGTGGTGCTGGCAGTGGATGGTACAGTCCTGCCAGAAGAGGATGGACTGAAGCACTGGGACGAGTTCTTTCAGTTATATTGAGTCGATCCCTCCAGCCGTGAGATATCTGCGGATGGTATCCTGGGCCCGGTGCCTTCCCCTCCTATCAGCACTTATGTGCCCAGCCTTGAGGAAGTCCGAATGGCATTGGGCCAGCTGGGGGATGGAAGAGCGCCGGGGAACTGTGGTATCTACGTTCAGATGCTTCGTCCTTGAGGCCGCCCTTGAGTGGATGCGCTCCCTGCTCTGCTCTGTGTGAAGCTCAGGGGTCGTCCCAAGCGACTGGAAGCAGGGCATTATTGTTCCGATATGGAAGGGGAAGGGCGACATTCGGGAGAACAACAACTATCGGGGGGTTATCCTCCTCTCAATGCCTGGCAAAGTCTTTGCCCGTGTACTTCTGAATAGGACTCGCCACCATCTGCTATAGCACCAGCAACCTGAGCAATCAGGCTTCACGCCAAAAAGATCCACCGTCAACCGAACCCTCGCTCTCCACGTCCTGACAGAACGCCCTCGAGAGTTTGATAGAAAGCTGCTAGCAGCCTATATCGACTTCAGGAAGGCGTTCAACTCAGTTAGCAGAGACTTCCTGTGGAGACTCCTAGACCTCCAGGGCATCCCTCTGCAGCTCGTCAGCCTTACACGGCTCTATATTCTGGTTCTGAGTGCTGTTGGGCACGGCGGCGCCACCTCTGACTTCTTCCCAGTTGACACTGGGGTGAGGCAGGGGTGCTTGCTCTCGCCGTCACTCTTCAGCACTTGTATGGACTGGATTATGGACCGAGTTGTGGGGAGGACAGACTGTGGAGTGTAGTTCGGCAACGTCCGGATCAGTGATCTGGACTTCGCCGACGACACGGTGATCTTTGCGGACACACTGGATGTCCTCACAGGGGTCCTCGAAACGCTGAGTGAGGAAGCAGAGCCGTTGGGTCTATGTGTCTCCTGGATCAAGACAAAGATCCAGGCATTCGGCAAGACCTCTCCTGGACCACCAACACTGCGTCACTGGCGAAGAAAGCTCAGCGCCGCCTGCCAAGTGCTCCACCAGCCATCATGACCACATTCTACCGTGGCACCATTGAGAGCATCCTCTCCAGTTGTATCGCCGTGTGGGGTGGTAGCTGCACTGAATACAACATGAAGGCCCTGCAGCGCATAGTGAACACAGCTGGGAGGATTATTGGTGCTTCACTCCCCTCCCTGATGGATATTTACGCCTTCCATCTCACCCGCAAGGCAACCACGATTGTGAGTGATGTGAGTGACCCCGCTCACACTTTGTTTGATCTACTGCCCTCTGGGAAGAGGTACAGAAGCCTGCGCTCCCGCACCACCAGACTCACCAACAGCTTCATACTTCAAAGTCAAAGTCAAAGTCAAAGTCCGCTTTATTGTCAATTTCTTCACATGCCAGGCACACAAAGAGATCGAAATTACGTTTCCCACCGTCCCACGGTGACTAGACAGTACACAACACGCACATCAAACAGCACAAAGAGTAAAAACGAACAGACAAGAGCAACAAATAAGTAATAAGCAAATAACCCAAATAATAAACAATAAATAAATAAATAGACAAATAAGAGCAGCAAAATGGAGCAAGCGCGCTAATAGCAGACAGCCAGATCATAGCGCAAAAGAACAGGACGTCATGTAGCAGAGGGTGGAGGGGGGAGGGAATTCAGGATCCGGACAGCTTGGAGCACGAAGCTGTCCCTGAGTCTGGTGGTGCGGGAGCGCAGGCATCTGTATCTCTTCCTAGAGGCCAGAAGTACAAACAAAGAGTGAGCGGGGTGACTCTCATCACACACAATCGCAGCCGCTTTGCGGGTGAGACGGGAGGCGTAAACTTCCTTCAGGGAGGGGAGTGGAGCCCCGATGATTTTACTCGCAGTGGTCACTATGCGCTGCAGGGCCTTCATGTTGTACTCAGAGCAGCCACGACCCCACACAGCGATGCAGCTGGAGAGGACGTTCTCAATGGTGCCACGGTAGAATGTGGTCATGACGGCGGGAGGAGCACTTGCCCGCCTGAGTTTCCGCAGAAAGTACAGGCGGCGCTGGGCCTTCTTCGCCAGCGACGCAGTGTTGGTGGTCCAGGAGAGGTCCTCACTGATGTGCACCCCCAGGAATCTGGTGCTACTCATCTCTCCACCACAGCTCCGTCGACGGTCAGCGGCAGGTGGTGGGTGTGACCCTTCCGGAAGTCAATGATAATCTCCTTGGTCTTGTTGACGTTCAGCAGAAGGTTGTTGTCCCTGCACCAAGCGGCCAAAAGGTCGACCTCCGATCTGTAGTGAGTCTCGTCGCCACCGGTGATCAGACCCACCACAGTCGTGTCGTCGGCATATTTCAGCACGCGGTTGCTGCCGTAGGTCGCAGTGCAGTCATGCGTCAGCAGGGTGAAGAGCAGCGGACTGAGCACGCAGCCTTGAGGGGCCCCCGTGCTCAGCGTGATGCTGCCGGAGACATTGTCGCCCACACGCACTACTTGAGGCCTCTGACAGAGGAAGTCCAGTAGCCAGTTGCAAAGGGAGGTACTGAGGCCCAGCTTGACAAGTTTGCAAATGAGACGCTGTGGAACACTGGTGTTGAATGCAGAACTGAAGTCCACAAACAGCAATCTCACATACGAGTCCCTGTTCTCCAGGTGGGTGAGGGCAGAGTGGAGGGCAGAGCAGATGGCATCCTCAGAGGACCGATTGGGTCGGAAGGTAAACTGGAAAGGGTCCACGGTGGGGGGAAGAACAGATCTGACGTGCGCCAAGACAAGCCTCTCAAAGCACTTCATGACAATGGGGGTCAGTGCCACAGGGCGGTAGTCATTGAAGCAGGAGGGAGCAGGATTTTTCGGCACAGGTATGATGGTGGCAGCCTTGAAGCAAGACGGGACGACGGCCTGCCGCAGGGAAATGTTAAAGATGTCCGCGAAGACATCCATCAGCTCCTCAGCGCAGTCCTTCAGCGCCCGTCCCGGGATGTTGTCCGGGCCCACCGCCTTACGGGTGTTGATAGCAGCAAGCGTCTTCCTCACGCTAACGGCAGAGAGGCACAGAGGCTGCTCGTCCGGATGGGGAGGGGTCTTCAGCGGGCAAGTGTCGTTCTGAGCGTCGAAGCGAGCAAAGAAGCGGTTCAGTTCGTTGAGCAGAGGGACGTCGCCCTCACAGCTCAGGCTGTTGGGATCCTGAACTCTCTACCCCCTCCACCCTCGGCTGCATAACGACGTTGGCTGCCTTGCACAACGCCTCCTGTACTTTTGCGTCAAGTCAAGTCAAGTTTATTTGTATAGCCCTAAATCACAAGCAGTCTCAAAGGGCTTCACATAGACAATCAATTGACAATTATTCTCAAAGCATCCCCTGATCTTGGGCTCCCAAAAGGGCAAGAAAAAACTCCAAAACCCCTACCAGGGGAAAAATGAGAAACCTTGAGAAGGGACCACAGATGGAAGGATCCCCCTTTCAGGATCGCCAGGCTGCAATGGATGCAAAGAGGGCACATTGCGCTATGTTCTGACTGTCTGCTGTATGCACACTTGCTCCATTTCAACCATGTTGCTTGTACTTATTTATTTATAGTATGTGCCTTCTTGTTTTTACTTTTTCTATTGTTTTCTTGAATGTTTTGTTTGTCCGTGGACCAATATAATATGTGACAGAGAGAGAGAGAGAGAGAGAGAGAGAGAGAGAGAGAGAGAGAGAGAGAGAGAGAGAGAGAGAGAGAGAGAGAGAG